>NC_138369.1:97777699-97899686 GCF_054177405.1 Leptonychotes weddellii | reverse complement strand
AAAAAAAAAAAATAAAATAAAACTTCTTGGGAGGGGGGAATGTCAAATTATAAGAAGTTTTTGTAACTTAAAAAATTAAGATTAAGTGGTTAGTCTTAATAGCTCTGGGTTCAGACTACTGGATAAAACCCTGTCTCTGCTATTTACTAGCTGTGTGATCTTGGGCAAGTGGTTCAAACTGCAATGGTCTCAGTGTTCTTCTCTGTGGCATGGGAATAAACATCATAGAATAGCTGAGGTTGACTCTCTCTCCTTCCCTCCCTTCCTTTCTCTCTCCTTTCAAATATTTGAGAACATTTAATGCATCAGGCATTGTTCCACATATAAGGGTTTAGAAACATGTAGAGTTTCTTTCCTCATGAAGCTTATACTTTCATGCGAGAGACAACTAATAAACATGTAAATGAACAATATAATATCAAAAAAATAGAGCAGGGTAGAGGGCTAGAAAGGAGAAAGGGAGCTATTTCAGGGCGCCTGGGTGGCTCAGTTGGTTAAGCGACTGTCTTCGGCTCAGGTCATGATCCTGGAGTCCCAGGATCGAGTCCCGCATCGGGCTCTCTGCTCGGCAGGGAGCCTGCTTCTCCCTCTGACCCTTCCCCCTCTCATGTGCTCTCTGTCTCTCTCATTCTCTCTGTCTCAAATAAATAAATAAAATCTTAAAAAAAAAAAAAAGGGAGCTATTTCAGCTGGGATGGGCAGGGAAATCCTCTCTGACACGGCGAATCCAGCAGAGAGAAGAATCCTGTGAAGGATCAAGCCAAGAAAATGTAGGAGATGATACGTGTGCTAGCACAGGGTAAGGAAACAGTAAAAGCACTTAATACATGACAGACTAGTAATAGTACTAGAGTGCTAATTTAGTCATAGTAGTAAAGACATGGAAGTTGCCTAAGAAGGTTACAGTTGAGAAACTTCTCAATTTCTGGCCCCATGGTTTCAGGCTGGCAACCTTTTTCTGAGTTCGGCCAGGTAATACTGGCTTTAGCTCCCACCTTTTGTGGCATCGCCTGCGGTGTGGCAGGGCCGGGAAAGACTGGAATAGAAGGCACAAAAGGCCCAGCTGAGTTTTATCACAAGCCAAGACACTGGAGTCCATCCTGACTCACTGAAGGCTGCAGGTTGAATGGCGGAGCAGTGTTTCACGGGCACATGGCCTCCCAGCTTCCAGGGATTCGAGATGGGAGGCCCTGCGGCTTCCTAATGGTGTCTAATAACACAAACTCCCCAAAATAGTAGTTGTGTGGTAGAAATGGGGTTATAAAGCAAACGTATTTTACTTCAGTGTCTGTAACTCTACAGACATTTTGTTCTCATCATCAATATCCTGGAATGCCTTTCCAGCGAGGAAAGTCACAAAGGCTAATTTTTCATTTAAATGGTTGTTGAAAAGGCCAGATGAGCTGTTCTGGTGGAAGGAGTAGTAATTCCAGCAGCAACAGAAGCTTACATTTATGGCACTCTGCACGAAGCACTACACATGGATTACCTCAGTTAACTCTCATAACCATGACAGGTAGTCCTATTATTGTTCTCATTGTACAGATGAGAAACTAAGGCAAAGTAATGTGGTCAAGGTCACATAACTAGTTGGTGGTAGAAATGGGGGTCCAGTCACTGTGATCTAGTCATTAATTCCGCGTCAAATAAGTTCTTTACCCACACCTGTCAACAGATTATTTTTTCCCTCTTTTCCATCCATTTACTAGAAATAATAAGTGTTCTTGGGATTGTTCTTATTCTGCACTGTAATGCTTATTCATTCAATACAATCTAGCTTTACTTGTAGAGAAGATGCCATAAATATTATCTTGGTCTTCTGGCATTATCTTGAGCTAGGTTACAAACGATATTTTTAGAAGCTTACCCATTTGAAAAAGTTTTGAAAGAATTATGTATGTCACATCCCCAAAACTTTTATTAATATATTAAAAAATAGGTTTTTAGAGAACCTGCATTCTTTCCCTTAAGCCTGAGAACCTGAGCAGTAAATTACCACTTTAGAGTTGTTATTTATTGTGTAGCAACTATTGTTGCAAAACACTAGAATGGCTTCTGTAAATTTGGCTAAACCAATAACCACTATAATCTACTACAAAGACCATTGCCTTATGCTTGTTTCAAGTGTAACAAACATGGGTAGTGAAATCCACTTTAATAGAGTGGTAAGAAATAATAACTCCCACAAAGCTAAAGCTACTGGAAGCTTTCTTATTTTAACAGGCCTGAAGAAAGGAATATAATTCAAGCATACCAGATTAACAGGGCAGAATACAGAATCCGAAGTCGCTGTTTGCTGTCCATTTTCATTCTAGAATTCTTATTGACTCTAATTAAAATTCTGGAGATGGAAGAGTTGTATGTTTCTAAAGAACTTGCAGTGAATGCTGTCTGCCAGCCATCTCCAAACACCCCATAACCACACACAACTTGCCTGTCAGGAGAGCTAATGCAGACATCGCAGGGCACACCACATTTGTCACTGTGGCTAATATCAGAGATACGCAGCTCTTTTTTCTTAGCACACAAAAGCAAGATATGTAATTCAATGCTCAATTTACCCTTGTCTCGCAGGAGATTTTTCCCCGCTAATTGATAGAAATTAAGCCATTAATCAAGCCACCAGCCATCATTCAAACCAGAGAAGATGAATACAAACTTTCATCATAACCACCTTCCCCATTTTAGTGTTCATTAGCATTAATTTTTAATGCAATTATGCTATTCTTTTACGCTGAGCTCATAAATTACTGCTCTTTTGTTGCTGGCTGGCCTTGTAAAATCCAAACTAATGCTTTGTGCTCTGATCTTAAAGGCAATTACTAGGTTCTTCTATCTTTTATATCTCTGCAGCCCCAATAACCTTTATATATAACGAACACCCATGACTGACTATGCCTGTTTGTTTTTTTAATGCCTCTAAATAAATCTTTGTGAACATACAAATGTAGTCAAATGTATCTACAATAAATATATATATGTATACACACACACCACATACATTATAAAATATAGATGTTAATATAAAAATAAGATCTCACAAATTCATATGGTAGTTCAGGTTCAAATACAGTAAAACATGATTAAAATGTAATGCATCATTGTATTAAAGTTATAATTTTAAAACAAATGAAAGAAAATAGGAACATTAATAGCAGCTGATTATTATACATATACGTAAGGGTCAAACAACTACTAAAAAAAGAATAACTATGGCATATCAAAATCCCTTAGGACTTTACCTAGGGTTAATGTTTTATGTTTAAATCCTTACTTAAAAAATTTGTTTTGAAACCTGGAAATGAATGAGATGAAAATGAAGAGTACTGGAAGATTAAAAGAACCATTTATCCAAAAGTGCGTTTACAATTGCATGTAAAAGAACTCCACAGTCTTATATTTTGCAAAGCAGATGCATCAGTTTATATGAGGATGACACTAGTAAAAAGACAGATTTTCCAGACACAAATACTGAACCCAGAGGCAGCAATCCACTTCTTCCTCCAACCCAGAGAAAGTCAAAAGTTGTACTCCCCTTATGGTCCCCCAAAAGCACTGGTTATGCTCACCCCTAGGTGCAGAGGAGATCAAACAAACAAACGAAAACAAAGCCAACAAAAACCCTGCAACTCTCTTCTTATATCAACCTAGTAATGCCTTTGCCTTTGTTTGCAAGTTGTTATGTTCTGGCCGCCCACTAGCTAGAGAAAGGATGCATATGTGGCATTAAGATTAATGAAATAAAACTTATTGGGGGAATAAAACTTAATGGGAAAATATCAGAAGCACTGGTGTTGGTGCCAGCCAGTCACCTTCTGGAGTTGTGCAGCTGCTGCCTACCCCGAACACCAGGGGCCTGGGACAGGGAGTAGAGAGTGTACTCAGGAATCTTCTACCAAAAAAAAAAGGGGGGGCGGTTTGAATCATTAACATAGGATACCTTCTGTCTCCTCTCATGGCTAGTTCTTTATTTGATTTCTTTTTTTTTTTTTAAAGATTTTATTTATTTATTTGAGAGAGAGAATGAGATAGAGAGCATGAGAGGGGGGAGGGTCAGAGAGAGAAGCAGACTCCCCGCTGAGCAGGGAGCCCGACGTGGGACTCGATCCTGGGACTCCAGGATCATGACCTGAGCTGAAGGCAGTCGCCCAACCAACTGAGCCACCCAGGCGCCCTTGATTTCTTCTTTAATAGAAAGTTACACATGGACTAGAAGCAGTGGGGCTTAAATCTGCAAGGACTTGGATTCTTTCCACCAAGGGACTTGCTCTGTCAGGATAAGCAGACAGTCTCAACTCAAGTTTTCTGTGATCTGTTCCTTTATGATGTCAGAAGCAAGTAGGTAACTAACATATTGTATTTGGACATTAAAGTTGTCAATAAAAAGTTGTGAGTTCTAAGACCTCTTCTTTTTTTTAAAGATTTTATTTATTTATTTGACAGAGAGAGACACAGCGAGAGAGGGAACACAAGCAGGGGAAGTGGGAGAGGGAGAAGCAGGCTCCCCACAGAGCAGGGAGCCCAATGCGGGACTCGATCCCAGGACCCTGGGATCATGACCTGAGCTGAAGGCAGTCGCTTAACCAACTGAGCCACCCAGGTGCCCCCTAAGACCTCTTCTTATAAGCATTTTGTGTTAGGCTTCATAAACTTATAGAAAATAGTCCATGGCTCCACATGCCTTAATTTCCTTAACACATTAAAAAAAATGTTGGGGTTCAGAAACAAATTGAAATTAATTCAGCCCATATGTATTTAGTGCCTGTATCTGCCAGGTGCTGGAGACTTCTGGCTGAAATGACATCTTTTTTTATTCTGAAACAGATATAATTTTTGGTAATAATATCCCCATTTTTCAAATACAGCATTTGATACTCTCAAAGTTTAAGAGGTACCAAAAGAGGCAGAGTTGGAATATGAAACCAAGTCTTTGTACTTCATATTCTATATGGTTCTTGTTGAACCAGGTTTCTTCTTAGGTTTTGAATCTGATAACCTTACATGATGAAGAGTTATGATTGTTTATGCTTATTTTACATGCTTATCAAATTTATATGCAATTTTGATCTTTTTAAAAAGATTTTATCTATTTATTTTAGAGAGAGAGAGAGAGAGGGAGCAGGGGGAAGGGGAGAGGGAGAGAATCTCAAGCAGACTCTGTGCTGAGCACAGAGCCTGGTGGGGGGCTCAATTCCATGACCCTGAGATCATGACCTGAGCCAAAATCAAGAGCCAGATGTTTAACCGACTAAGCCACTCAGATGCTCCTCAATTTTGATCTTTTAAACAGAGATGGGGTAGGGAGAATGGTAGTGAACAGTAGAAGATATCAATTTCTTTTTCTGAAAAGCAGAGTATTTCGCTGTATTAATGAAGTGCAGCATATAAAATCATTGCATTTAAAGAAACCCAGTATGGGTTAGTCTGTATTTTCTAGAATTTCATACAAATGGTAGGTATACTCTTTCATGTCTGATGTTTTTCACTTAGGATGTTTTTGTAATATAGCTCTGTGTTATTGGGTAGATCTGTTGTTTGTTCCTTTCATTACTGGTGGAATTCTGTTACATGAATAATCACAAATTGTGATTGTGATAATCACAATCCATTAACCTGTTGATAGACATTTGGGTTGTTTCCAGTTTCTGACTTTTGAGAATAAAGTTACTATAACATTTATGTAAAGTCTTTGTGTATTTTCACTTCTCTTGGGTAAATATATAATATTGGAATGGCTGGATTATTATGTATTTCGATTATATTGTATTTCTCTGATGACTAATGATATTGAGCATTTTGTAATACACTATTGACCATTTATTTCTTTTTTTTAAGATTTTTATTTTTATATTTTATATTTACTTGAGAGAGAGAGAGAGAGAACAAGAGGTGGGGAGGGGAAGAGGGAGAGAGAGAGAGAAAGAGAGAGAGAGAGGAGACTCCCCGCTGAGCAGGAAGCCTGATGCAGGGCTCGATCCCAAGACCCAGAGATCATGACCTGAGCTGAAGGCAGATGCTATAGACCGACTGAACCACCCAGGTGCCCCTGACCATTCATTTCTTTTTAAAATTGTTTCAAATCTTTTGTTCATTATTTAACTAGGTTGTCTGTCTTATTATTGAGTTACAATAATTCTTTATCTATACTGAATATAAATCCTTTGTCAATATATATTGCCAATATTTTCTTCCATTCTGTGACTTGACTTTCTGTTCTTTATGTCTATCAAAGAGCAAAACTTTTTTTTTAATTTTTATTTTTTAAAGATTTTATTTATTTATTTATTTGAGAGAGAGAGAGAAAATCCCAAGCAGACCCCACACTGAGCGCAGAGCCCAACATGGGGCTCAATCCCAGGACCCCGAGATCATGAGCTGAGCTGAAATCAAGAGTCGGATGCTTAGCCAACTGAGCCACTCAGGCACCCCAAAGAGCAAAACTTTTTAATTAAAAACAGTCCAGTTTATTAGTTTTAAAATTTTGTGCTTTTTGTGTCTATCAAACAAATATTTGCCTACCTCAAGGCTGCAAAGATTTTCTCCTGTATTTTCTTCTAGCTCTATAATACATTTCAAGCTAATTCTTATGTATGGTGTGAGATAAGTGTCATTGTTTCTTTTCCCCATAAGGATATCCAGTTTTTCAGCACCATTTATTAAAAAGACTTTCCTTTCCCCACTGAATTGCCTTGGTAGTTCTGTTGAAAATTAATTGGCCATATATGCAAAGGTTAATTTCCGGTCTCTCTAGTCTGCTCCATTTATCTATATGTCTATCTTTACAGTAATCCACAGTCTTAATTACTGTAATTTTATAGTAAATCTTGAAATTAGGGAGTATAAATCATAGGATTTTGTTCTTTTAAAACACTGCTTTAATTTTATTTGCATTTTAAATAAAATTAATTCTTAGTAGAAACTTTGCTCCTAACACTTTATGTTGAATTTTAGCATTAGGATGCAAAATGTAATATATAATGAAATTCAGTTTCAGGAGTAAGTTGAAATACAAATGATTAATAAAATCAGACACTCTCCAAATACTAGTCTGTTAGGTACAAAACTTAAAATAAAAAAAGAAAACAATTGCCAATTACTTAAATCAACTTCAAAAATAGTTTTTGGGATCAAGTTGTAAAAATGTTATTTATTACCAAGAGATACTGCAATGTTAAATTTTTATTTCTTCTGATTTTAGAGTAAAAAATTGAGCCACATTCATATTACTTTATAAAGGAGTTGCTACATAAGAAGAGTTTAAATGACTAAATGTTGATGGCCAAGTTTTTTGTTTTGTTTTGTTTTTTAGTTAAAGAATGTAGCCTGGAGGGCGCCTGGGTGGCTCAGTTGGTTAAGCGACTGCCTTTGGCTCAGATCATGATCCTGGTGTCCCGGGATCGAGTTCCGCATCGGGCTCCCTGCTCAGCTGGGGGTCTGCTTCTCCCTCTGCCCTCTTCCCTCTCGTGCTCGCTGTCTCTCATTCTCTCTCTCAGATAAATAAATAAAAAATCTTAAAAAAAAAAAAGAATGTAGCCTGGAAAATGTATTCAGGTGGAACTGATTAAAGAAAAATCAGAAGGGAGAATAAAGGATGACAGACCAATAGAAGAGGCAAGTGTTTCAGGGGACTTGTAAGGAACCAAGGGTGAGTGCATGTGTTTAAGAGTCTGAACTACTTGGAGAAATTCTACCTGTTCAGGGAAAAGAAATGGGGCATCTAGACCCAAATCAAATGGATGAATAATCTCTACTTTGCAAACTATCATCCTTATAAGAAGCAACAAACCTACACATCCTAAACTGAACTCTGATGTCTGTAATTATAATCTTCTTTCTGTTTGGTCCATCATTTTGACAATACTTTGTTCTCCTTACAGTCTTACCCTTCAAATAAATGCAAATAAGATTCTTGGCTTTTAATTAAGAATAGCCCTAACTGCCACATTATCTATATTATTTAAGTATAGGTAATCATAAATCTATATTACTAAAGTAAACTCTGTATGATTCTGTATGTTCCAATACAGTTGGTCATGCTGCATACAAAGAAATACATACTATTCTTACTTGGTTTAATTTACTGCTGCTAACTTTGGGTAGGCTTAAAAATCTTCCTGACAATGTTATGATAATTATATGATAGTAAGTCAGAGTTATGAATTATATGCATAGCTGCATATATTTTTTTCAATTAAAATATTCTGGTGAGATAGCCTAATGATTCAGTTTTTTTTTTTTTTAAGATTTTATTTATTTATTTGACAGAGACACAGCGAGAGAGCGAACACAAGCAGGGGCAGTGGGAGAGGGAGAAGCAGGCTTCCTGCTGAGCAGGGAGCCTGATGCGGGGCTCGATCCCAGAACCCTGGGATCACGGCCTGAGCCAAAGGCAGACGCTTAACGACTGAGCCACCCGGGTGCCCATGATTCAGTTTTTTAAACTGTACTTTAAGAAAAAAAGAGGGTAGCAAATATTTAAGTTGAAAAATCTCACATCAATAATGATCATAACCTTGACAAAAATGGAGAAAAGTTTCCACATTTTAACCTGCTTCTGATACATTATGATTTCAATAAAGCATACCATAGCATAATTCCCACATTTGCCACATTAAATTGAGACCTATATAGAGCCATTCAGATCGAGGAGGAGCAGAGTATAAACAAAGAATTAAGGAATTAACAAATGGTAAGTGAGATATATATTTTAGCCCATGACTCTATGACAGAAATCAGCTATAGGAACAAGGTCATATTAATATTAACCATTCATTTGCTTCTAATAGTATTTCTTCATGACAAACACAATGTTTTAAGTTATAAAGTTACAAAATGGTAGGCAAGTCCAGCTCTACTTACTGGTGAAGTAAGTGACTGTGAAAATTAGCACTGTAAGATCTAGCTTCACAACAAACTCTATTATCTTGGACAAGTATTCCCATTAAATTTCCATCTTCTCTTCCAAATTAAGGTATGGTATCTACTAAAGTACAAATATGATCTCTGGATAGAAGAAACACTTTAGCAGAGAGAAGTTTATCATTCCATAGAAGAGAACAGTGCCCTGCAGGACCAATAAATTGGGGGAAAGGAAAAATCCAGAAGTATGAGGAACTGATGGGAAGATCAGGATTGTTTGGGAGCTAAACCTTGGAAATAAGGTAAGACAAGGGGTTCTGAAGATGTGTGCAAAGGGCGCAGGACAAGAAAGGGAAGGGAGATGGTGACAGAACATTTATAATAGTTCTGAGCTTCACATGCAGAGCTTTCAATTACAGCCCAGTATGGGAGGACAGTGGCTCTAGGACAAATCTCTAACTAGAGGAACATAATTTCTGAATAATCTATTCTTTACACATTTTAATTCTTATGGATCCACATCAACTACTAACATTTGATGAGTGTTCGAAAGATCTCTGATCTTGGGGACAGGGGAGATGGCAGTGTTAGCAGCAATCAGTCTATGGTATCTCAAAATCTGAGCAGAAAAATCTACAATGGTTCCATAGAAGTGGAGAAATTTATAAATCTAAGAGGTTTATAACCTTAAGAAGGTATCTGTGCCAGTTTGTAGCATCTGTAACTGGAATAACCAGGGCATATTATTTATGTTGGATGTAAGTAAACCTTAAGTAAAAAATTTAAGAATAAAATATAAACTTTATATACACACATATACACATACATGCGTAAACACTTCCAGGCCTACTTAAACTCATTTAATAATCACAAAACTGATATTGTATAACAATATTAGTACTAAAAATAAACTTTGAAAATGAAACACTATAAATCCACAATTAATTTAAAACATTTCAAGAAGAGTTTTTACAGGCTGACTCAGGGCTTGATCCTGGCAGCCAGATGGACATAGGAGGTCAATAATCCAGAAGCAATGAGACAGTGATTAGTCAGACAGTAAAACAAGTCCCTGGAAGCAATTATTGTCCAACACGTCAGAAAGCTAATTGACCAATATAGTCAGAAAATGGATTTAAAAGTTTCAGTATCTCCCTGCTATCCCCTTTCTAAAAATCTTTTTTAGTAAACATTCTATAAAAGCCAGTTACTACTTCAAACAATAATTACTCACTGCTAAAAGTCTTTGTTCAAAATAGACGACTGAAGAAAGGTCCCTCTAAACAAGCCAAGTTATTTGTTCCTACATTCTTTATGTCTATCAAGTCAGACATACTGCAAAGCTGTAAGCTCTAAGAAAATCTCATCTGGTCCAAAAGGTTATCAATCATCCTCAAATTCTGCTACAAAACAGCAATGAACAGCACGAATTAAGGAATCAAACATTTTGTTTGAAAGTCTAACAAGAATAGTGTTCGGATCACACTAAGCATTCACAAGGAATCTAGTAGGTATTTGTTGAATGGTCAGCTGAACACAGGCTACTGTAACTAAAGAATGTGGTTTTCCTATATTGTGGAAGGAAGCTCTTTAAAGATTCTCTCTTTCTTTTAATTTTGGGAAAATGGCAGATACTTGTTTATTGCTCTCAAGAATTTCTAGATAGTACTTAAAAGCTACTTTTTCATTGTCCTTGAAACTACTAAATGATGACCTTGATAGGAGCAGGATTATATTTCCATTTCTACTCCTACCCATCATTCATTATAAGTAACCACTTCCTTAGTCTTGATATATTTTTCATTTGGCTTCCATGACACCATATGCTCCTCATTTTCCTTCTCCTCAGTGGGCACAATTCTTCATTTTCTTATACTGGCTCGGTGCCCCAATGTTCAGGTTGGACCACTTCCTCTTTTTTCTTTTTTTTTTTTTTAAAGATTTTATTTATTTGACAGAGAGAGAGAGCACAAGCAGGCAAAGCGGCAGGCAGAAAAGCAGGCTCCCTGCTGAGCAGAGAGCCCTATGTGGGGCTTGATCCCAGGACCCCGGGATCATGACCTGAGCCAAAAGCAGACACTTAACTGACTGAGCCACCCAGGCGCCCCTCACTTGCTCTTTTCTATCTTTATTTTCTCTCTAGGTAATCCATAGCTATAAAAACCATTTACATGCTAACGACCCTCACATCTTTAGGTCTAGTCTTGACATCTTTACCAAACTCCAGACCTTGATGTTTCTCTCTTACCCCCTTTATTTATTTTATTTATTTATTTATTTTTAAAGATTTTATTTATTTTGAGAGAGAGAGAGAGAGTGAGCGAGAGACAGAGCACAAGCCAGGGGGAGAGGCTGAGGGAGAAGCAGGCTCCCTGATGAGCGGGGAGCCCAATGCATGACTAGATCTCAGGACCTGGGATCATGACCTGAGCCGAAGGCAGAAGCTTAACTGACTAAGCCAGCCAGGCACCACTCTTACCCCCTAAATTTAAACTATCACTTTTCATTGGCTTCCTATCACATTTAGAATAAAATTCAATGTCCATACTCTTACTTACAAAATCCTATAAAATCCTACATAATCTGGCTCCTCCTACTAAGTTCTTCAACCAAATCTCTAACCCTTGCCCTAGCCACACTGGCCTTCCCTGTGGATCTTAAGCACTCTAAACTTGCTTCTGCCTTAGGATATTTATAGAAGCTGTTCCCTCCACCTAGAATGCTCTTTTCATAGCAAGTCTCTTCTTGTTCAGATTTAATTTAAATGCCAGCTCTTCAGGGAGGCCTTTCCAGAGCACTCAGTCCAAAGCAGTCACTAGTCATTCTCTAGTACATCAAGAGAGAGTAGAGAAATGACTCAATTGTGAGGCTATTACGGGAATTTAGGCAAAGCTGATGACTACCCTGATCAGGTGGGAACTGAGAGTTGTTTTAAACATAATGAACGTTGACATGCTTTTTTTTAAAAAAAAAGTCTCCAAGTCTGGAGTTCAGAAGAGAAAATCTAGGTTGAAGATATAAATTTGGAAGTAACAAAAGCGTATACAAGCACTTACTCCAATGGAAAATGACAAATTCACCTAGGGACAAAGGTTATAGAGAGAAAAGAACTGAATTCCAGTGAATGCCAATACATGCAGATTGGGTAGAAAGAAGAGACAGGGCTAGCCAGGACTGGCAGGAAAATCAGGTAAATATTATAATGCCATATAAAGTGAAAAGGACACATTTCAAGAAGACTAGTATGGTAAGTTGTGCTGAACGCTGCTGCAAGGTTGAATATGATGAGAAAAATTCCACTAGATCTGGCAAATTAGAGAGTATTGGTATTTTGAAAAAAAGGAGTTTTAATGGAGTGATATGGTAAGTTACCTTAGAGAAAGATGATGTTTAAATAAAAACTCCTATTTCCTAGATAATGGAAGATAAGGTTCTCTAAATGATACTTGCGCTGAACACAACAATGAATAATACTAGACAGAATATTTTTAAAAATCAAATTAAATGTATTGTTGAGATCACATGAGGTAAGGAATCCACAAAGACCAAAAGTCAACAGTTCTAGTTGTCCTCTAACTCATAACAAAATTGAACCATTTGCAAAAAACTTTTTAATAAACACTAGGTTCAGGAAGCTTTACAGCAAAATTCTAGCAAACCTTCAAGGACAAGATAATTTGATGTCACCCAAATTGACTTCCTAACTCATTTTATTAGGATAGCATAAATTTGCTTTCAAAACTAGTCAAGAACAGTACAAAATGGAAAAATTACAGAAATCATGAATGCAGATGCAAAAAGAGTAAACGAATGAAAACAATACACACACACGTACACAAACATACACACATATAAATGTATAATTCATATATATACAAATGAAATCCAGGAATGTAAAAAAGATAATATATCATAATCGTGTTGAATTAATTCTAGGACCGCAGATTTGGTTCAGCATTAAAAAATATGTTAATGTAATTCATAAAATTGTCTGATTAAAGGAGAAAAACTAAACTAAAAAACTAAAGTCTTCAACAAAATTCAACATTTATTTGAGATTAGAAACAAACACAGGAAAGGAAGGAAACATCTCTAATATGAAAAAGGGACTCTACTTTCCCCTCCCCCACAAAACCAAACCAAACTGAAAAAGGTTAAGGTTAATATCATACTTAATGGTATGATGTTAAAAAACATATCCTTATGTCCACAAACAGGATAAACATACTAGCTATCATCATTTCTATTAGGTACTGGTGGTCCTAGTCAGTACAATAAAATTAAAACAAGGAAACAAATGATATAACAATTAGGAAGAAACATAAAGGTGACTATTAATAAATAAAATGACTGTCTGTAGAGAAAACCCAAAAGTACCTACAGATAATTTGTTAGTTAAGTACAAAACTAGTTTTTAAGAATTGACTGCACTTGTGTACATCAGCCATGAGCAGAAAATATAATTAATAGCATAAAAATATAATGTAGACCTAAGAATAAATCCAAAGAGTGATACGCTAGTCCATTAGGGACAAAATTGTGAAAGTTTACTAACAGACACTAAAGAAGACCTGAGTAAGGGGCGCTTGGGTGGCTCAGTCGTTAAGCGTCTGCCTTCGGCTCAGGTCATGATCCCAGGGTTCTGGGATCGAGCCCCGCATCAGGCTCCCTACTCTGCGGGAAGCCTGTCTCCCTCTGCCACTCCCCCTGCTTGTGTTCCCTCTCTCACTGTGTCTCTCTCTGTCAAATAAATAAATAAAATCTTAAAAAAAAAGACCTGAGTAAAGCATGCAGAGCTATACCATGTTCAAAGATAAGAAGATACAATATCATAAAGATATCATTTCTTACCAAGTCTATGGATTCAACATAATTTCCATAAAAATCCCAGCATATCAAATGGTCAGTCTATTCATTTACCAATTTAGTGAATCTCAAAAAATACATTCTCAAATGTATATGTAAAAGTAAAGATTAAAAATAACCAAAATATTCATACAGAGAAAAATGAGCTAGGTGACTTGTCTTACCAGACATCATGATTTATTATAAAACTAGGAATTAATACATACACTATTAGTGTAGGGATAATTAATTTGATCAAGCAAGACATACAGCAGGACAGAGAAGCCAGAAATATTCTACACATTGAGGAGCTTGGTTGATGAAGGAGCTGGCATTGTAGTTCAGGAGGGAAAAAGAGAGAGTATTCAATAATTGTGTTGGACTAAACAGTTACCCATATGAAAAAAAACTGGGACCCCTACAGTGTACCATAAACAAAAATCAATTCCTGGTGGATTAAAGATTTAACCGTGAAAGACAAAATTTTTAGAAGACAGTGTAGGAGAATATGCGTAAGACCTTGAATTAGGGAAGAATTTATAGAACAGGACATAAAAAAGTAGAGAACATAAAAGGAAGGATTGATAAACTCAAATACATAAAAACTAAGACCTACTGAGAGAAGATATCTATAACACAATAGTTGACAAAAAATTTGAAAATTCTGGGGCGCCTGGGTGGCTCAGTTGGTTAAGCGACTGCCTTCGGCTCAGGTCATGATCCTGGAGTCCCAGGATTGAGTCCCGCATCGGGCTCTCTGCTCGGCAGGGAGTCTGCTTCTCCCTCTGACCCTCCTCCCTCTCATGCTCTCTGTCTCTCATTCTCTCTCTCTCAAATAAATAAATAAAATCTTTAAAAAAAAATTTGAAAATTCTGAAACCAATAGAAAAATGCATTAAAAACCTGAATAGGCATGTCACAGATGAAGAAATACCAATGACCAACACATACTTTAGAAGAAACTCAACTCCGTTGGTAATCTTGGAAATGCTCATTCAAACCGAGATCAGATACCCTTTTACAGTTACCACATTGTGGCAATAAGACCACACATTGGCAAGAATAAAGAAGTCTGTAAATACCAAGTATAACAAGGATGTAAAGCAACCAGAAATGACATAAAATACTTCTGTGAGTAAAGACTGGCACCAACCACTTTGGTACCAATTGGGCATCTGGTAGAACTGAAGACGTGTCTACCTTGTATCTCAGCAGTTCTACTCCTAGACATACACGCCCTAGAAAAAGTCTTGCACGTGTGCACCAGGAGAGAGGAACTATATCAGCAACGTTTGTGACTGCAAAAGATGTGAAACAATCCAAATGTCTATCAACAGGAGAATGAATACATTTGGGTATATTTGTAAAACCGAACAGTTTCCAACAGTTAAAATGAATAAACTACAACTATAAGCATTACTATGGATGTGTATAATAACACTGAACAGAAAAAGAAAGCAAGTCCTAAAAAACCACACTCTACTTTTTTTATTTATAAAAAGCTAAAAGGCATCTAAAACTAAATGTTATATTATTGGGAATACACACAAATGTAGTGAAACACACAGAGCAGCAAGAGAATAGCAGGCACAAAAATCAGGATAGGTAAGATTGGAGAACATTGAAAGAAGGGGTTTCACTGTATCTCAAGTTGGGAGATGTGTGTAGGTGTCTGTATTACTGCTGTTTTATACCTTTCACATATACTATAAATAGGATTTTTTAAAAATTATTTATTTATTTATTTATTTGAGAGAGAGAGAATGAGAGACAGAGAGCATGAGAGGGAGGAGGGTCAGAGGGAGAAGCAGACTCCCTGCCGAGCAGGGAGCCCGATGCGGGACTCGATCCCGGGACTCCAGGATCATGACCTGAGCCGAAGGCAGTCGCTTAACCAACTGAGCCACCCAGGCACCCCTATAAATAGGATTTTGAATGTATTTCATACTTGATAAAAATAGTTTAAAAGTGAATGAATTTAACAAATGGTGCTGGGACAACTGGATAACCACATACAAAAGAATGAAGTTGAACTCTTTCCTCATACCCACACAAAAATGAACTCAAAATGGATCCCAGAGCTACATGTAAGAACTAAAACTGTAAAAGTCTTGGAGGAAAATATAGTAAGCCTTTGAGACCTTGGGGTAGGCAAAGTCTTCTTAGATGTGACACCAAAAGCACATGTGACATGAGATAAAGTAGATAAACTATGCTTCACCAAAATGAAAAAACTTCTGTGCTTCCAAGAATGTCATTAAGAAAGTGAAAAGACAACATAATAGGAGAAAATATGTGCAAATCATATACCTATTAAGGGTTGAATATCCAGAAAATATAAAAAAAGAACTCTTACACTAGATAAGAATAAGACAAGTAACACAATTAAAAAAATGGGCAAAGGATCTGAATAGACAGAAATTGTTTTCAAAGAAGATATACAAATGCTCATAAGTCCATAAAGAAGATGTTCACTATCATTAGCCATCAGGGAAATGAAAATAAAAATCTGAGATACTGCTTCATACCCACTAGGACTGCTATAATAAAAAAGACAGACAATAACACGTGTTGGTGAGGATGTGGAGAAACTGGAACCCTCGTACACTGCTGGTGGGAATATAAAATGGTGCAACCACTTTTTAAAAAAAGTTTTTTAATTCCAGTGTAGTTAACAAAGAATTATATTAGTTTCGGGTATACAATACAGTGATTCAACAATCCCATATATTACTCAGTGCTCATCAAGATAAGTGTACTTTAATCCCTTTTACCTCTTTCACCCATCCTGCCCCCCACCTTGCCTCTGGTAACTATCTGTTTGTTCTCTATAGTTCAGTGTTTTTTTGTTTTGTTTCTTTTTTTCCCCCCTTTGTTTGTTTGTTTTGTTTCTTAAATTCCACATATGAGTGAAATCATATGGTATTTGTTTTTCTCTGACTGGCTTATTTCACTTAGCATTATACTCTGTAGATCCATCTAAAACAGTGCAGCCACTTTGGAAGAGTCTGGCAGTTCATATTGGGGTAAACATTGAGTTACCACATGATCCAGCAAAACTACTCTTAGGTATATACCCAGGAGAAATGAAAATATATCCATCCACACATAAACTTAGAGATGAATGTTCATAGCAGCCTTATTCATAATAAGCAAAAAGAGATACAACTCAAATGCCCATCAAATGATGAATGGATAAATGCAATGTAGTAGATTCATTCAATGGAATGTTATTCAGCCATAAAAGGGATGAATAACTGATACATGCCACAACATGGATGAACCTTGAAAATATTATGCTTACTGAAAGAAGCCAGTCACAAAACACCATATATTGACTTCATTTATATGTAATGTCCAGAATAGGCAAATTATACAGGCAGAAAGTAGACAAGTGGTTGCCTTTGACTTGGGGATGGGAATGGGATGAGGAGTGACTGCTAATGGGTTCAGGGTTTCTTTCTGACAAGCTGAAAATGGTTTAAAATTGACTGGGTATTGGTTATACAACCCTTTCAATATAATATAGCTACTGAATTGTATCCTTTAAATGAATTAATTACATGGTACCTGAATTATATTTCAGCAAAACTGGTATATCTTTTAAAGAGTGAATGAGAGGTAAAGTAGTAGAAACTATGAGTGTAGAAAGAATCTGGCTATGAAGGAAAACAGAGAAACACGATGATTGTGGGTTTAAGGGAGGTTACTTTACATGGGGGATCACAGAGCATGCTTGTTTCCTGTTGATATAGAGGCCTCAGAACAGCATTAGAGGAAATGATAATACCCTGAATATAAAAGGAAGAAAAGGATCAGAGCAAATTCCAGTTGGCCTACAGATGTGCAGGTGAAAGATGAGGAAGTTCCTGTCTAATGGATTCTATTTTGTCAAGGAAGTATGAGGTAGATCATCAGCTAAGCATGCACCCAGAGAAGAAGATGTGGTAGGTTTGAAAAGAAAGATGTGCCATATTTGACTTAGGACAGTGGGACTACTGGAGAAACACAGTGGGATGGATGTGAAGTTTGACGTGTCTGCTTGAGGTCTGTAATGATGAGAAACCACTCAGTTGGTAAATGGCTAGTAAATGGCAGAGCTAGGATTTGTAGTCATACCTCTCTGACTTGTAGGCCATGTTTTATCTTCTATAACACACTACTCAGAGTGTCAATGTTCTATTAAAGAATCAATTCTGAATCTTATATCATGGAACAATCAGAATCATTTTTCCATGAGTACTTATCAAATAATCTTAAAATTATTGGGCAGTATCAAAGAGATTATCCAAAGTGAACATTTTATATAAATAGTTCTTTTGTTTTTAGTATAGTCTTGGTACCAGATTATTATTTTTCAACTTTAATTTTGCAAAAATGTAGTCTTCTTAACATATTATGAAGATTATTGAATGTGGGTATACAGTAAAGTAGGGGTAGTGCCTGTGGTGAGAACAGGGTGGCCAAAATGAACATGCTGTGATGTTATGTGATGGACGTGATGCCTGTGCCTAGAAAATGTTAGAGTTAAAAATCAGGTAGAATGTTGTCACCGTGGTGACTCTTGTAAGAAGCCTTCCCAGATCATTTTAGTAATAATATCTTCTATGCTACAAGGACTCTAGGAAAATAGTCCAACGCAAACTCTGCTAAAAGCATCTGTAGGGCACTTATAGCAATTGAGGATGACCCCTACCAGCTTCCTCCTAGCCTGTTGTGTATAGTCAATGAGGAAAGACTGATCTTTTTTCAGTTAAATGTCACTGACCCATAGTGGGGAAAAAAGACAGAATATATAAGTGAGCAAACCATATGCTTACATATATGGAAAAGTGAACAGATCTGGAGAGAAATAGAAAACATTTCATTTATATGTATTTTAAAAGAAGAGGGAAACAAAATGACATTTAAGTATAACAAATATAACCCAAACTTCAGTTATATATTGTGGCCAGTTGAAGAAGGAAAATGGGGAGTTAGGGAAGAAGGAGATACAGAGAGAGTGGGAGGCCTATGTGACATAAAGAGACTCACACAAAAGGCACGAAAAAACAGGAAGGAGAAATAAAAAGAAAAAGATGAGAAAGAAAAGAGAAGGAAAACAAATAGGATGGGGAGAGACAGGGAAGATCTTTGGCTCTGTAACAGGGTGTCAGAGTGTCCCATGGGACAGGAGTGTCATGGGACACTCTCACCACTTCCCCCAGCTTCAGCTGCTGCTTCTCTCATACCTCCTATCGTTCCTAAATATCGGCACTCTCCTTTCTTGAAGGTGGGGACAGCCTGGTTATCGTAGCCTTGAGGTTGGCTGAAGCTCTCAGAAACAAACAACAAATATTATTTGAAGGAAAGAATATTTAAAAAACAAGAAACAAACCAACACAAAAAGCCTAATGACCCAGATTAAAAATTGATTAAAAGAATTCTTATAAAAAGATTTTGTTTAAAATTTGGAAACCAGCATTCCTGAAATCTCCCCCCCTGCCCCCCAACTCTTCTTTCTGAATACAGGACAATCCTAACCCCACTACAAAGGAAGAACTGTCACATTTTTATTTCATACACAAAAAAGGCCATTTACTTTCATCAAACAACATTATTCTTTTATGGACTTTCAAGGTGCTGCTACTAGAACAAGGCACTTTATTTAGAACAACATTCTTAGTATCACCTATAAAAATCTGTTCCGTGGGTAAATCTCTAGCTCTAATGAATTTCTGGAGTGTTTTTCTCTGTTAAGGAAGGTTTCCTTTTTTTTTTTTTTTTTTTAAGATTTTATTTATTTATTGGGATGCCTGGGTGGCTCAGTTGATTAAGCCTTCAGCTCAGGTCATGATCCCAGGACCCTGGGATGGAGCCCCATGTTGGGCTCGCTGCTCAGCAGGGAGCCTCCTTCTCCCTTTCCCTCCTGCTCATGCTCTCTCTCACTATCTCGCTCTCTCAAATAAATAAATAAAATCTTAAGAAAATTTTTATTTATTTATTTATTTATTTATTTGGGGGAGACAGAGTGTGTGAGCGAGTGTGAGGGGAAGAGGGGCAGAGGGAGAGAGAGAATCTCAAGGAGACTCTATGTGGGCTCCATGCAGGGCTTGATCTCATGACCCTGAGATCATGACCTGAGTCAAAATCAAGAGTCGCATGCTTAACCTATTGAGCTACCTAGTGGCCTCACAGAAGGGTCTGTAAATCTGCATGATAAGGCCTCTATACTTGGAGAATATCAATTCCCTACATGAATCACTTGATATCAGCCATACTAAACTTCATTCAGGTCTCAATTATTTGAGGAACTATGTTCTCTTATCTCTAGGTTTCACAAATGTTATGTCCTCTACCTAGTACATTCCTATCCTTTCCCCCTTTCATCTGGATTGCTCTTATTTGTTCCTTAACCCTCAATCCCTTATAATTTACCTTCTCCAGAAATCTTCCCTTGACCTGTAAGTCTGATTAGGAACCCTTCTATGAACTTCTATAGCATGCAATACTTCTTTTCAAGTTCTTCCCTCAGGCTGGAATGTCTATCATCTAGTCTTCACAAAGTGAATTTTACCTCTGCAAAATTCAGCTCAAATGCCACTCCCTATGAAGTCTTCCCAAATTCCACTGATTAGAGTTTATTGTTTCTGGAACCCCCAGCATGGTATTTATTTTATTCTCCTTATATTATAGTTTTATACATTCCTCCACCCAATAGCTGATATACTACAAAAAAGCCCGGCCCAGTACTTAGCACATAGGAGAAATTCGTAAAGTATAAGCTGGCTGAGTGAATGGACTAGATGGGATTAATCCTAGGGCAGAAGCTGATCGAGAGCTACAGCCCTACTTATACCAAGAGAGGGTTAATCTAGGAATGATAACTCCTAGCTGGTAGGTGCTTCCAACTGGGTGAAAAGACGACAAATTATAAGCAATATGAATCCTTTAAGACAAAAACCTGCTTTGTAAAAAAAGTGCTGTAGTAGCTATATAAGGTCATAAATAAAACAGTATATTATAAAAAACTTCTGGCAGTGATCTGGTAATAGATTTTGACTGAATTGATTACTCGCTGACAGTACTCCACATAGTCCTGCAAATGCATCAACTATGTAATGAACAGCTATTAAGTTTATTGATTTTCTGATTTCCACTGATAGCTAATAGGCCAAAGCTACACATCAATATCTGTGTTAGTAATACCCATGAGCTAACAATTTTGACAAATGAAAACCTCAAAAGTCTAAACAGTCCAAATTAATGGAAATTTGAATGCCAAACCTCAGAATTTAAATGAAATACATAACAAATGAATCTAATAAATTAATAACTCAGTGAAGTCAGTGTTGATCATTGTCTTCCTCTAACAAACTTTAAAGGTTTCCTTTATTCTAAAGATGGGATCATTTCCTAATAGATAGGCTCTTTAGTTCTTTCCCCAATCAAGATTTTGAAATCACATACCTCCCAGCTAACACTTGCATAAACTTTACAAAAGTGCTTTCATATAGTTAGTCCTTACAAAATTCCTGTGAAATGGGCATTGTTTTCTTCATTTGTACACAAAGTTCAGGGGCACCTGGGTGGTGCAGTCAGTTAAGCGTCTGACTCTTGGTTTCAGCTCAGGTCCTGATCTCAGGGTCATGAGATCAAGCCTGCATCAGGATCCACACTCAGCGTGGAGTTTGCTTGAGTTTCTCTCTTCCTCTGCCCCTCCCGCTTGTGTTCTCGCCCTCAAATAAATAAATACATCTTAAAAAAAAAAAAAAGAACTGAAGTTCAGTGTGATTAAGTGATACAGCCAAGGTCATACAAACAGTAAGTAGAAACGTCAGTATGTGAATGTAGGTCTTTCAATTAAAAAATAATATAGTCCTTCCATTCTTAACACTTCTTTACTACATGTTACCTTACATCTGTTGATTATACCATTACAAATTTCTACAGTATATCCTATTTTGTATTTTGCTTTTTCATCCCTACTTATCAAATCCTTTTAATGCCATAGACCCTCTCTTGGGAAAGTATAGTAAATTTTCAGAAGAGTCAAGCTATCTCAATGAATGCTTTCATGGGTCCCAGCTACCCTTTTTTTTACCATCTTCAAGGTCTATTCCAGTGGTTCTCAAAGTGTGGTTCCCAGACCAAAGCATCATCATCAGCTGGAAATTTGTTAGAAATGCAATTATTAGTCCCCATCCCAGACCTACTGAATCAGACACACTGGGAGTGGTGCTGTCAATTTCCAGGTGATTTTGAGGCACACTGAAGTCTGAGAACTATAAGACTATCCTATTCAAAGAGAAACCTGAACTCTCCTCTCTTCCCCGCTTGTGTTCTCTCTTGCTATCTCTGTCTCTCAAATAAATAAAATCTTTTTTTTAAAAAAAGAAAGAAACCCGAACTCTCAAGTATGCAAAAATGTGAAAAATACATATAATCAAAGTTCTTATTCATAGGAAGAATAAGTATTCATAAAATACATTTTAAGTCTCAATTGTATCCCCTAGATATGTATTATTAGGAATGTAATACTAATATTTAATAACCAGGGCAAAGCAGTTAGGTGAAGGAGAACAGGGGCACAGATACCACATAAGAACAGATACTTCCCAGATAATTTTTCTTTTATGTATACTTTGTCTATATGTGTGTGAAGATACATATACATATACCATATATAACATATATGTGTATAATTTTATTTTATATTATATTCATAATTATATTTTGATATTAAAATTACTATGATATTGATTTAGGCCAGGGGTCAGCAAACTTGTCCCATAAAGGGCCAGACAGTAAATATGTTAGGCTTTGCAGGCTATTCCGTCTCTGTTGTACTAATAGATTCTGCTGTTAGAGCACAAAAGCGGCCAGGGACAATATGCAAACAATGAGTGTGGCTTTTGTTCCAACTTTATTTACAAAATCAGGTGGTGGGCTGGATTTGGCAGGTCGGCTGTAGTATACTGACCCCCCGATTTAAGCTGTCATTAAAACACATTTCCATTACCTGAGTTTCCTGAGTGACTGAGGGCAGTGTGTGCATAATCAGGGACCACAGTGGAGATACTGCTTTATGAAAAGGAAGTACATATAATGTGATAAATTAAGATTACGTATATACCTTAAAAGTATCTACAGAATCAAATTTCAAAAATAGAAGCTTTTTGAGGGGACACATCTTATAAGTACTTGTTTGTATTTAATAAGGTATTATGTACTTAATACGTATTCACTGATACTCTACTTTGTAAACTGCTGTTGTTTAGAGCCAAGTTTATTCTTTTTTTTTTTTTTATGGATACTGAGACAACATAAAAAAAAAATCAAGGCTTTGGGATATACAAACTGAGTTTGAATTTTGGCTCTGGTCATATTAATCGCGTGACTACAAAAAATTATTCAACTTTTCTAAGACTCAGTTTCTTTACTTGTAAAATGTTACCTACCTTAGCAGATTCTTGTGAGCATAAAACTAAATGAGAGAGAAGGCACCTGGGTGGCTCCGTCGATTGAGCATCCTATTCTTGATTTTGGCTCAGGTCATGATCTTAGGGTCTGCGATTGAGCCCCAAGTCTGGCTCTGCGCTCAGCAGGGAATCTGCCTGAGGATTCTTTCTCTCCCTTTCCCTCTGCCCCTTCCCCGGTCTGTGCACACGCGCTCTCTAAAATAAATAAATAAATCTTAAAAAAAAAAAAAAAACCAAATGAGAAAGCACAAATAGGACAAGGTGCTTATTATTAGCACACTGTAGGTTTCTTTGCTCTGATTGGGCTACCTTGCTCCTCTGTTTGCTAAGTGAGCCCTGAGAATACAAAATATTTCACTGCATTCAAGATAAAGGAGAGAATATTATAATATTGAAGTAATAAAAAATTTCAAGAATTCATTGCTAAACCTTTAACCACCCCCTCCTTTTTAAAACAACTTCAAGTATAATTTTCATTCTAGCCTCAAATCTTTCCTAATATAACTTCTTTGGATGGATCAAAAAATCTATTTTCTCTAGTTTGGCTCATCTATGGAGCATCTTTTAAAAAAAGAACAAGTTGTTTTTGAAGCAACTCCAAAAGGAAGGCATAGGACAAAAAATATTTCTTATTCTCTGCGTAGACTCCTCTTGCCATGTTCACCCCTCAAAAGAAAACAAATGAAAAGTCCAAACCTCAAAACATGAATATGGGACCGGACTAAAACTGCTTCAAAAGCTTCTACTCCCGAGTTGAGAGGATAAAAGTTTATTCACGCCTCCAAGGCAAGTTACTCACTCAGCAATTGCTTAGTTGTGAACAGCGACCTACTGCGTCAACTCAGTAGGTGATGATTAGGGCTTCTTGTAGCATTTGTTATAAGGGATTTAACAAGTCTTACTCTACTTCATTCTGCTTCCTAGAATTCCCTGACTCTGTTGAAGATAAATGAAGATATAGGCTATCCTAAAACCCCAGAGTCAGGTCAGGAACAACTGAGTAGAGTTAGTTAACATAACATACTAGACTGCCTCTTTCTACCTCTTGCTGTAGTAAGGACTGTCCCCCCAGAGCAAGTTTTCCTGATAGAAATGGCTACTTTTTCAAGCAAGATGACATTTAGAGCTTCTTTCTCTGAACCACAGTCACTTTCCTCCCCTTGACCTGGTTTTGCTTTTTCCTCTTCACCACAGCACATTTCTGGTGAGCTGGGGGTAGGGGTGCTATTTGAGGTGGGGAGTGGAGGGGATGGGGGAAAATGAATTCTTAGTTATAAAGTAAGAGAGCAATGAGACAGCTGAACTAGATATGATCTTTAAGATTCCTCACAGCTCTGTCATTTTATGACGTCACTTATTTCTAATGGAACAGAGAGGGACAAAATGGCACTTAGAAATGAAATGTTAACTTGAAAAGTATCTGAGAATGGAAGTCATTTACCCAGAACTCACTGGCAATTTATTTATAGGAAAAAAAGAAAGGGAGAATAACAAGAACATCCCCACCTACTGCCTACTCCTGGAGTGTGTCCTGGAGCAGAACACATTTAGATCAATTTTCTACACCAACTGCAGCTATCTAGAGAGCATTCTGTGGTGCAAATAGCCTATGAGTAGCTTTGGCAGATTTATTCAAAACTATCCAATTGGAATGAGAGTACTATTTGATTGAAAATACATTATGACTTTATTTTTTTTAAAAGATTTTATTTATTTATTTGAGAGAAAAAATGAGCTAGAGAGAGAGAGTATGAGAGGGGGGAGGGTCAGAGGGAGAAGCAGACTCCCCGCTGAGCAGGGAGCCCGATGCGGGACTCGATCCCGGGACTCCAGGATCATGACCCGAGCCGAAGGCAGTGGCTTAACCGACTGAGCCACCCAGGCGCCCAATACATTATGACTTTAAAAATTGTCTTTATTATTTAACACTGTTAGGAAAGGCTTATATTAAATAATACAAGTCAGAAGTTAAAACAAACTTTATAAACAAATGCTACTGAGATAAGAAAAATTCTCTTCAATATATCAAAATATAAGGTAAACCCATACTACCGGTGTCAAAAGTACTGAAAGTACTGAAGGTTTTGACTGTTGATATGTGCTGTGATCATACATGAATACTATACTGATGTACCTTCATTTTCACTATTTCAGCACATAATTTGATAACTGAAGATGACAGTATTTGTCCAATAATATTATGTCACTATATACTCCAAATGGTTAATCAAATCTAAAATTTTAAGTCCACTTTTAGGAACTGCCATTTAGTTAAAAACAACACAATTTTAACAAGGTCAGTTACATCATTTGGGATCTAAAGAGCCTACACCTACTCAGGAAAACAAACAGCCAAACAAAAAACAAATCCAAAAAACAAAATCCTGGTACTCCCATAATCCTGAATAATTTAGAATTTGACTGAATTATCTGAATATGAAAGCCAGTTTAAGTTTACATCTTTTCACAAATAGGGTACTATACATCTTATACACTATATATCCACTTAATGTAGGGACCTACATTAAGAATATTTCCCATTTTTTTCTGTCAAATTTTTAAAAAAGTCTTCCATGAAGCAAAGACGTTTTCAGTGAAAGTACTGCTATAGCTATTACTTTACTTCCTCTAGAGTTCTTTCTTCTGGCCTATTTCCTAGTCGACAACAGGAAATGAGATATCTATTACATAAATCACATTAACCAGGAAAACCATGATAAAATGACCAGTTTCAGTTGACCTCAAAATAGGGAAGAAAAGATAATATTTGAAAAGCAAAAGTTTTATATAGTTTAATGTACTGACCTCACTTAAGTATCAGAATAATAAATGATGTCTCCACTCCTCCCCCCCGCCAGTTATTAGAGAGGTTTGTCTTCAACTGCTAAAATTACACTTAGTGAATCTGTTATATTAAATTAGTGCTCAATGCTGCTGTTAATCTTTGTCCCATTAAGTTATAAAAGTAATGCATTTAATAGCTGCACAATCTTCACAATCTTAGCTGCGCATGTGTAATATGAACACTATTCAAGATTACTCAGCAGGTCAGCATATTAAGATCAGAGTAAGTCTCCATCTTCTGAGCTCCAGGAAGAAATTTCTCTCCGTTCACCTACAGATCTATTACATATGATCTTAACATTGTCCCATACCGTAAGTAAACCTACACGTTATGGAGTCTAATGTTCACCTTATCTAAATTAAATAGATACAAATGACAGCTATACTTTATTTGATAATTCATTCATAATTTGCTTCTAATAAAAATATTACATACTACTACATGGAATGACTACATCTATAAAAACATACCAAACATTGCTTTTATTTTTGCCCATAGTGCCTGTTTTGCTTCATTTTAAGTACATAGGATAATTTAAAGAATTATACTAAAAATACTGTTTGTTTGTTATATTTATTTAAAAATTCTTTAAGGTAATAAAGAAATAGATTTTCAATTAAAAACCAGCCATAGTATACTTGTTTCCATTGTAACTAGTTCAGTTATAGTTACCCAATACCCTCTTTTACTTTTTTTTCAGGTCATAATGGATGATGTTCTTTGGTTGTTCTGTGATAAGAAAACACTCACTTTCACACATTATCTCAATATTCCCTAGTTCAGAAATTCAACTATATAATCTTTCAGAAAGTTAATAAAATAGCAACCCCTTTTCCTGTTTTACTATCAAATCATCCTATATTTTTAATCTATTAAAAATGATACTAAAAAGGTACAACTAAAGTTTAATAGCAGATTGAAATACATCACTTCTTTTTAAGGATGATTAGATTTTGCCCTAGATTAATAACTCCACCAACAATATTCCAAGTGTATCTTTTATATCATATATATCACACTAAGCTCTAAAATAAAGTAATTTGATACACTTATTAATCTTCTGTTTACTGGTTTGTTTCTTCTATCTACTGTAATGTAAAATATAGCATATCAGATCCATTATAGCTTTATTTTATATTGTCCTATACATAATTTCTTAATTTGTCCCACATTCTTTCTTTTTAAAATGTCAATAGAAAGAGTAAGCATACATAAAAAGATCATAGCTAATGCCAGATGTTGACAGAGTCTCTTGAGACCAAAGATTCCACACCAGGTGGTTGAGCCAGCCTAATGAAGCAACACATGCTCATAAAGGATACAAAGGGTGGACTTGGAGGGACCCGCTCTCATTTGGTTATTTATGAAAGTATAGAGAAGGATTTGAAATCAAAGTAAAAATGAAATTAAATCAAAGCCTTCCCATTTATATAGCAGAATTTTTTTGTTAAAGGTTTTAAAATTTGTCTTCAAAATCAAGGCTGAAGAAAAAATCTTTTATGTATACTTTAGTGACAGGGTATCATTAAATATATTTCCAACTCTTCTACCAAGTGGGAAAAGTGAAAATAAACAACTTTAAGTGGATTAAAATACAAACATAATTTCTTAAAACTTAATATGTTTCTTATATCGAAAGACTTAAAAATGTGAGTTCAGGTCAGTGCTATTAACAACAAACTTTGGTAAATGGACTGACCATAAAGCATGACCTTAGGCAATAACTAATGAACCTGAGAGCATTTTAATATATTTTCTTATCACCGAGTGAAGCACTTTAAGTTATTACAGCTAGGCTGCATGACCTCATGCAATTGAATCACGCTAGAGCCAAATAGGCTAATGTCTTTGATAGCAATTAGATAAAGGCAGGATGTTAACTTTTACTTTAAGAAGTGTTAAACAAAGAGACTCATCTCCTGGCTTAACTTAGTTAGAAATAAGCTACTCATTTAACTGTAGAGGTTAATGTGGGAATGGCCTCTTTCACCTGTCAAATCAAAATTTTATTTTAAAAACTACCAGGGAGGGGCGTCTGAGTGGCTCAGTTGGTTAAGCATCTGCCTTGGGCTCAGATCATGATCCCAGAATCCTGGGATCGAGCCCTGCATCCAGCTCCCTGCTCGGCGGGGAGCCTGCTTCTCCCTCTCCTCTGTCCATCCCCACTGGGATGCTCTCTCTCTCGTGCACGCTCTCTCTCTTTCTCTCAAATAAATAAAATCAAAACAAACAAAAAACTATCAGGGAATTTTAATTTTATAATGGACACTTTGCTAGCGTTTCTAATAACATCTTGATATACTCTAATATCTAATATCTAAATACCTCCTCTTTAATGTCTAAAATTTCCAATATTCTCAGCATTGGTTGAGAAACATACTCTGGTCAGTCATCATCACAAAGAATTGTTTATCTGAGCTGAACATGGCAGGTCACAACAGAGAAATTAAATGATAAAATAGTACAACAAAAATAATATAACATAGGTGCTAATATTTCATCAAACCTAAGGTGCCACTGATTGTAATACACAATTCTTTCACATATCAGTAAGAAAGAAAAAGCTGTCAAACCATGGCACAATGCTTTCTTATCACTTAGAATTTTTAACTATCGAAAGAGCTCTTTTAGATTGGAAACAGAGTTTAAAAAATTATGTATCACTCTTGTACGTATATAAAAAGACTGACTACGGTATTCCTAAAACTTTCTCACATTCAAAATATAATTTTTCTGAATCTTTCAACTCAGGGTTGTTGGTGTCTATGTTTCTGCTCACAGTAATGTTCTTTGCCATTAGGAGTATCTGTGAAGCAGTCTTTCTTAAAAGGGTGCTCCACTACTGCCTGCAGGGTTTTCTTGCAAGTTACTGACACCCATTCTGCAAGTTTTGATTGGAAGTTCTGATACTTTCAAAATTATACCATTAAATATTTAAATAATCATGACTGGTTAGCAAAAGAAATATGATTAAATATGAATACATGACTATATATTCATTCTTGTCAGTACGTGGTAAATTATGGTTGAAACTGGTAGTTCAATTATATAGAGATGTTGTCTGTGCAGCAGTGCTGGCTAAAAAAACAGAATCACCTCAGAAACTTGAAGAATATATACAGGTTCTTGGGTTGACTCCCTCAAGATTCCAAAAAATATAAGGTGTTTGGAATCTAAATATCTTAAAAATCACCCTCAGGTGATTCTGATGTACACCAGTTTGGGAAGCACTGGGATAGCTCAGAGCATGTTGCTGTGAAGTCAAGATCAAGGTCCAATTGCTGTGTAGGCTACCTGGCTGTAACATAGTTCCAAGGATGAAGTGTAAAGTTAGAGTATAAAGTTAGAATGTGAATTTCCAAGTTCCAGCTCTACTACTTACTAGGGGTAAGTAATGACTTGCTCAAGGTCACTTAAATTGTCGAGTTTCCTTCCTTACAAAATGAGAACACATAATTTACAGGGCTGTTGTGGGGCTGAAGTTAGGTAAGGTATGTTTAGGTACGAGTACTGGTAAAAGCACTCAAAAGCCATTCTCTCACCTCCCCCACCACCTACATGTTTATTCCAGGCTTGTTCATACTGACAGATTTGAAAAATGTAAGCAATTTCCTCCTGGCATCCCCCAATTCTCTCCGCTGCAAGCAATCTCCCCCTTCTCACAGGCAGTCGACCTGTATTTCTTTACTGGAGCTTATTTCTACTTTGTTTTATACTTATTTATTTTGTTTTATACATATCATGACATATCTCCCCAATAGGCTGCAAACTTTTTTAGAGCAAGAACCTTGCCTTATTTATCTTCAGAGCCCAAGCATTTAATATGGTGTTTGGAAGAGATTTGGGGTTTTGCTAACAGAAGGATTATGAATGAAATAGCAAGGCAGTGATCCAGTTTCCATATTGACCTCTTCCTTTGAACAACCATTAACTGTAAGAGGTCACTGCTGCTCAGTCAACACTAGAAGTCAGGTAAAGGGTTAATTATGACTTAGTCATTATATAAACTAACACTTGAAGGCTGGTAGAGGGAAGAACATTTAAAGAAGAGTAATATATTTCCATTTTCTTAGTCTGAAAATATCTGGAATGGTTCTGGGGAAGGGATGAGGATGTGTGTGGTAAAATACTGTTTACTACCTGGAGAAATGATAATTAGTATGGCTGCTGAACAAATAAGCATACTTGCTGAAACAAAAATTAATTTTGTTTCTGATGCTTACAAACAACCTTTCAAATCATGTCCTAATCATGTTCTTTTAAGTATTGTATGGGTATTTCACATACATGTGAACATCACATCAACCCAGGTAGAAAACTTTTTTTAATTAAAGGCAGAATTTTTTTTCTGCAATTTTTATTGTTTCAGGGGAAATGTCTTTAAATAACTTCAGGTCAGTGAAAATCATAGTCGTGTAATTTAGGAGTCAACCTATATTGGAAAATAAGCTCATGTAAATCTGCCACATGACTAAAAATAATCCACAGATCTTTCAAAATATAACTTTGAGGTGGCAGATTCACCAATTTCAAAAAGTAGCCACATAGTTACTGTTAGATGTGAGAAAAAATAAAAACCGCAACACTTCAGAGCTCATCCACTGATGAAGTAGAAAAGGGGTTCCTGAATGGAAAGTGCAATCTAATTCTAGCCACATGGGTTTTAATTCATAGGAAAGTACTTGATCAGAGGCAGAACTCTGGGGCTGTACATTGCTTTGGTGCTTAGTGAGAGAACAGATGCTATTAATGATATTAATATATTTATATTATATCCTTTGTGCAAGATTTAAAAAGATATATTGGAATCAGAACTAAGCTTGGCTTAACGTACATAATAAAACATTTGCTTTTAGCACCACTGTTTCAAAGGGATTTAAATGTTTATCTTTTTGAAGAAATACAAATATTTGGATATTAAAAATGTGGCATTATTTCACTTATTCACCAAAAGTACAATCTACAATTAACGTCAGGTAATGATTGATGATACAACCAAGGGGACTTTTTAGTAAACAAAATACATAAAGCAGCCTACAATCTTCATTCTTAGGTTACCAGGGGAAAACAATTAGAATCTTTCTGAATCATATTGATAAACATTTAATAATGTGGATTGCTAATGAGTAAATATTGAGAAATCATACTGAAAAATAATAAAACCAGTTGAAAAATAGGCTCTGCAGATTTAGGACTGGGTTAAATTTGTTCAACGTTTCAGTAAAATATTTAGCTTTCATATAATAGATTAAGAAAAACAATCACATAGAAAATTGCATCTTCTATTTTATATTCTAGCAAATATATTTGCTTGCTATAACTGGAAAAGCTAAAACCAGAACACTTCCATTTTATACAAGAATTATAGTGAGTATTCAATCAAATTATTGATGAGCCTTCTTACTATTCTTAGATTTAAAGCTTCCCACAATAATGTCCATTTATCTCTACTCCTATTTACAACTAGTAATTAGTAACTTCTATGAAATAGTATTATTTCCAAATACTGATCAAAGCATTTAAAAATTATTTTAGAATCAAGAATTGAGTATTTGATTAAAAAATTTCTACCTTTGAAAAGCACAAAAATAAACCACTGCTAGAGGACTGCCTGAAGAGATTAGAATGTATATATTTTTTAAACTAGTATGCACAGCTTAATCATAATTTGCTTACAGGACAGGTGATTTATTTTTACATTTTACATAGCAGCAAATCTTCATAATGGCATGTGTGGATTTCCCTCTATGTTTTGAACATCTTAGATACCAATGGTTTACTTATTTTCATTTAAAAATGATAGTGGAATTCCCTTAATAACTAATAACATCTTTCTTGTTTGTACTCCCTCATTCTTTCTGCCCACGTGGGCCTCACTTCTAAGCCCATTCAAAATGATGTTTTCCAAGCATGTGCCACATGACTTGTTCATATAAATGGAGCAAATTAAACTGTCTCCACATATATCCTATCACATTTGTAGCCCTGATTTCTCTCTTTAACACGTGGCCAAGACACCGTATTATCTGCCTGCCAAGGTTGACCTCAGGATATTAGATTCTGCCACATAGCTCTCTTGTACTAAACCGAGGGGAAACACTTAATCACCCCTGCCTTTTCAGGAAAAAATCAACTTTAAATTTGCCATGATGAAAAATCAATAAACCAGTAATTGCTTGGCTTATCATTGCGTGGAGGAACAAATTGGGAAGCGAAGCTTAGCGTCCACACAGATTTCAGTGAGACACATGGAGTTTCAGGATCACTAAGCTAGAAAAGGAAAAGGTCTCAGAGTGATAATTAAATCTACTCATGCTGATTTTCTGCCAAATTTATTTCCCAAGAGTATATAAAAATGTTTCACTGCTTACTAGTCAGGCATAACTAATCAAATCGATGTTACACAAACATATACAAGAAACAAAAAATGCAAATTCAAGACTGTAGGCATCAGAATAATATATTCTTGAAAATGAATATTAATGAAAGTTACTTTTAAAAACCCTTAAATTTATCTTTTTAAAGATTAAATTAAATTAAAATTATCTCCTTGGTTTGTAAATGCCGATAAAAATTTTTATTTTTTTATTTCATTAGCCAATACAACATTCTAGTTATTAATTACTCAGACCCTTTCAACTCTATTAAATTTTTAGTTGAGCAGCAACATATAAGAATAAATCTCAAACTATGAAGCATTCAATATTTTTCATTCCCAGAATGATCTTTCTAGCTCATTTTACTTGGGTTCTCTACATTTTGCTGATGCAAATACATGCTCTCACATCTAAATTAGTCCATTATTCCCATATATTTTCGCCACACTGAATGTGAACAATCAGACCTGTTGTCTAAATTAGGATTTACAAGTAAACACATATCTATAGCTTATGAAATAAAATGAGGAATATACATCATCTTTCCTACAAGGAAAACACACACCAACAGAAAATACTACTGTAAATGTTTAGTGGTTTAAAAATTATTACTACTGGGCGACTGCCTTCAGCTCAGGTCATGATCCTGGAGTCCCTGGATCGAGTCCCGCATCGGGCTCCCTGCTCAGCAGGGAGCCTGCTTCTGCCTCTGACCCTCCCCCCTCTTATGTGCTCTCTCTCTCTCATTCTCTCTGTCTCAAATAAATAAATAAAATCTTAAAAAAAATAAAAATAAAAATAAAAAAATAAAAATTATTACTACTAATAGACCTAATTTCATGCAGCAAATTAGCATAGTTCCAATGGAAGTGCAAATGTAATCACACTCAAACATTCACATTAAGAAGAAAAAGGAAGATGAAGCTTTTTCTTTTTCTTTTGTTGAAAAATGATTTTATGTGTGTCCTTCAAATGGCTACTGGGACTATGATAATTAAAACATTTAAAACAGCACAAGCCCCCCAGTCTCTAATCTGAAGCTCAGGTCAGCTGTCTGTAGATTCTAATTTGTCCTCCATTCGTATTCATGACAAGAAAATACTGAATATTTAACAGCAAACCAGCAGGAGGGGGTATTGTGGGCTTAGAGGTTAAATAATTTGATTTCTGTGCAGATTACATGTAACATCCAACATCGAATCTCACACCTGATTTGGCAATACAATTACAATAAAAATAACGTAGGGATACTATAACTGTAAAGTGGAGAAATAAGAACTTTTTTCCAATGGGCTGAGAAACAATAATTTTATTTAAAGTATTACATTTGTTTACTATAATTCTGAGGCCCAACTTTTTAATAATAAAGGTGAAATGACTTTACAAAGCATGAAAGTTGATGAGAAAAGTACGTAATTTCTATCTTCTTTTATGGGTATTATAGGGTCCATCTATTTAGTGAAACTTGGCAACAACATATAGGGAGGATATGGAGGGGACTTTAAGGAGTCTTCTAGTCTATTCGCCTGCCTTTAGGCAAAACTACACTGAAACAGAAGCTTTGTTTTGATCTAAGATAAACTTCCATCTGTTGAAAAATCCAAGAGCTGTTTTAGGAGAACTGCTGCTTCTTAATGGCAGATAAGAGAAGAATAATTAACGGAAAACTAGAAGTTAAAAAACTCAATTTCTTTATAGCATCATGGATTTGATTATAAATGTTACATAAAAAATTCAGTTAAAGAATAATATTTGCTGGATTAAGACTTATGTTACTTAGGTAAAACATAAAAGTCTAGTAGGCTTACTAATTATATGAAAATACTCAGACATGCAAATACATTTTGAATTTATAGTTTTAAATCTTTTGTTTTAATTTATTTTTTGGATGAGATCCTCAGCAACTATATTCATCTATTTGTTTTTTTCTTTACTGACTGGTAGCTTTGTCTTCATAAAGGTGAATTTTACCACACTTACTTGCTAGTTCACTACTGAAAAAGAAAACTGAGAACAAAAATAGACAAGCATATTCAAACAGTAAGTAGGAAATATAACACTAAAGTATTTTATTAAGTTGACTTTCTATATTGATAAGGTTCAATGTCATATTTAAAAATGATCTCTTTACTCCCTGATTTTTTTTAGAATTCCTTGGGGAGTCATCATTTTTAATTATTATATTAACTGCCCTGTGCTGGGTGCTGGGCATACCAAAGTCAGCACACACATGGTCTCTGCTGCCTTGTAGCTCACAGTCTAGTGGAGCAAACATTATTATTACTATTATTTAAATTTAAAAAAGCAGGGGAGTTGATCCAATTATAAAATGGAAAGGAATACAGAAAAGAAAAACAGGACACATTCATACTTTCAAGAAGCTTCCAATATTTGTTTGTATACAGATTCACATTTAAAATAATCTCAATTAGTTTCTTTAAATTACTATTGCTTGACTCCTGTCTTTTGTGTGTGACAAAGCAGTTCTGTGGGCTGCTTTACTCAACCTCCTTTAGGGACTGGCAACTTCACTGCAGTTGTTATAGTGAAGAGAAACAAACTCCAATGCTGTTGACCAACCGAAATTCCAAACTCACAGACTTTTCCTAATCATGAGATCTAGTTTGTTCTCTAGTGTGATTTGGATAAATAACCATTTGTAACTCAATTTCCCAATGTGTGAGATGGGTGGGGGGGCTGAACTAGAAAATCATTAAAGTTTATTTATTCAACAAGCAAGTTTCTAATGAGTGCTTATGATTTGTCTTTTAGTACTTTGCTATGTGAACAGAGCAGTACAGAGTGACCTGGATACACAGAGGAGGATCACTGATTCTACTTTGATGGGGATTAGGGAGTGAATGAGGGAGGGTACCAAGAAGACCAATAAGAGGGTTTTATCTGACACTTAACATGGCTTAGACATATGTTAAACCAAAAGCAATCTATGATGATCTTTCACAAGGAAACTGTGAAAACTTTCTCTGGGGCTGAGTCAGAGGGGCCATATAAATGATGCTGCTTGCTGGCAGCCCACAGACCAGCCTATAAGAATAAAGCTCAAATATCTCCTTCAAATAGCAAGGTGGTTTTCTGTTTCTGCAGGCTTTTCTAAAAGCTCAGAGCTGTCCTTCCTTCTAAATTTTGTTTGGAAATCTTAATTCTGTTGAATTGGATCTAAATTAGCGGTTTCAGAGGTCTCTGGTCTGTATCCCCAGAGATGCACAGAGTTCCTGTGTAAATATACCTGTGATGATAATGCTCTAGATTATGTGGGTTACAATACCCCTGGATATGCACTTCATGATAATGAATTAAACGATGTTTAAGGCCTAATGATAAGGCTCTGTAATCAGCCACAGACTATAAATATAACCCAAGGGAGTTTAGAAAAGTGCATAAAAAAATTTAATTTTGTAGTGGAAGTGGTATTAAGGTGGCATTCTTCTAAAAAAAAAGAAAAAAACCCAAACCAATACATTTGCATTTATATTTTTCTGATAGTCACCTTTCAAGGTAAAACAGTTCATAGACAAATTCATGTAAAATGCACTACTGAATCTAGTTTTAGTACAGCGCAGTTACGCCCAAATGTCATTTACTGATAAGCAGGCCATGGTCTTTATAATTTGCCTAATTTCTAAGAGACTATAATATAAAAATCAGAAAAAAACCAATTTTCTCATTTAGAGGACTTTCAAGTCCAATGTATAACTTTTTTCTCTAAGTATTTCCTCAGATAAATATAAATATCTTTTTGATTTTAAATACATTAAATTGTAGATTAATTAAATGACCGGGCTAATTAAAGGCTAAATGAATAAATCTAAAGAAAGAATAAAACACTTTTTGATATTTACAACTGGTTGACCTCTCAACTTTAGGGCTTTTCATTCTTTAAAAGAAATCCAAAATAATTTATATTAATTTATTATCTACCTCTTTTCTTCCAAAATAATTGGTTACAAAACTTCTAAAAATAGTAGTCCTGCCGCCCCCACCCCCTTATTTGCAGAGGGGATATGTTCCAAGATCTCCAGTGGATGGCTGAAACTGTAGACAGTACCAAACTCTATATATACAATGTTTATTCCTACATACACATACATACGGTTAATTTATAAATTAGGCACAGTAAGAGATTAACAATAATAACTGGTAATAAAATAGAACAATTATAATAATATACTATAATAAAAGATATGTGAATGGGGCTTCTCTTTGTCTCTCTTAAAGTATCTTATTATACTGTATTGTCCCTTTTCTTGTGATAATGCGACCCACTGTGACGTAGTGCTAGGCTATGCTCTGTCAGAAGGAGGGTATCTGATTCTGGACCATGGTTGACCATGGGTAACTGAAACTGTGGACATGGGGGGACTAAAGTAATATAGATTTCTGTAAGTTATAGCTAGATTTTACTACATTCAGATATACTAACAGATGGAGAACTTTAATTCTTAGGGGGAAAAAACCTCATTTCCTCTTTGTATGATTTTTTAAAAAGATTTTATTTATTTATTTGAGATAGAGATAGGGAGATTGAGACAAGAGAGAGAGCACGAGTGCAGGGGGGTGGGTAGCAGAGGGAGAGGGAGAAGCAGACTCCCCGCTGAGCAGGGAGCCTGACGTGGGGCTCGATCCCAGGACCCTGGGATCATGACCTGAGTTGAAGGCAGATGCTTAACCAGCTGAGCCACCCAGGCACCCCCTCTTTGTATGATTTCTAATCTTTTCTTCCCCTTGTAGTTTTTCATGCTGTGGGAATTCTGCCTGGTTCCGGAGGTGAACACTGAGCAAATACATGTGAAAGATGAACTTGAAGCTGCTAAACAGTTACCCTTGACTTTTGCTAAGGAAAACATTCTTCTGAATAAAAACACTGAAAGCTTGAAAGCAGGATCTGTAATTTTAAAAATGAAGAGAAAATGAGGGGTAATCAAGATTTCTAGACTATATCTGATAGCCATTGGCTCAAAATCTGTCAGTAATAAGGCCAATGTTAAGGGTGAGATGGATCAGTTAAATAAGTCATTTTACAGCTACTGGCAATATCACAAACATGACTGCCCTAACAAGTCTGTGTTGTTTATCACAAAGTATTACAGGTAAAAGACTCATTAGTTCAGTGCAGAGACATCATTAGTGGGAAAATATTATCATCAGATATTAGAAGTGACTATTCTGAGTAAGGTACCGTGAAAGCACTGAGATTACAAAGAAGCATGAAACATATGGTTTCCACATTCATGGTGCTATAATTCAGTTGAGAAGAGGTTTAAAATGATGAGATTGATTTAAAAAAACAATCCAGAACACATAAGTGTTTTCCCTCACACATCTTATTCAAATGATGGAGACATTGCTTTAACATTTGGATTTTCACAGTCTACCAAGCAATCTTTTGAATAATCTCAAAGTTGTCAAATACTTTTGTATGCATTAAAGCCAGCTTCATTTGTAAAATATATAATAGGCCATCTCATATTATTAGCTACAAAATGAATGGTTTTAGAGCAATGGTTCAAAAATGCCAATCTATGGCTTGGTATTGGTTCATTAAATAACAACCACTAGGCTTGTCCTGATTCTTCTGGCCTGGAGTGAGGCCTAGGAATCCATATACTGTATTTAAAAAACTCTCAAAGATATTCTGATAGCTGTACCCAGAATGATCTTATTAATCCAATGGATTTTAAAAATCTATTATAATTAGCAGATACAAAATAAATTGAAAAATTAAAATGCCATATGATGCTGATATCTTCCGTGAGTTTTTCTTTTTGTGAATAAGTTTCTTCTACTTAATTTTTTCTTTTTTTCTTTAGTCAGTTACCTTCTACATATTAAATAATGAAAAGAATAGCACTCCATTTTTTTAAAAAATTTTGTTTATTTGAGAGAGAGAGACAGAGAGAGCACAAGCAGGGTGACAAGCAGCGGGAGAGGGAGAAGCAGACTCCCTAGTGAGCAGGGAGCCTGATGTGGGACTTGATCTGACCTGAGCCGAAGGCAGATGCTTAACTGACTGAGCCATCCAGGCGCCCCAGCACTCTCCATTTTTAACCTCTTTCCCTAGATATGTTTCTTTCAGAAAGAACCTGATTGTTAACCCATTACTGAGGACTTCATATATTAAAATTGAGAAGAAAAGAAATGAATTTCTAGGACAAAATAGACCAGATTTCTGATTCACAATAATTTCTACTAACTAGCTTTTCTTGTCTATTTCAGAAATTTACCCAGGTTTTGACCCTATTACTTTAAGGTACTGCTGAAAAAGAAAGAAAGAATTGGTGGGAAGACAGGGGAAGGTTATAAAAGTGCTATTCTATCTCTGTAGATATACAAGACTGTCCTTACCAATAAAAAAATAACTCTCAATAGGTAACATACAGCTCTCTACAGATATAAAAGATAAACGTCAAAACAAATAGACTGTTAACCTAGGAAAAGGGGAAGAACAGTCAGAATTGTGCCTTTGTACAATGTTTAAGACTGTCTCAGTTTCATTATGTCTGAAAGTGTAATTTTTCTAGTTTTAGTAAATTACGCTCTTACTCTCTGTCATTTCTTCAAAAGAAATTACTATCATTTTGCTTTTTTCATATGTTCAGAGATCTGGATAGAATTTGGTTATAATGTAAAATGATTCTGACATTCCAGAGAAAATGCTAATATATTTTAACTTGCCAAAGTGTTTGCAGTGATAAGATGTTGTGTAATACAAATTCACATACATTAGTTGGCAAGAGATGTAATTATACTATTTGCATGTTCTATATCTCTTATTTTGAAGAATTATCAAAAAGATACAATATCAATACAAATTTTAAGAATACGGATTTACAGGAATGGGATTTATCAAGAAAACCAAGAAAATATTAACTTTGAAAGATATGTATATTCTTCATTCAAAACTCTGCTCAGATGTCATCTTATTATAGACAGACCTTTTCTTTTTTTAAAAAAATTTAAATTCAATTAATTAACATATAATGTATTATTTGTTTCAGGGGTACCGGTCTGTGATTCGTCAGTCTTATGTAATACCCAGTGCTCATTACAACACATACCCTCCCCAATGTCCATCATCCAGTTACCCCATCACTCTACGCCACCCCCATCCAACAACTCTCAGTTTGTGTCCTAAGATTAAGAGTCTCTTCTTTATTTTATTTTAAAGATTTTATTTAATTGTCAGAGAGAGAGAATGAGAGAGCACAAGCAGGGGGAGCAGCAGGGGGAGTGGGAGAAGCAGGCTCCCTGCTGAGCAAGGAGCCCGATGCGGGACTTGATCCCAGGACCCCGGGATCATGACCTGAGCCGAAGGCAGACGCTTAACCGACTGAGCCACCCAGGCACCCCTAGACAGACCTTTTCTGAAGACACTATATAAAAAACATCCCTCCCCCAAGCTATCTTTCATCATGTTCTACCTTTCTCCCTACCACTTATCACCTTTTCATATATTCTGTATTTACTAATTTGTTCATTATCTATCTCTCCCCACTACAATGTACTCCATGTTTTGTTTTCTCCTGTAGCTCAGGACTAGAAGAGTTCCTGGCATATATGAGATGGTTCACCTATGCTCGCTGAATAAATGAATGACTAACAATTGTGATAAATAATATGAAAAGACAGCATGAGGTGCTTAAAGAAAGTATCACAAGGAGTCTTGATTAAACTGTGAGGTTAGGATACAGTTGCTCTGAAGATACAACATTTAAGCTGACACCTGAAGTATTGGTATATATTAGCCAGGTAAAGGAAAGTTAGAACTTTCCAGCTTCTTAGGTATAGAGAATAGCACAGGTAAAGGCCCTAAAGGAGGAAAGAGCCTCCCCCTACCTAATTTTTGTTTGTTTGTTTGAAAGGGAAGAAAGCCAATTAATGCTGAGATAAGTTAGCAAACATTCCCTGTTCCTATCCCTAGCAAGATTTCTGGACATTTTGCCTATCAAGGCATTTCATACAAATGGAATCATACAATATAGTCTTTTATGTCTAGCTTCTTTAACCTAGCATTATGTCACATTTATGTTGTAACATGTATCAACAGTGCATTCCTTTTAATTGCTGAAGAGTATCTCATTAGATGGGTATAACACATCTTGTTTACCAATTTACTACCTGATGGATATTTGAATTGTTTCCACTTTTTGGTTATTGTGAATAATGCTGTTATGAATATTTGTGTACAAGTCTTTGTACACATACATTTCATTCCTCTTGAGTTAAACATCTCCAGGAGTGGAATTGCTGAGTCACATAGCAAATTCATGTTTAACTTTTTAAAAAATCGTTGAACTGTTTTCCAAAGTGTGCATTCTACCTTTTCACAAGCAATGTTTTACATTCTCTCCAGTTTCTCTATATTATCAACAATATTTGATATTATTTGTCTTTTTGATTACAGCCATCTTAGTGGGTACGAACTGGTATTAGTTTAAATTTGCACCGAGGCTGCAAAATATAAGCACTAAATAATTTCTCTTTATATGAAAATATAAAAATGGGGATAACCACTCAGATGAGCTTTCTTTCACTAAGGATTAACTAACTGGCTGCCACAACTGCAGTATGTGTATGTGTAAACACATTCATTTTTTTCTGGTCTGTTTTTTTTCAGTCCAACTGGTTTTCAGGCAGTTCTGTCTTCAGGTGAACAACATCAATTTTGATGCCTGCTGTGCCCAAACCATCGATTATATGTGAGACCTCCTTTGAGTGCTTTCCCACTCCTGGGGAATATAAATTGACTTTGAAGAACCAAGAGCAAACCAGAAAGCTTCTCCACGCTTTTGTTCATACCAATAAACGTGAAGGAACCCAAGGAGCAACATACATATTCTAGTGAAGAATTCCTAAATAAAGTCTGTATTTGGAAAATAGATTGTCATTCAAACCACAGACCTAGTGTTTTCTCGACAAAAATACTAACCAATTAAAAAAAACCAAAAACTGTGACTACAGGGGAGGAGTTAAGATGGCAGAGGAGTAGGGGGACCCTAAGCTTGTCTTGTCCCTTGAGCACAGCTAGATAGTTATCATATTATCCAGAACACCCAAGAAATCAATCGGGAGATCAGAGAGAACAAAAATTGCAAATCTGCAAGTAGAAAAGCAATCACCTTTTAGAAGGTAGGAGGTGTGGAGAGTAGTCTTGAGGGAGATATAACTGGATATGGTGGCAGGGAGGGAGCCTGCTGAGGGCGCTACTGCAAAGTATTATAAGCAGCGGAGCACAAAATCTGGACTTTTAGAAGTCTGTTATAGTGGGGGATGTGCCTGGCTTAAAGGTGCTCAGGTGGGGTAGCGGGGCAGAATCCCAGGAGTGACAGTGTGGTCTGAGGATCCCCTGGGTCCTCGGGGGATCCAAGAAGATCGGTGGCGCCATCATGCTGCACTGTTCTCAGGCATAGGAGCAGGAAAGCTGGCTGGGACCAGCGGGTCTTGTGCCGGCTTTCTGTTCTGTGTTGCCATAAACCGTGAACTACTGCATTGTCATACAACAGCTTTCCTGGGACCAGCGGCAAATGGCTAAAGTGTGGCAAGATCCTCCCCTGGAGGAACAGTGTGGTCCACGCCATGGGATTCCCTAAAATTTGGAGTTTGGAAACTTAGTTGGGTGCCTGTGATAAAAAAGCTCGAACACAGGCAGGATGAAGACAGGGTTCAGATGGAAACTTGGGTCATAACAACGGTGATTAATTGCTCTTCTGTGAGGGCTCACTTAAGAGTGGGGGTAGCAAATTTTCAGCTCAGGGGCTAGAGAGCAGGGCACAGCCATATTCATCTTGCCCATCAGCGCGGAAAGCCTTCATGGAGCAAAACAGCGCCTCCAGTGGAGGCCAGAACTGCTTACACCTAGTCCCACGGCCCTGGCCCTGGAAGCGCATTTCCACTGAAACAAGTCAGCCTGATAAATCAGCGCAGCAGGCCCCTCCTCCAGAAGATCAGCACAAACAACTCCCTGGCACCAAGTCTACTGAACACAGAGTGCCACAAAGCTTCAGCTCTAGGGGAAACAAGGTATAGCTTCCTTTTTGCTCTTATTCTTTATTATTATTTTAAATTTATTTTCTTTTTTTTCATTTCCTTTTTTAAAATTTTTATTAACTTTTTCATTTTTATTTATATACATATTTTATCTTTTGTTTATTTTCATATATATATTGTATTTTAGGATCTAGATTCTTTTAACAAGCAGACAAAAACACACCCAATTCTAGTTTTTTTTTTCTTCTTTTCTGAACAAAATGATGAGACAGAGAAATTCACCCGAAAAGAAAGAATGGAAAGTAGAACTCACAGGATATAAGATGTCTGAACTAGAATTTAAAACAACGATTATAAAGATATTAGCTGGGCTTGAAAAAAGCATAGAAGACACTAGAGAATCCCTTACTGCAGAGATAAAAGAACCAAAATCTAGTCAGGCAGAAATTAAAAATGCTATAACTGAGATGCAAACACAAATGGAGGCCATAAAAATGAGAATGGACAAATCAGAGGAGTGAATCAATGATACAGAAGATAGCATTATGTAAAATAATGAAGCTGAAAGAAGAGGGAAAGAAAGGTAATGGACCACAAAGGTAGACCTAGGGAACTCAGTGACTTATTAAAACATAATTAATGCTCATATCACAGGAGTCCCAGAAAATGAAGAGAGAGAAGAAGGGGCAGAAGATTTATTCAAACAAATTATAGCTGAAAACTTTCCTAATCTGGGGAAGGACACAGACATCAAAATCCCAGAAACACAGAGAACTCCCATTAAATTCAACAAAAGCCAACCAATGTTACGGCATGTCATACTCAAATTCACAAAATACACATCCAAGGAAAGAATCCTGAAAGCAGCAAGGGGAAAAAAGTACTTAACCTATAAGGGAAAACAATCAGGTTCACAGCAGATCTGTCCACCAAAACTTGGCAGGCCAGAAAGGAGTGGAAGGAAATATTCAACATGTTGAATTGGAAAAATATGCAGCCATGAATTCTTTATCCAGCAAGGCTGTCATTCAGAATAGAAGGAGAGATAAAGAGCTTCCCAGAAAAACAAAAACTAAAGAAGTCCATGACCACTAAACCAGCCCTGCAACAAATTTTAAGGGGGGGCTCTTTGAGTGGAGGGAAAAAAAAAAAAAGACCAAAAGCAACAAAGACTAGAAAGGACTAGAGAACATCACCAGAAACACCAACTCTACAGGTAACACAATGACACTAAATTCATATCTTTCAAGAATCACTCTGAATGTAAATGGACTAAAGGCTCCGATCAAAAGACACAGGGTAACAGAATGAAATAAAAAACAAGATCCATCTATATGCTGCCTACAAGAGACTCATTTTAGATCTAAAGACACCTGTAGATTCAAAGTGAGGGGATGGAGAACTCTCTATCATGCTAATGGACATCAAAAGAAAGCCAGAATAGCCATACCTATATCAGACAAACTAGATTTTAAACCAAAGATTATAATAAGAGATGAAGAAGGGCATTATAATTAAGGGGTCTATCCATTAAGAAGATCTAACAATTGTAAATATTTATGCCCCCAACTTGGGAGCACTCAAATATATAAATCAATTAATAATAGACATAAAGTAACTCATTGATGGGATGCCTGGGTGGTTCAGGCGGTAAGGTGTCCTACTCTTGATTTCAGCTCAGGTCATTATCCCAGGGTCATGAGATCAAGCCCTGCAACAGGCTCCATGCCCAGCTTAAGATTCTCTCTCCTCTCCCTCTGCCCCTCCTTGCCACATGCTCTCTCTCTCAAAAAAAGAAAGAAAGAAAGAAAGAAAAACTCACTGATAATAATACGAAAACAGTAGGGGACTTTAATATCCCACTTACAGCAATGGACAGATCATCTAAGCAGAAAATCAACAAGGAGGGGCGCCTGGGTGGCTCAGTTGGTTAAGCGACTGCCTTCGGCTCAGGTCATGTTTTCATCTTAGAGCTTTATCAAACATTTTCTCTAAACAGCTTTAGGGTTTGCAAAAAAATTATTTAACAGTTACTTTCTTTATTAAAAATCAGAGAAGGATGCCATTTTATAGATCCATTTTATAGAGCAAGACGCTAAAGAGCTAAATATGAACCTAAGGGTACAACATCTTTAAGGACCTGTGTAAGAAACCCTTATTCGGGCGCCTGGGTGGCTCAGTTGGTTAAGCGGCTGCCTTCGGCTCAGGTCATGATCCTGGAGTCCCAGGATCGAGTCCCATATCGGGCTCCTTGCTCAGCAGGGGGTCTGCTTCTCCCTCTGACCCTCCCCCCTCTCATGTGCTCTCTCTCTCAAATAAATAAATAAAAAATCTTAAAAAAAAAAAAAAAAGAAAATCAACAAGGAAACAATGGCCTTGAATAACACACTGGACCAGATGGACTTAACAGATATATTCAGAACATTTCATCCTAAAGCAGAATACATATTCTTTTCAAGTGCACATGGAACATTCTCCAGAATAGATCACTACTCTGAGAAAATAACCTGTTTTCTCTATAATTTATATCTAAAGGATAGTTCTAACCACTTGTAAAAGTAAAAAAAAAAAGTCAGACTGGGCAATTTGACAGTTGTTAAAATACTGAAAAGCATTACATTTCAGCACTGAGTGGATCTAACTTTAGGGTAATATTTTCATTGTTCTGTTGAGTAAACAAACAAAACAACTGAAAATCCTCTATTACAGGAGAGTCAGTATTGAACCGTATTCAGAAGCAACTATTGTCCATTACAAAGAATTCTGTTTTGGAGTTAACTAAACATTATTTTCTCAATTATAAAAAGAGATTAATACTTCCTATGTCACAGAATTGAGAAAAATAAGCTAAATAACATAAGCTATGAAAGTTCACTGAAAATCATAAAATACTATGCAAATAAAAGGAAGAACTAATATTATTCCCTCTCTGGCCTAAACTGCCCCGTTTTCTACCATTGTAATTTATAGCTCTGGAAATACAAATTCTATAAGATTGCACAGGGAACTTCTTTTTTTTTTTTTTTTAAAGATTTTATTTTATTTATTTGACAGAGAGAGAGAGAGACAGCTAGAGAGGGAACACAAGCAGGGGAGTGGGAGAGGGAGAAGCAGGCTCCCGGCCGAGCAGAGAGCCCGATGTGGGGCTCGATCCCAGGACCCTGGGATCATGACCTGAGCCGAAGGCAGACGCTTAACGACTGAGCCACCCAGGTGCCCCCACAGGGAACCTCTTTATAAACAAGTGGAATGACTTTCCACATATGTAGTACCAGCAGGAAGTACTTGTAGAAGTATAGCACTAAGCTCTAACACCTGGACTGCTTCCTATTACTGGACTACATATCTCTGAAAAAATATGCTGCTACCAGTGTAAACATCCAATAATAGAGAAATGCATCAGTTAAGTCATAGTATACCTATAAATACGGAATGCTATACAACCATTAGTGCTTTTAGGGGTGCCTGCGTGGCTCAGTTAGTTGGGTGCCTGCCTTCGGCTCAGGTCATGATCCCAGGGTCCTGGGATCGAGCCTTGCGTCGGGCTCCCTGCTTGGCGGGGAGTCTGTTTCTCTCTCTCCCTCTTCCTCTGTATGTGCACTCTCTCTCTCAAATAAATAAATAAATCTTTAAAAAAAAAAAGTGTTTTCAAAGCTCTTCATAACATGAAAAAATAACTATGTATATTATATAACCAGTGAAAAATGCAGAATACAGAATTATATGTCCCTGGGGGTTGAAAAAAGTGAGATGGATCTGTAGAGTGGGAAGTGGGGTAAGGTATATTTATACTCCATTTTTACCATGTAAAAAAAGTGGAGGCCTAGAGAAAGTGGCCTCCTCTCATTTCTTATAATACACAGTTGATAAATTAAACTAACATTGTACATGCTGTATGATCTCAACATTGTAAAATAAACAAACATTTGGAGGATATAGTAAAATGTAGCCAGAAGTTCTCTCGCTGGGTGGTAGGATTATGTGTATTTATTTCCTTCATTATACTTTTTATATATTGTTCACATTTTCTACAAAATAGGCTCATATTATTATTAAAATGTAGTTATATTTAAAAGAGTAACTCTAGGCAAAACAAAATGCAATATACAAAGTCTTAAGGAACAAATTTTCAAAATAGGTCCTAAGTAGTATATCAGTTCCCCAATAAAAAAATAAACACTTAGATTAAAATCTGGCAATTTAAATCTTGTTATCTTTAAGCTTCCCATCTCTAAAAAAGATATATGAATGTAAACTAGTTTGGGGGAGGCAATGGAGAGGATAAAATCACTTTCAAAAGTGGTGGTAGCTCCACAGGATAGCACAGTGGAAGATCATATACTACAGTGATTAGATCTTGGGCTCTGGCATTAGAACTGTACTCAAATACTGGCTTTACCAACTTAATAGCTGTGTGACTTACAGTATCACTTTCTATCATAAAATTGGAATGCCATTTTTACTTTAGAGCACATACACTTTAAACAACCTAGCTAGGAAGAAAACCCCATCTTCTTTTATTTTCTTTCTTTCTACAAGTCCACTTGTTCCAAATCTGGATTTTCATTTCTGAAATAATGTTATTTTTAAATTTATTCATAAATTGAAAGATTTTCATGCACAGAAAAAACTGAATATAGACTGGCTTCTAACACATTCTTACATGAATTCAGGACATTTCCATAACTTTGACTCAAGTTTATAATCTATATCATCATTAAGTCAGATTTGGCTCAGTTATCAAATTCCCATTAACGTGAGTTCCACTGGTAGTTAGTGATTTGTGTTGGAAAACAGTGCTAAGCAGGAAGGTCCTTCTGATCTGGCTTAATAAACTCTAACTAAAGATGTGAAGAAATATATCACCTACATACATAATATTCAACTTACAAGCTGCAAATTTTACGTAAACCGAAAACAGATGAAATCCAAATAATTAATAGAAACTTACCAGATAATTATATCCTAAGTAAGAACACATACTGTCCTCAGATACTTACAGGGAAATGATCTATACTCAGTTAAGAATTATTTATTGAGTTGTCACACGGGATGCCAATTTAAAGAAATGTAGTTGCTTCTAATTTTGAATGGCTTAACTTCATTTCACGTTACTACAATATAGTGATTTACCTTAAAATTTTACCTTAAGAAAACTCCAATAATGTGTGCAGTAATTTACTACATTCAGTCTAACTAAAATTAGGCAAAAGCAAAACATTTTCTCAGGTGTTGTACTTAAGGTATGAGATTGATTTGGGTAAGGGAAAAATGTGAGGGAAACCTATTCCAGAGTAATGTTTTCAAATTGAGAATCATGATCCATTAATGGGTGGCTTTTGTTTTGTCTGAAGATGCAATGTAATCAGGGGAAAAAATGAGAATGGTTAAGCATTTTTTGGTAATTTTTTCATGTACATATGTACATGTTATGTTATATGTACATATGCATATGTGTATTGGGTTGCAAAGTAGAATATATTTCTTAATGTGTATTGTATATATAAAAAATGCTGGACAGATGACACTCTGGAGAGAAGTTGAAAGGATGTAGAAAGGTGATATTTTTCCACCACAAAGTTACTTCAAGCGTTTTAGAAAGAGAAGACTTGTTATTTTCAATCCTCATGTGAGGTAGTCTTGTTTCATGGCCTTGTATCTTTTAAGCCTGGGTTCTAGTATGACATTGCCCAAGTCCTCTGCCTTAGCTTCTGCTTGGTTTTCCAGTCTAGGGATATTAATTTCATATTACATCAGTTTCTTGAACTTCAGGTCTCCTCTAATATAATCTAAATTTAGGTCTACCTCAATCCCACTTGCTCTATGCAATACCTAATATCCAGTTTAACAGGAAATAATTATTTTTTTCTTGACACCAGAGATGAGCTCATTCGGTCCTGCTGATCATCTTGGATTAATAATAGTTTTTAATAAGGTGGAAATGTCCAGAATTGAGATTATGATTTTAGATAAACAAATTCAGCTTTCTCTATTCTAAAACAGTATTTAGTTATCTAATCATACTAAATTTGCACAAATAATCAGGCCTTATATAAACTATTTTAACAATATTCTCTATTCTATTTCTTAATTTTACACCAAGTAAATTAAGTGTAAACAGCTGTAATTTAGGGAATATTTTATCAGTTATATTAATCCTCTAATTTTCTGCCATCAGTTAGTAACATAAAGAACAAAGAACACCATGTGATACCAAAAGAATAAAATAAACTTCTATATATACTTTCAAGAAAGGCCAATTACAGTAAAAATGGTCACATAAATATATTTCTAATAGCATAGAGAAATAAGGCTGATTTTCTGTAAAACTTTTTAGTATTAGAATTCTTCTTGGATGCTCATTCTGAACCTCTAAGAGCAAGATTAAAGCTTGTTAGTCTGCCAGTAAGCCTAAAAGTATGTTTTGGGAAATAAAATATTTTTAGGATAAAATATTCTATTTAGAAACTAGGTCTGACTTCATTATTTATAATACATATTGATTAACATATAATCAATAATTTAATATCCTTAAAATATTTATCTCTGAATATGTTATAGCCATACATCTTATGGCCAAAGGCAGACTATAAGGTGTGCTGTAGGAGATAAACATTTATACACTCTAATTGGATTTTGATCATATTTCTTTTACAGAGCTAATAATTCATTAGAGTGAACATATTCTGACATCATTAAAGTTATTAATAAGACTTGAGCCTTACTAAAGTTAACAATTGTGAATTGCAAAAATTATTTGGATTTCATCTGTTTTCGGTTAACAGGTAATTACTATTTCCAGATACTGATACTATGATTAAGGCAGAGTGTTTTTATTTAGGCTAAGCCATCATCATCTTATATAAATAGAACCTGATTCATGTACTTGCTAATTTGTCTTCCTGATGTGAACACTGGCCTGTGTTTGATCTTTAGCAAATAGATGTATCTCCTTATTTCTGCTAAAAATTAAATGTAAGATAACTTGACAGGTAGATAATGTTGCCAGCTTATACAACTCAACATCAGTTTTCTTCTTGATAAACAAGCATAGATCTTTTAAACATAGAGTAAAAGCAGGCTTTAGTTATAACCATTCTATTGATCTTTGCCACACTGTTTCATTTCTCTGAGAAGATGGTGAAGTGTAGTGTAAGACCTTGCATGGTGTTAACTAATTCATCTTCAGCTTCTGATTCCATTGACAGAAATCACATATGCACCAGAGGAATCATTTTTGCAGCATAGTTTCCTTTAAAGTTGCTCTTGTAGTGGCACTTCTAAAATTAGAAGATAAAGGTGTAGGGTTTTGAAAGACTGATTTTTAAATGTAAATATTAAATAAATATAAATAAAAATAAATATAAAATTATAATTCCTGGCTTTCTTTCAAACTAATACTTACAAAACAAAATACAGTTTTTAGATCAACTGGATGCAGGTCTTCCTGGCTTAGTAAATAGGGACAAACATCTTTTGTGTAGATGGCATGTCACTATCATGGTCAAGAACTGGCCTTAAAAAGAAGCTGAGCCTGATGGATAATAACTGTCAGAATGAACAGGTAGATAAAGTCACTTATTTTTTGTGGTATTACTCCCCTTCATATAATGAAACTGACACACAAAAGGTGATTTGCAGCAACTTTTAAAATAAAAAAGAAACTTGCAATTTAACAAGTAATAATTGTGATCTACATACTTTTGGGCATTCTCATTATTTAGAGAAAAATCTCATCAAAATGACTTTCACTGAAAATGTTACCAACTATTTACCCTTCAGATTAAATTTTACTATTAGGCCAAGGAATGACATCAGAGGTGTAAGATGGCACTCTTTTTTCTTTTTTTTTTTTATTAACATATAACGTATTATTTGTTTCAGGGGTACAGGTCTGTGATTCATCAGTTTTACACAATACACAGTGCTCACCGTAGCACATACCCTCCCCAATATCCATCACCCAGTCCCTCCATTCCTCTCACCCCCCTCCACTCCAGCAACCCTCAGTTTGTTTCCTGAGATTAAGAGTCTCTTATGGTTTGTCTCCCTCTCTGGTTTCATCTTGTTTATTTTTCCCTCCCTTCCCCTATGATCCTCTGTCTTGTTTCTCAAATTCCTCGTCCTATCAGTAAGATGTCACTCCTTTTTATCTTTCTTTTTAAACAAGTAATTTGGTATCCATCCAAGAACAAAAGCACCTTAGGAGAGTTGTAGGATCCAGCACCATATGCCATGGGAAGGAGTCTTCCCCACTTATGCATGTGGTAATATGTAGACAGACTTTAGTATGGACTGCAAAACCAACAGGAGCTGGCAAACCTACCCCAAACCCTCTCAGCCATGGTTGGGGAAATCATGGAGAGGGCTGAGTTGAGCAGAGACACACGGATGAGGGAGAGTAGAAGTCCAGCTTTCCCAAGGGAAGATTCCAGCATGCCAACAGCCAAAATAAAAACAAAAACAAATGAGTTTGGATGAACTGGAGACAGAAGAATAACTTTGCCACTGCTGGTCCCCCAAGGCAATACTGTATGGAGCTGAACCAGGGGCAGGGACCTCTCTTGTGGAGAAAAAGGAGAAGAGGGAGTGAGTGCTCGGCTTTTCCATCTGTGTGGGATGCTGCTAGAGAAACTTGTTGCTCTTCAGCAGAACCTGTTGTACTGAGGCAGGAACTCCGTGATTACAGGGAGGGATGGAGGGAAATCAGGACAAAAACATCAGGGGGAGGCAGCTCTGGATGACCACACTAGACTTCAGCAGGAAGTCTGCTCATGAGCCTCTGGGCAGTACCTCACTTGAGGATACCCCCACCAGGCCTATGGGAACCCCCAATGCTACAAGGGCTAACCCCACACCTCCTCCCAACTCAGCAGCTGGCTCTTGTGCATGCTTCCGAGTGTGGCAGCAAGAGTGAACTTTGGTAAATGGTAAATAGAATACTCTCAGAAAAATAGACCAGGATCTGTGGGCAGGGGAGAAACCACAAAAACGAGCCACCTTCTCAGCCAACATAGTGAGTTGTAAGAACCAGAGAAGGCATAAAAGCTTAAGAATTTGGCCACAAGAGAGAGCAAGAAGTGTGGAACAGGTGTATTCATGCAACGTCAGAGAAAATCCCAGATATATCAGGACTAGCAAATAGTATTTCCACCTAAAGGCAAATAGTGAAGATTTGAGGAGGCATCTGCTACTTCAAATGCAAAAGCAGTAGCACAAAACTACAAGGAACATGAAAAACAAATGAAACATGTTATCACCCAAAGAAACCAATAATCCTCCAATAACTGAATTCAAAGGCATGGCATTTTGTGATCTAGCTGATCAATTCCAAATAGTTGTTCTGAGGAAACTTAACAAGCTACAAGAAAACAGAGAAAGATAATTCAGTGAATCCAGGAAAACATTACATGAACAAAATGAAAAATTTAAGAAAGAGACAGAAATCACAAAAGAGAACCAAACAAATTCTGGAGCTGAAGAATTCAATGAATGACATGAAAAAAATGCAACAGAGAGCATCTATATCAGAATAGACCAAATGGAAGATAGAATAAGTGAGTGAGAGCTTAGGAACTCTGAAATAACTAAAATAGAGGAACAAAGAACACAGTAAAAAAGAGTGAAGAAAGCCCACATGATCAATGAGACCCCATCAAACGTACATATATTAGAATAACTGGGCTTCTAGAAGAAGAAGGGAGGGAGAAGCCAGAAAGTTTATTTATTTTTTTTAAAGATTTTATTTATTTATTTAATTGACAGAGAGAGAGAGAGACAGCAAGAGAGGGAACACAAGCAGGGGGAGTGGGAGAGGGAGAAGCAGGCTTCCCGCCGAGCAGGGAGCCCGATGCGGGGCTCGATCCCAGGACCCTGGGATCATGACCCAAGCTGAAGGCAGTCGCCCAACCAACTGAGCCACCCAGGTGCCCCAGCTATTGCTTCTTTAAATAAACTTTCTTTAAAACTTCTTTAAATAAAGAAGCAATAGCTGATGGGGCACCTGGGCGTCTCTGTCAGTTAAGCGCCTGCCTTTGCCTCAGGTCATGATCCCAGAGTCCAGGGATGAGCCCTGCATCGGGCTCCTTGCTCTGTAGGGAGTCTGCTTCTCCTCCTCCCTTTGCTCATGCTCTATCTCTCGCTCACTCTCTCTCTCAAATAAATAAATAAAATCTTAAAAAAAAAAAAAAAAGAAGCAATAGCTGAGAACTTCCCAAACCTGGGGAGAGACTTGCGCATTCATGTTCATGAAGCTAATAGATCAGCCTATTATTTCAAAGACACATTACAATGAAACTATCAAAAATCGAAGATAGAAAATCTTAAACACAACCAGAGAAAAAATGACTGTAACCTATAAAGGAAACCCCATTGGGCTATTAGTGGATTTCTCAGCAGAATCCTTATAGGCCAGGATAGGAATGACATATTCAAAGTGTTGGGAAGAAAAAAAAAAAAGGCCAGCTGAGAATATTCTATACATCAAGTTATACTTCAAATGTGAAGGAGAAATAAAGATTTGCCCAGACAAATAAAACCTAAGGGAGTTCATCATCACTAGACCTGCCTTGTAAGAAATGTGGAAACTTCCTCAAGCTGAAAAAAAGATGTTAATTAGTGACATGAAAACATATGAAAGTACACAACACCATGGTAAATATTTAATACAGTCAGATTTAGGAAACTCTAATTCTGAAAAAGGATGGTGTGTTAATCACTTAACTATAGTATAAAGGTTAAAGGAAAAGAGTATTAAAAATAGCTACTATAGTTTGTTAACAAATACACAATATAAAAGGAGGTCATTTGTGGGGTGCCTGGGTGGCTAAGTTGGTTAAGCGTTGGACTCTTGATTTCAGCTGGTCATGATCTCAGGGTCATGAGATTAAGCCCTGTATTGGGCTCTGTGCTCAGCAGGGAGTCTGCTTGAGATTCTCTCTCTCTCTCTCCCTCTTCCTCTGTCCCTCCCCACCATTTGCTTGCTCTCTCTTTCAAATCAGTCAATCTTTTTTTAAAAAAGAGGTACATTGTGACATCAAAAATATAAAAGGGGGAAGTAAAAGGGTGACATCAAAAATATAAAAGGGAGAATTAAAAGGGTTGAGCTTTTGTATGTGATCGAAGTTAAGTTGCTATCAGCTTAAAACAGGCTATTTTATCTATAAGATGTTTTATGTAAGTCTCATGGTAACCCCAAAGCAGAAACCTAAGGTAGATTCACAAAAGATAAAGAAAGGAGAAACAAAGCAAATCTCCATGGAAAATCACAGAGGAAAAAGAAAGAATGCAACTACAAAACAGCCAGAAAGCAACTAATACAATGGCAGTAGTAGGTCCTTACATATCAGTCTAGGTATCCCTCGCTGTTTGAAAACTCAAGTTCTCATTATGCCACTTCACTTTTAGAAAAGACTTATGTTAGGGCGCCTGGGTGGCTCAGATGGTTAAGCGTCTGCCTTCGGCTCAGGTCATGATCCCAGGGTCCTGGGATCGAGTCCCACATCGGGCTTCCCGCTCCTTGGGAGCCTGCTTCTCCCTGTTTCTCTCTGTCTCTCATGAATAAATAAATAAAATCTTTAAAAAAAAAAAAAAAAAAGACAAGACTTATGTTAATACCTATTTTCGTTAACCAAAAGCAATCTGAAGAGGACTTTCACTTTTACAAAAAAAAGGCAAAAATAGCACTCTGTGTTTGTTTTACACTGAGCTACTGTAGAGGCAGTATGTACCCCAAGAATGGCACTGCCAAGATCCTTCCCCAGGAATTTTACTCAGCATTTCAACATCTAGAGCCATAGCTTTGAACTATGCCTGTGAGCATCTATGGTTTTTCTCAACTGACTTTGTGCATCTATTAGCAAGATGTGTCCTAAATATCAGAAAGAGACTATTTTTTAAGTCTGGGAATGCTCAAAAAATTTCCCATATATATTAATGATAACTGCTTTGTTTTACACATTTTTGGCTTATGAAAGATTTCACTGGAACGCTCTACTTTCAGATAGCAGGGGAAATCTGTAATTACTCTAAATGTAAATGTATTGAATTCACCAATCAAAAAGCACAGAGTGGCTGGATTTAAAAAAAAAAAAGCAAAGGCCCAACTATATAGTGTCTACAAGAGATTCACTTCAGATTTAAGGACACACACGCACAGACTCAAGGTCAAGGGACAGAAAATGATTCCATGCCAGTATAAACCAAAAGAAAGCAGGAGTAGCTGTACTTATGTCAGACAAAATAGACTTTAAGCCAAAAATGGTAATAAGAAACAAGGAAGGTCATAATATAATGGTAAATAGGTCAATTCATCAAGAAGATATAACAATATAACAATCATAAATATATATGAGAAATATATATGGTTTTGGCAATGATTTTTGGATATGACATCCAAAGTATAAATAAAAGTTAAAATCAACAAGTGGGACCACATAAAACTCAAAAGCTTCTGCACAGCATAAATCATCAACAAAATGAAAAGGCAACCTACAGAATGAGACTGAAGTATAGACACTGAATCTTTTCATCCTATTCCTTAGGTCTTTTACCTGTACTTTCCATCCTGTTGCTTTTCACTGCTTCATTCAAGATGTTTTCTTCTAATCTTTCAGGTCTCTAATACTTTTTTCTGCTCTGCAGAGTTAGACTTCATTAAATTCTTGATTTCAGTTAATGTTTAATACTTTAAAAAAATTTTTTTAAGAGTTTCCAATTATGACCTGAAATTATCAGCATCGTCTTTTATTTTCATGAACAAATTAAACAATGTTAAAATATTCATCTAACAACTCCATTGTCTTGATCCTCTGTGAATCTGTTCCTACTGACTGTTGTTTCTCTTGTCCTCTTCTTTCTCATGGTTCTTCATCTTGTCTTGTTTTCTCATATGCCTGGTTATTTTTAATGGATATCATACAGAAACAACTGTAAAGATAGTCTCGGATAATGCTTTCTTCCAGAAAGGATTTATATCTGCTTTGGTAATTGGCTAGATGTACCAGCAATCTTCAATTATCTTAATTCAATCAGGAATTGAGATGATTCAAACCTGGGCTTTGGTCCCTAGGGGTGCCTGTCTATTTCTGGTTCATCCTTACTTTTATGGAATAATCTGTTAAGATCCCAACCGAAAGTCTGCTGGTTTTATTAGGGTCTTCCTTTCCTTCACTGGGCCTGAATTCTAGATTTTATCCCCATAGCTCCATGAGTCTCTCAAAAGCTCTGCCCAGGTTCTTTGTCCTTTAGTGATCTCTTTAAGAATTGGCAGACAGATGCTACTACTGGAATCATCTCTAGGGGAAAACTGACTCCAAATGTTGAGCTCACCATTTTTTCCTAGAACTGGGACCCATACTTCTTTACTGCCTGAGTAATTCTCTGATGCCTTCAAAGATATGTCTTAATATTTTGACCATCTTTTAATCTGTTCTCAGAGGAGGGTGACTTCAAATAAGCTAGTTCCACCATACTATCTTCATCCCGTAAGTTTCAATAAGTGATTTTGTATTTTCAACTGTGATTTCCCTTTTTTACTGTGAATCACTGAAGCATGCTAAGTTATTTTTTTAATTAATAATAAAATAGCAAAAATATTTTGTGAAGTCAATAAAATGGTTTCATATCTACTATATCACAACTACATTCTTAGATGATAGTTGACTTATTATCATCATCCTTATTTATTAACAGATGGGGAAATTGGGCTTAAAGGGACCTCTTACAGTCATACAGAGGATGAGAAAACACTAATCCCTATTTGATTTTACTGTATTTTATTATTTGTTTTCATGTTTATCTCCTGTCTTCCCCCTCTAGAAATATAAGCTCTTTGAGTACAGGGGCCTTGATTTTCTTTTTTCATTGCTCTATTCATACAGGTTAGAACAGTACCCAGCATGTGCTGGATGGTCAGTGTATTTTTTGAATTGATAAAAGTTACAGAAAGAATGAATGGGGGCACCTGGGTGGCTCAGTTGGTTGAGCATCTGACTCTTGGTTTTGGTTCAGGTCATGATCTCATGGGTCGTGAGATCAAGCCCCGTGATGGGCTCTGCGCTCAGTGGGGAGTTTGCTTGAAGATTCTCTCCCTCTGCTCCTCCCCTCACTCATGCGAGCAAACACATGCATTCTTTCCCTCTCTCTCTCAAATAAATAAATTTAAAAAAAAAGGAATGATACGAGAATGATCATTATGCTCTTTTGTGTTGCAATTCCGAGTAAAACTATTTTACATTTATACAGTACTATGTAGTATAAAGTAATTTTTAAATTCTGCACACCATTTCTGGTTATAACAATTCTAGGCAGATTTTATCATCTTCCTTACTCTAGAGTCACAGTGAAGTTAAGGGACTTACTCAGTCACAGAGCCAGTAAATGGTAGAGCTGGCACTCTGAACCTCATTGTCTTACTTCAGCTAGAAAAAGCTAGGGCTATTTCCACCAGGTACAGTTGACTCCTTATTTTGCAATGACTTCCCTTGGTTATTCCCAGGGTTGTACACCTGTGGGCATTCAATATGTATGTTAGGTTTCTAATGTTTAATTTATAATGGAAATATCCGATTGAAAAGAAAGCTGTAGCCTTTAGTTGGTCTTGAAATTTGTGTGCATAGAGCACCAAAAATATTTAAATTAGCAAGAAAATACATGATGGTCAGTCACTGGAGGCCCAACAATGGTTAAAGAGAGATCAGAGTACCTGCATTCCATATACATGAACACCTTACTGAAAATAGATGAAATGTGATCTAAACCAGCTTCTAAGTCTACAGAGAGCATAGATGAATGTATATGAAGGAAAAACAGTATTAATGAGCTATTAGAAAAATGAGGCATCCTTTTCTTTGTTAAAAAGTTAGTTAGGAGGCGCCTGGGTATCTCAGTCAGTTAAGCAGCTGCATTCAGCTCGGGTCATGATCTTAGGGTCCTGGGATCGAGCCCCACATCAGGATCCCTGCTCAGTGAGGAGTCTGCTTCTCCCTCTCCCTCCGACCCTCCTCCCTCTCTCTCTGTCTCAAATAAATAAATAAAATCTTAAAAAAAAGTTAAAAATGAATTAGCATGCATTTACTGGAAGCGTTAAAACTGAGGACTAAACAGCTGATGTTATGTAATATGACAGATAACACTATACAAAAGAAAGGTTAAAAATGTTTAAAATCAAGATCTTGCAGACACAGAATCAAGGGGACTATAAAGGACAAATCACTGCTGAGGGAAATAGGACAGATGGCTAGGCTAAATAACTGGGTATTTGTTCTTGAGTGATTTTTGACTAAATAAAGAACTTGAGGAAAAAATATGGAATAAGGCAATGCATTCAAGCTAAGCAGATTAATTTTTTTAAAAATAAAACAGCTTTCGAACATTAGAGCTAATGTGTTAAAAGACTATACAGATATTTTACAAAGTACTACATTACTAAAGATATAGAATTATTAAATCTGCATCATGGGAACACAAATCTCCTTAAAAAGGATATTTTAAATCTTGGAATAGAACTACCTAATAAAGTAAGACAAAGGGGGAGGGGATGGTTTCAAATGTTTAAGTCTAAGAAGGAAATAATACTGCATATTATAACGGGTAGCCAATTAAGGATGAAGGCATTTATTTATTTTAAAAGATTTTATTTATTTTAAAGAGAGAGAGAGACAGCATGAGTGGGAGGGACAGAGAGGGAGAGAGAGAGAGAGGGAATATCAAGCAGAGTCCACGCTGAGCAGGGAGCCCAATGTGGGGCCTGATCCCAGGACTCTGAGATCATGACCTGAGCTGAAACCAAGAGTTGGACACCTAACTGACTGCACCACCCAGGCACCCCAGGATGAACGCTTTTAGGAAGGACAACTAGGTAAGGAACCACAGAGGAAAGAAAGAAGGGATTATAACAGTTCTCTCCCTAAGTGTGGTAAGACCTGGTATTAAGTGTGCTTTACACTAGGGACTTCAAAGCACTAGGAGAGCCAGGACCTCTGAAAAAGGGGCCTGAGAAAATAGATGTTTAGGTCTGGCTCTGGTCCAGACTCTGAAGGTGTTGTGAACTTGACAAGTGGGTGTCTTACATAAACCAGTCATTCACTAGGGAGGAAAGCAGAGAGATTATTAGGAAAAGGGCATGGACACCTCCACAAAATGTGCCTCTGACTGGAGTAACTCACCTGCTGGGTGTCCCAGAAACCCGTGAGCAAACCTAATGTGGGTACAGATCTATCTGAGGACACACACACACACACACACACACACACACAAACATATAGTAAAGAAATGCATAAGGTGAGATTCAGAGAAGAGGGCAAAACATAGAAGAAGAGGGAATTAATGATCATAAAGGCTGTGATTTATGTTTATTTATTTTTAAAAAAGATTTTATTTATTTATTTGTCAGAGAGAGAGACAGAGAGAGCACAAGCAGGGGGAGCAGCAGGCAGAGGGAGAAGCAGGCTCCCCGTTGAGCAAGGAGCCTGATGTGGGACTCCATCCCAGGACCCTGGGATCATGACCTGAGCTGAAGGCAGACGATCAACGGACCAAGCCACCCAGGCGTCCCTGTGATTTATGTTTAAAGAAAGGAATGTGTATTGGCGTCACACTGCCTGGGTTTGTGTACTGGCTTTACCACTTACTAGCCATGGGGAGAGTTATAAGCACTCTCTGTGCCTTAGTTTCCTAGCCTCCCTATAGTACAGGGATAATAACAGCATAAACTTCATAGAGTTAATGAGGATTAAGAGAGTTAAAATATGTAAAGTACTTAGAACATTGCCTGTGATCCCTTCTTCCTTTCAGCTACTTGCATTTTTTGTCCCCACCTTCGCCAAAGGATTGACAACAACAAAAAAGATGAAATTAGTGCTAATATGTTTTACTTCTTGTCAATCACATGTGGCAAAAGGTCTGATGAATTTCAATTTTAATAAGACTTAAGGATTGTTCTAAGTCTTCACTTGACTACCTCATATTGTGTTCATATTATCACTGTCCACCATTTCCATAAATAATTTAGACTGGGTTGCCTAACATTTTAGGAAAAAAAATATTTGAAGTAGAAAACTAACAGATGGGTAGAGCTATTTTGAATAAACACAAGGGGAAAAAGAATTCAAAAGCTGCTATACTTATGGCCAAATAAGAAATTCATATTAGAGAGAAATCAAAATACAACACAAGACTATTATGCTTATGAATGGATTTAAAACACAATTAAAACCCTTAAATAAATACTATATTAAATATAAAAATAGAATACAGAAAAACTAAGCAGTTTTGCTAAAGCATGGAGCAATACAAAACAAACAAAAAACCAAAAGGATAAAAAGTTGAAATGACTTTTAATTACATATAGTCAGAACATTTTCAAACACATATAAAGAAAAAGAGAAGCTGAAGTCAAGCATTTGTTATGTCAAAGAATAAGGAATATGTCAAAGAATAAGGAAGAAAACAGAACTGAAAGATTTAATACTATTCATTTTTCCTAAAATGTAATCTAGAATTACGAAAAAAAAGTACTTATTTTTAAAGAAGGAAACTATAAAACCTAAACTTTAAATATTCAGTTGACTTTTACTAAATAATGTAACCTTGATAAAAATTCAACTTAAATGGAAAGTTAGAGAGTAAATGGTTCAAGAAAGAGGATCCATACCAATGTACTCATGATATTCAATAAGTGGAAACTCAACAGAGCTGTGTAAGGACCATGAAAAGCACTCTGGGCTCCCATTGTTTCAAGGGTAGAAGGCAAAGTAGCTACCCTGGACAAGTTTTCATGAGTAGCCTTACTTTTCTTGGCTACGATACTTGCAAACATAATTATGATACCGATTTAAGAATACTCAAAGGAAAGGACTGCCTAATAGTCAGAATGTATTTGCAAGGCACAGATCTTGCTATGCTAATACAATAGCTTTTGTGAGATAACAGAGAATGGATAAAAGGAGCTGGGCAGATAACATTTATCTACATTTTAACAATGCTTTCAACCCTGTGCTGCATATCAGCATGCTGAGAAATTAAGAGATGAACTGTATAAATGATGTGATAGAATGAATTACTAGTGGCTTATAGATTGGAAATACAGGATTATTACTCTTTCAAATGCAGAAATATATATACATATACATACAGATGTATCTCAGGTTTCAGTTTGTAGCTAGACTAATTATATGAAATAAAATAAATGTAGCTTATACGTTAATCATTTTCAGTTAATTTGATAGCACTCAAGTATCTAGACAACACGTAAGAAAAAATTTTTGGAAGCAAACAACAACAAAGAATGAAATCACTGTCATATAGGTTCTTTTACTAGTAGAATTCTTCTTCAACATTTGTGGTAATAATATTCCTATGACTTTTGAATGCACATAAAATTCAGTGAGCTTAGGTAAAGACTTGATAAATCCGTTAGCAAATATTGATAGTATTTTGAAATTCCTTGTTTTCTTTTTGAATTGCTGTAATTCTTTAGCGAAATAGCCTAATGGATGAGGTCTCATCTTAGAAAAGAGACATAACAAAGTTCAGTTACACTTTCAGTGAGGTTATTTAAAATCCAGCTGCAAACTTATGTAATTTAAGCATGGATTTAAAAGAGCGAAGGGCAAACTGGTCATTCATTCATTCATTCCATAATTAAGAAACTGAGTATTTTTTATGTGCTAACCATCCTGGATACTAAATCCTTCACAGTCCTAGAGTTTATACTCTTGTCAGGATGACAGACTTATAAAGATGCTAATTAAAACAGCTCTAATTAGAGGGATGTGCTTTTCAAACACTTCCCAGGTACTGAAATAAAAAGGTTACTGTATATCACAGACTAAGTGCAAGGTCAGTTTGACTTCCTGAATGTTCAAAGGAAAGAAATACTTTCAAAAGAACTGCAATATAATGTTAAAGCACCTGTAGTTAAGAAATTCTTACTATCTTTTAAAATGTTTAGAAGTGATTTACTGAAAAAAAAAAAAAAAGAGACTATTATAAATATCAATTACTGCTATATAAATGAGGAGTTCCAAAGTATTTAAAAAGTTTGTCTTACTAGGGCAAGCATTCATATTATATATTTTTCATAATAATAAATCACCTAGCAATTTCAATATCTGTGGTTACCACATCAATGCCATCCTTTTTCAACTGCTCATGACTCCAATTAAGATTTGAATTAATGCGATTAGACTAATAACTATTACAACATATATTCACCCTGTTGGTTGGTAATAAGTACCACACTTGTAATTTACAGTACCAGAGTGTTTTATAAGGGCTATTATGTTATTAATTAGTTATATTGATCAGAATACCACATAACATAGCAGTACTAAAATATTATAATTTGCTTAGGCTACTTTGCATCTAGTACTATATCTATTTTTTCTATGGGTGACCATAAACATCATTGAAATCAGATAGCTTGTTTCTACTAACAATGCCAAGATGTGCACTTCAGAAGGCCAAAAGAAGAGAATTCTACTGAGAATTCTTGCCATGGGAGTTCACTTGTTTTCTTACTATGCCATAAAATTAGTTGATCTAGGACAAAAGCATAAAGTCAGGACTTATGGGGGTCAAATAGGGTAAGAGCACTATCCATTTTATGTATAAATTAGTCCACATTTAGTTTGAATCTACTTATTTGTAGGGTTCTGCCACCTAAATCTAGTTTTTGTTGTTGGTGGTGATTTTTCCTTGCTTTGGGGCTGTGGCTCTAACACAATACTGCTTTTAATCATTCCAAACTATCACACTCAGAGGTTTTAGGTTTAACAGGATCTCAGCCTCCACTGTAAGTTGGGAGTGCAATAATTTTTTTTTTTCTGGTTGTCACAGTAAAAGATGTATTAAGATAAAAATTACAATTTTCAGATTTAGACAATAGCACTCAAAGCCAATATTTTTGGAACACATTATCAGGCTTCAATTTCTTGAAAGCTCACAGAGGAAATAGTTACTCTGCTAATTAGCCAGTAAAGTGACATGATTGTCAGTCCAAGTGGATCATCAACTTAACTCACTGAGAAAGATTTGCCTCGATCTTGCTTTAAGCACTGTATTTACAACAGTATATCTAAAGCCTCTGTGAAGGAAAAATGTAAAATATTCACTCACATAAATCATAGCAAACTAAAGGGGAAATAAAAATTTGTTAGAGGAGATAAAAATGTATTAGACTTCTTTGTATAATATTTTTGGGTGGTGGCTTCAATGTTATTAACAGAAAATAACCTATAAAAATTCTGACATGAATTTCTTAATTTGAATTATGATAATTTCTGACATTTCATATTTTACTGTTCCCTTTTAACAGCTTTTTAAAGTATTGTTGACAAGGGGACTTCATTACTGCTAAAATATTTCAAAATGTACACATAAATTCAATCCATTTCTATGACTGATTTTGATAATTTGTTAACTTTATAGTTAAAAGTCAGAAGGAAACAAACCAGCACCAGCTCTACTTCATAATTTTACATCTTCCCAGTATCCCCAAAATATATACTAGGATGCTTATAAACTAATCTATGCTAGCAAACATTAATTAGTACCCAAGACATTGAATATAGTGTGATATTATGTCAGAGTTTAGGTTCATGAAGTAGCATGAGGTATCCCCCGAGGCATTTGATTAGAATTTATGGTTTATCAGGGAAATGAAGACAATCACGCCAAATAGTGATTCCCCAAAAGAATGACCGCTTTGAAACAAAATGAACACATGCCTTTACCTTCCTCCTTTCTTCTCTTTGCTTCTTCTTCATTTCTTTCTTTTGCTTTCAATGCTTCATCAGCTTTTGCTGAAACAAAAACAATGGAATTTCTGTACTCATAAAACATTGAAAATATTGGGGAAAGGGAAAAGAAGTTCACTGAATATTTTTTTGTGATATAGAAGAAAAAACCAAAATGGTTGAAAATCTGTAATATACCTTTTACATTTATTCAGAATATTTAAAATATCTATTTAGAATCTCTGAAGCTTAGTTCAAGATAATCTCTGTACAAAAAAGAAAATGAAGTTAAGCAACATAAAATTTAAATGATGGTATATGAATTGGGAATAACTGTTGGTCATTAAAAGTCATCTGATTTTGTCAGTGCAATGCATCTATTTTAAACTTTGGACGAAAGTTCTTAAGCTACAATTCACATTTTAAATATAAGAAGCTTGCAATATCTTTGGAACAGTATCAAATTAGGTAGCATATTATTTTTTTTTCATTGCATATCATAGTAGCAGTTCTTTATTCATGTTATGACAGCATTTGGTAAAAAGAATCTTTTTCCCTCTAGAAACCTCTTCCCTTATTACTTAATTATCTACTAGTTGCTCAACTGCAGGGGTTTTCAAACACTTTACTACAGATGTTAAAGAAGATTAAAAATATACAGCACAGTAACAAGGGACTATCAATATACTCTGTAAATTAATTAAATTTCTGTTCTAGCACATCATTTATTCCAAAGCATTAATGTCTCAAAGGAGCGATTCTCCTTTATTGCCAGCTCACTGCCTGATGAGTGAACTAAGTGAAAATAAGTCTCTAATAGCATTATAGTTGATGAAATATTAAGTTAAAAAAGTATTGCCTCGTCAAAAGAAAAAGAATCAAACTGTGCCAGCATTAAACTTTGGATGAGCCTTTATTATAATGATAACAGCAATGTAAACTGTGATTTAAAAAATAAACATGCTCTTCAGTTTTTTTGCTGTATATATTTTTCCTATGCAAAGTCAACATATTCTTTAGAAGTATGAAACCTGGCTTAAAAGGGGAATTAAAAAAAATACACACCACATATATAACTATTTTTCTTCAAAGTTTTATTTTTCTTCACCATCAATATTGACACTTTCTTAAAATATAAAACTTATATTAGTACCGTGAAGTGCTATATCCAATTACTAGACATCTGTTTCCATTTACAAGCTTTAATACATACTTAGACTGCATTTAAAGTCATGAAATATTAAAACTTGTATGCCACTCTGTATCACTGCAAGAATCTATTAAATTAGATAATAAAAACAAACCACCAGTAACTCTAAAGACTTTTACTTCATTTACACTTTATTCTCCCTGGTAGAAGGACAAGGATAATAGAAATTCCATTTAAATTCAATTTTGGTTATATGTGTAATTGTAGATATACCCCTTGAGTCATGTAAAATGCTCAGCTTATGTTTCTTTCAAATTACCCCGCTCAGATTCACATTCTACTCCTTACAACCATCTTCAATATGTATTAGCTGAGCTCATTAGACTGAAATTTAATAATGCAAACATCAGGTGGATTTCAAGAACCTCCATTAACAACGTAAGATGGATTGCTTATATATAGCTCTTGGGCCAACTGGGCACAATTTAAATTCAATAAACTACCCTGCCTAAATCTGATTTATCTATTTCACTATGCCAGTTTGTCCTTTCTTACTGATTTGTTGCTATACATGGACAATTCATTGGAATATTGTTTTATATGTTTCTTTTTAAACTGCAAATGGCTCTTGTGCTGTGGTTAAATATTTTATGTAATGGAGTTTCATACTGTCAATCAAGATTTCCAAGTATGTGTGTGTGTGTCGTGTGTGTGTATAAATAAAAAACACCTCTTTGAATTATGTCAAAATAGCATAGATAATAATTTAAAAAGCACACATTTGAAAATTTTATCAATAATCAACATGCTCTCTACAAAGAATCTGAATGAATTCACTCAAAGAAAATTCATTTATTCAAATTGAGTCATTAGGATAAATTCCTCATTGATTATTAAGGGAATTTGGAAGAAACTTTTTTCTTTCCAACCGCTTTCTGATATTATTTAAATGTGAATAGGGAAGCATGTATAATCATTTACACATGATTTGGTTTATCCTAAATTTTTTTATATTCTCTAAAAGATGGCAATCCCACTTTACAGATGGGGATACTGAATCTCATTAGATGTACCACAAAATTTGATATCAAAGAACACTACTGGTAAGTGGTAAGATGTATTCTTATGATTCATGATCATTCTCTTTGGACTTTACAGCAGGATCTACTATAAAGCACACCATTTACCAAAAATACTTACATCTTCCACTAACCTTATATACTAACCTTATATACAACTTCCAATCCCTTGGCTCTTCCAAATTCCCCCAGACTTGACAGTCCTCTCCAGGCTCTGCTTCCTTCCCTACCCAACCTGAACCCCAAGACAACCATTTCAATTCCACACATATTAACACCCTCATTGCCCTGATTCCTTTGTTGTTTTGCCAAGCTGCTATCAACACATCTAACCATTTTTTTTTCCTATTTTTGCTTCAGAGCCTCCCTACAAAACAGTATCTAAATGTTATTGGCTCTACAAAAAACCAATGATTTAGAAGTTAACATGGATCCTTCCACGTTGCTCATCTTTCATCAACATCCAGAGTTGGTTTCCATTCTCCTTTCTCAGAATTTACTAAGCTTTCTCCACAAGTGCCAATAACCTCACATCAGCTTCCTTGACTCATATTTTTTCAGCCTCACTCCCATTCACCGCCAAACTTTTATGTTCATCAATCCTTACTTTTTCCTTGATTCAGAAAGCAAATCCATTTACTTGTGCTTTAAAACCTAAACCTTTCCATATCCTTTAGGGTTTTTTTCTGTTTCTTAAGATTCAAATTCACTCTTTCTTTATTTTCAGACTATAAATACATTCAAAGTCTCACAAATCCTTACAATATTTACTCTTCCAACTAAGTTACTACTTTCTCTTGTTCCTGTTAGATTTTGTCCCCACAGCTTTTGCAAAATGGCCCCTAAAAATTCTATAATAGCCAAATCTACTGGTTATCTCAGTTTTATCCTTACACTCTCCCCTTTTTTTAAAAAAAACTGCTAACCTGGAGTGCCTGGGTGGCTCAGTCGGTTAAGCATCTGCCTCCGGCTCAGGTCATGATCCCAGGGTCCTGGGATTGAGTCCTCATTGGGTTCTCTGCTCAGCCGGGAGTCTGCTTCTTCCTCTGCCCTTCCTCTGCTTGTGCTCCCCCCCCCTCAAATAAATAAATAAAGTCTAAAAAAAACCCCAAAACGTTAACCAACCACATCTCTGTCAAAAATATTTGTCAACCTTTTTTGGCTGTGGTCTCTTTTACCCACTTTTTACTTCTCAGAGTTCTGTTCTTAGGCAGTCTATATAAGGTTTAAATGTAACCCATAAGTCTATCACACGTAGCTCCATTTCTGGCCCCTCTCCTGATCATCAGAACTCTTTTTCCAATTACTTCCACATAGATACCTCCACATAGATATTTCAAAATCATGTCCATGATTGAACTCATAACCTTTCCCTTAAACCAGATCCTCTTCCCTTGGTATTTCCCGTTTTCTCTCAGGTTGGAAATCTTTGTGACACTCCTCTCCAAATCTTATCCTAATGCAGTACATCTAATTGGCTAGGAGTTCCATCAGCTTCTACTCCACACATTAGCTCTAGAATTCATCCAATCCTTTCCATTTTCATTGCCAATAATCACGTTCGGGGCCTTATGTCTGAGTTCCTATTTGATCTCTGTACTTGAAATCCTATTCCTTTCAATAAATCCTTTATATTACCAACAGAGCAAAGAATGTATTCCTTGTTTTGTATCCCTAGCAACAAGCAGAGTATCTAGAACATAGAGATGTTCAATAATTGTTAAGTGAATGAATGTACCATTCTAAAACACATATATGATCATGTTACTTCCTACTAAAACTACCTCTGAAGGCACCCTGTTGCATGTATATACAAATCCCATCTCCTTATACCATCTAGAGCCTTTCACTGTCTGATCTCAATGTAACTTTCTAGCCGCCTCATCATTCACCACTCCTCCTTCATTGCCTCAGGGATGCATGGCTTTGCTGGGCCACACTGCCTTTTGTTTATATTGTCATGCTTTTGTTCTTGCTGGTGTGCCCACCTCACTTTCTTGCTGAGAAAATCTTTTTTTTTTTTTTTTTTTTAAAGATTTTATTTATTTATTTGACAGAGAGAGAGACACAGCGAGAGAGGGAACACAAGCAGGGGGAATGGGAGAGGGAGAAGCAGGCTTCCCGCAGAGCAGGAAGCCCGATGCGGGGCTCGATCCCAGGACCTGGAATCATGACCTGAGCCGAAGGCAGACGCTCAACGACTGAGCCACCCAGGCGTCCCTCTTGCTGAGAAAATCTTATCAGAAAGTTTTAGAAATGTCACTCTCTTCTATGAAACCTCTGATCAATATCCCTTGTTTCCAAGTGGATCTGACTGCTCCCTCCTTTCTTCTTAGGCATTTTAATACCTTCCTTATGGAATGTACAACACCTTGTTCCTTCATTAGAGGAAATAGCCAACTCCTTGAGAGGATGGCACATAGTAGGCATGACAGAAATGTTGGCGTTCTCTTCTTCTTAAGTCTTTAGCCAGCCTACATATTCTAGTTTCTCCCTTGAAGTTCAGTGTGGCCATTCATTTACCTGAGTTCAAGCCAAGGAATGTGAGCATAAATAATGTGTTATGTTTCCACACCCAGCCTATAAAAAGCTCCCATGTAATCCTTCTTCTCTTTCTTTATCCAAATGACCCACAGAGCATGGGCCCAAAGAAGAAAGGAATCTGGGCTACTGAATTTCTGCAGAAAGTAGTGCTTTCCTGAGGACTTGCATTACACTGTGATATAAGCAAAAAAGAAGTTTATATTGTCTTAAAGAAGCTGAAATTTTGGAGTTGCTTATTACAGCAGTTTGTGCACCTTGCCTAATACATGAAGTGTTTGATGAATGTTTCCTAAACAAAAAATTAAAAGGATTTTGAAAGTCAACACAAATACGCTGTTCCTTCCAAAGTGAAGTCTCCTTTCAGAAAAGAAATCCTCTATGGCTGTTCATTTGAATGATGATCAGAAAAGTAGCTGCAGAGGTGGTGTGGGGCTAAACAGAAAAATTATTCAGTATGTGTAGTTAGCAGCATATTACCAGAATTTATTCTCATCTTTACTAATCTCATAAAAAAATCCACAGGGACATAGCTTTTTAGATCATTGTAGCTGTTTGCTTAAGTTAGATTTTAAATGATTTGGGGAGGTAGTTTATATACCCTATGAGAGGAAATCAGTTGAATCAAGAATTGGAAAAGACTGACAGTGTATATAACTCATCCCCTACTTTCAGAAGGGACTATATTAATATTCCCAGAGGAAATCTTTTTGTAAGGGTTTAACAACCTTCATTTGGAAGTTCTTTCCTATATGTAGCCCAAACTCTGACACTGCACCATCATGAATAGACCAGAAATGTCAAGGAATTCTTAAAAAACAAAAAGCAGATGGGACCAGATCTATGGAAAAATGAATAGAAGAAATCACAGCCCAGTTATATTCAGAAGACTACAGAAATGTGGGAAAAGTTCCAGGGATGCTTTAATTTTAAAGTCAATGGGGATCAAACATAGGTGGTAAGACTAAGGTGAGTGTCAAATGGGGAATTACGATTAAAGCAGCTGAACAACGGCAACACCCCCTCAATGTGATGAGTGGGGGTATAGGTAGTGTTTGACCACAGGTTAAAGCAGTGAGTGTAGGAGGTGCTACGGCCAGTGAGGCAAGAGCCGGTTAACTACTAACCCCTATAAAAGGGATGACAAGCTACTAATATGTCATTACCAGCAACATATCTTGCCCCCGCCACAATCAATGGACACTGGTTATAATGAGCTGAAATGGCAGGTACTGTCAAATATAAAGATGAACGGCCAACCTAGAATTACTAGACATTCGAGGAAAACCAATCCCTTGAGAGATAAAACAAGCAAAAACAATACAACCAACAATAACACTAAAAAAAACTATGCAAAGGAATGAGAGTTAATAAAAGCAAACAAAAATTTTTTTGGAATCAGTGTACATAATATCCTTAAAGTGATCTGAGAAGATATTGATTGCATCTTAGAAATTAAATTAGAACTCCACACAAAAACAGAAGCACAGAATGGATATAGCTAAAGACTAAATGAGTGTGTCAGAGGAGCTCTTACCAAGGAATTTTCCCTGAATGTAGTAGAAAAGAATAAAGAGATACATACATAAGAGAAAGTTAAGAGATGACATCATCATCATCATCATCAAGGTTGACATTTATTGAAGGCTTACTATGTGCCTTTGTGCTTATATGTGTGTGTGTATATTTCACTTAATTCTCAAATTGACTATATCCTCATTTTACGGATCAGGAAACTGAAGCACAGAGAAGTAAAATAACAGGTCATAGAATTAGAAGCATAGAAGAAAGACCTGTATGTTCCAACATCTATCTAAGAAGATATTGTGAAATACTACAAAGCTGTTAAAAGAATGAGATAGACTTGTATGTATGGAAAGATCTTCAAGACAGATATTAAGTAGAAATGGCCAGCTGAGTAACAATATATAGCATGATTCCATTTACTAAAAATAAAATACATGAAAATATATGTAAATGCACAAAGGGAGACAGGAACTATGCATGAAAAATTCCTTATTTATTTGTCCAAGCTCCAATGTGGTAGAGCAGAGTTTCTACCCAAATCCAACAAGTTCTTTACATTATTATATTATCTTTATTTTAAAAATACATATGTATTATTCCATTTACAAAGTCAAGAAAATTAGTCTCTCAAGATACTAAAGTTTTGTGATTTTTGTGATGCTCTACTATAAATTTTGGGGGTCAGAGAGAAATGTTTTAATGAATTGTAAATAAGACATCTAGCAAAATGGATACTTTTGCTTATTTCAGTTTTTTATAATTCTTAGTGCTTTTCACACTAACACCTGTAGTGTGTTAGAAAAGGACCAAGACATGAGGGCATTTCGTAGGCACCAATGTGTCAAAATATTTAAGCAATGACTGTAACACAGGATAATCTGTAATCAGGACACTATTATTATATCCAGGATTGCCCATCCTGTCCTTCACATGTGTATGGACTTTATTGGATTAGTCATCAAAATACGTTTAAGAAGATTTTCTGATATTCTTTCCTACTACATTTACTATGAATGGCACATGTCTATTCAGTTTAAATGTTGTCATATACTTTTTTAAAAAGTGTGAAGAAAAGAGATACAACATAAGCAATAAGGTTTCATTTCCCAAAGAATTTGGAGTATTTTATCTAGGTAAGTTATTACAATTCATATTTTATTGATGAAGAAATAAAGAGCCCAAGAAAGCTAAATAATTAGCCAGAGGTCAGAATAATGAAGATACAGAACCTGTGAATTCTAGTTCAATGCTTTTTAAAGCTTATTTCTTAGCTATTTATTCACTAGAAGCAAACATTAAGCAAAATCAGAGAATAACAAATTGCTTCCATGAACAAGTTACTGTTTCTGAAGAAACTTTTATCCGAAGATACTTTATTCAAAAATCACATGGAAAATCTGAAGAGGACTCTTACCTTATTATTACCTGCTTATTGTTTTATATATTTAAGATGGCATTAGATCATGTATCTAGAAAGCTTCTTGTCACAGTACTATGCTGAATCCCATAAGCCTTTGTGTCTGAAGGGAATTTCTGAGACTCTCTTCCCCCTACTGTTTTCCAAAATAGAGGAGCTCATCTAAAGTAGTACAGTGTAGGGCGCCTGGGTGGCTAAGTTGGTTAAGCGACTGCCTTCGGCTCAGGTCATGATCCTGGAGTCCCTGGATCGAGTCCCGCATTGGGCTCCCTGCTTGGCAGGGAGTCTGCTTCTCCCTCTGACCCTCCCCCCTCTCATGTGCTCTCTCTCTCTCGTTCTCTCTGTCTGAAATAAATAAATAAATAAAATCTTAAAAAAAAAAAGATAAAGTAGTACAGTGTAATTCTGATTCCAAAGTATTACACTACCATCTTCAACAGTAACTGTCTCTGAAAAATACCACTACAGTAAATTACGGATCTAAGTGAGAAAATGCCCGAATAAAGGCATTACTAATTTTCATGCTATGTGTTTGTTAGAGCAACAATTAGCAAAGAGCAAAACTGATATTTGCATTTAGGATTTAACTTCTTTTGAACTTTCATGTTGAGGGTTAAGGCAGTTTTTGCCTTAACCTAGAGAAGAAAAACCAAGTGATTGTGCAGTCTTAGCTCAGCTGTGCCAGGGTCTCTTTCGAGAATTTGACGAAAAGGAGAGAGTAATAGTAATTCTCTGCTGGAAGAGGTAACAAAGGTGTAAATACTGAGTAAGTTTACCAAATCTAGCAGCCTATCTGGTAGCCACCATTACTATTTTGTGGTATTTTTAAGGCGTTAGCAAGAAAAGTGTCACTGTTAGTAGAGAGAACAACTTTTATTATGAGTCTAAAACACATGTAGGTCTGTGGTATATTTATATTTATAAAGAAATTTATAAAGATATATGACAAATGGCATAATTTGGGATCAAGGATGGTGTACATGCTTCAAAGTAGATAATTATAGATTCAACAACTTGGCTGATAAAATCATGAAAACCTTGAATTCAAGGAAGTGAAGTTACTAGAAAAGCCTGATTTTTCTTTACATATTTAAAAACAGCAAACCCCAGAGATTTCTAAAGGCTAGATGTGAACTTAAAAATAACAATGAGAAAAAATTTTAGGGAATATTAAACTTGTATTAGATAAGAAACAGTTAAGGATGACTTTCAGAGAGAAAAAAATATGTAATATGAAAAATGTAATGTTAAAAATCCTAATAGGCCATGATCTTTAAGGCTTTCTCACAGATTTATGCTGGGTTTTACCTACAGTTTTTGCACTTCTCTAGATCTCAGCACAGTAGAAAACCTAAAAACTCACTAGTAACACTAACAAATTCATTTGTAAATTAACATACGAATGTGGCAGCTGCTTCTGCACAGATTATAAGGATGATCATAATATTAGCTTGCCCTGGTGCCTCTGCATCCTTCTTTGAGCACATGGCATAGAAGTGAGATCTATTCACTGTAGGTTCTTATTCCTTACCAACTCATGCCATTAATAAATATTAGTAATACAGGGGCGCCTGGGTGGCTCAGTCGGTTGAGCGACTGCCTTCGGCTCAGGTCATGATCCCAGGGTCCTGGGATCGAGTCCCACATCGGACTCCCTGCTCGGCGGGGAGCCTGCTTCTCCCTCTCCCACTCCCCCTGCTTGTGTTCCCTCTCTCGCTGTGTCTCTCTCTGTCAAATAAATAAATAAAATCTTTAAAAAATAAAAAAAAATATTAGTAATACAAATGTAAACCTAAAAACGTTTAATCACATGTAATGTTTGAAATGATTATTCTGAATCTACCTCAAACACCATAAGGGTCAAGTCACTACAACTGAAAAACTATTTTATAGACATAAAATTGCAATTATTGCATAGACACTGCAAAAAGGGGAAAAAAAGCCATTGTTCATTATTAATAAATGCTCTAAAATATTAATTTTTGCTAGATCACTTTATAAGCATTTTTTTCCATTAGTTCCTTCATCTGTCCATTCAAAATAGACTTATAAGAAAATATAAAACAGGTAACATAGAAAATTCTCCAGCAGAATACTGTACCCTAATCACTGAGCTAAGTGCTGAGGATTGAGAGATGAAGACTAGAAGGGGACACGTAAAAACAAACAAGCAAATACGTGTATACAGGTGCTTTGGCAGTAATGAAGGAAGAGGACATGGTCAGGGAAAGCTCTAAGAGAAAGTGATACTTGAGCTGCCTCTTGTAGAATAACTAAATGTTAGCCAGGAGGACGGGCCAATCACCTGGGTCATGAAGTCTCCATGAACAGTTATATTCTTTTATTTTATGGTTCAATCCAGTCCTGATGTGCCATGGAATAAACATTAGAAAGAAGAAAGCCAGGAGGTATGCTGTCATAGAATCCAAGGGACATTTAACCACGGATAGTGCTCAGTCCCCAAAGGGGACTGTCTACTACCAGGAAGACTCTATTCAAAATGACCACAAGTCAAGAATGAAGTTGCACTACAAATCATACGCAATGCAGTCAAATTCTCAGAAAATCATAAACGTCTAGAACTATAAGGAACTTTAGAGATTCTCTGGCCTAGCATTATACAAAGCGTGTTCCATGGAATACTAATTCTCCATGATTCTCCATTTAAACAAGTTCCCACAGTGGAATAAGATTGGGTAACACAACACTGACTGAATCCTACCCCTCACGGAAAGTCACAATACTCATTGACAAATTTAAAGCTCTTCAATATTCTGCAGTTAAAATCCTGTTTAACTTAGTTTAGCCTGTGTTTCTCAACTTTATATTACCAAAGAACCATTCTTTTCTGATATAAATAAACAAAGACTATACTTTGGGAAGTTCTAATCTAGTCTAATGTTTTCACCAACTTATTTTCATTTTTTCTCTAACTCAGATTCTAAGAGGCATAAAGATATTTCATCATTTAATTTTTTACAAAACCCTCCCATTTGATAGTTGGAGACAGGAACCATTACTTCCAAAGCATAATTATTCTTTTTCTTAATTTGAGTATAGTTGACAGGCAATGTTACATTAGTTTCGAGTGTACAACTTAGTGATTTGACAAGTTTATACATTATGCTTTGTTTACAAGTATAGCTACCATCTGTCCCATTACATTGCTATTGCAATATGACTGACTGCATTCCTTATGCTCTGCTTTTTATTCCCCTGACTTACTCATTCCTTAACTGGAGGCCTGTTATCTCCCTCTCCCCCTCACCCATGTGGCCCAACCCTCCACCCCTGCCCCTCTGGCAACCATCAGTTTGTTCTCCGTATTTATAGCTCTGATTCTGCCAAAGCATAGTTATTCTGAAGTCCAGAAGTGGTTTTGTATCATCTCATGCTTAAAGTTATTATATAACTCAGCAGACCATTTACATTTGTTTCTGCCAATTGTTAAAACAACAGTAGTAATAAATGGGGTGATGTTGAAAAATTGTTGATTCAATGCGAATGGCAAATGGAAAATTACAAAATTATGTATCTTTTTTTTTTTAAGATTTTATTTATTTATTTGACAGAGCGAGACACAGCAAGAGAAGGAACACAAGTAGGGGGAGTGTGAGAGGGAGAGGGAGAAGCAGGCTTCCTGTGGAGCAGGGAGCCCGATGCGGGGCTCGATCCCAGGATCCTGGGATCATGACCTGAGCCAAAGGCAGACACTTAACGACTGAGCCACCCAGGCACCCCTGTATCTTTTAATTCTTTCCTTCTTTAAGCACCAATGTAGGAGTATGTTTGGAACATATTGCATGATTTGGGTTTGTTTGCTTTTATATAAAATTCCCTTTTTATACTCTGTAATAGTTCCCAAAGTAAAAGCTTTTTCTTTCACTGTTTTATCCTATGCTATGTCTTCTGGATTTTCTCTTAACTCTTATACCCTTAAGTGGGCTTAAAGATTATCCAAACTTGCCAGGATTACTTTACATGCCCTTTCTTTTTGTTCTGTCGGAGAATTTTCTATGTCATTTATTAGAAAAGCTCTGATGGTCAATTTCACTGCTGAATGACACACTAAGTATGTCCAACAGATGTGCAGCTGTACCTAAAATATCTTAATGCTCTGCACTGGAATAGATGTTTTTCTTCCCAGTCTTCCTCTGGAATCCATGAGCATTCCAATGGCAAAGAAAGCATCAAATAGATCTAATTACAATTTAAGAGGAAAAAGTGGATAACTAACAGCTTTTTAAAATATTTGTGAAGTCCTATAGCCTTCTGGCCATGCTTGTATTTCTCTTCTCCAATTGTGTTGCTATCTGATGTTTATCCAATTTCCCATTCCGTAACCTGAATTAACTGCTTAGCCACAGTAATTAAGATGTCATTAAGTAAAATCCAAGAATAAAAGTTTAAAAAAATTGAAAACAATCCAATAAAAACAACATGGGATACAGAACTGCTGTGATGTCTAGTTTCAAAAAAAAAAAAAGCAATACTAGATTTTTTTTCTTTTTTACAGAATGCTGATATGGAAAATAAAAATAACTTCATCCTTCTGTGTTCCTTTGACTTATTGCACATCCATCAACTAGATGTCAGGTTGAAGTCAGCTGGCCACCATTATAACCCCCATTCCAAGAAAGATGTTTCAGCATTTTAGAAAAACTCTGGGGTTTGGAGTTCCAGAATTATTCTCTTTGAAAGGAATCATATTGTAGACTTTGCTAAGTGATTTGTAATGCTTATTCTTTTCAGTAACTTCAAACACACTATCAATACCATATTTTTATTTTTTTAATTTTATTGATTTATTTTTTTAAAAGATTTTATTTATTTAATTTGACAGAGAGAGGGAACACAAGCAGGGGGAGTGGGAGAAAGAGAAGCAGGCTTCCCACTCAGCAGGGAGCCCGATGCAGGGCTCGATCCCAGGACTCTAGGATCATGACCTGAGCCGAAGGCAGATGCTTAACGACTGAGCCACCCAGGCGCCCCTCAATACCATATTTTTTTTTTTTTTTTTTTGAGACAGAGAGAATGAGAGAGAGAGCACATGAGAGGGGGGAGGGTCAGAGGGAGAAGCAGGTTCCTTGCTGAGCAGGGAGCCCGATGCGGGACTCGATCCAGGGACTCCAGGATCATGACCCGAGCCGAAGGCAGTCGCTTAACCAACTGAGCCACCCAGGCGTCCCTCAATACCATATTTTTAAAGAGTAACAAAAAAAGTAAGCAATCCTTAATTATATATGCCAGAAATCAAGGATGAGATGTAATAATTTTCCATATAAAAAACATGCCATATTTCTTTTCCTAATTTTTATTTTATTCTTACATTACAAAGGGTGTATCTTCTTTCAGAAATTAGAACTATATATTTTTATTTATATCATTCATTTTTATGGCTTCAGTTCTTGAAGGGAAAACAAAAACCTATACAGGCCTACTATTTGTCACTGTGCTAAGTATTTTCTGATACAGCTATTTCATGTAATCCTCAAAAAGTTTCAATGCAAATCAATAAATGTAATCATATCAATAAAAAGATAAAAAATCACATGATCATCTCAATAGATGCAGAAAAAAGCATCTGACAAAATACAAGACCCTTTTACGATAAATATGCTTAACAGATTGGTACAGAAAGAACATACCTCGATATAAGAAAGGCCATATATGACATACCCACAGCTAATATACTCAATGGAGAAAAACTGAAAGAGTTTCCTCTGAGATCAGGAAAAAGACAAGACTCTCATCATTTCTATTCAATTTAGTACAGGAAGTCCTAGCTAGAGAAATTAGGTAAGACAAATAAATAAGAAGGTACCCAAATCAGGAAGGAAGAAATAAAACTGTCACCATACGCTGACAATATGATCGTACACATAGAAAATTCCAGAGTCAATCAAAAAAACTGATGGAATTAATCAATGATTTCAGGAAAGTGGCAGGATACAAAATCAACTTACAGAAATCAGTAGCATTCCTTTACACTAATGACAAAGCATCAAAAAAAGAAATAAAAAAAACATTCCATTCACAATGGCATCAAAACAATAAAATATTTAAGTATCAATTTAGCCAAGGGAGTGAAAGATCTGTACATTCAAAACTACAAGACTTTGTTGAAAGAAATCAAAGAAGACATAAACAAATGGAAAGACATCCCATGTTGATGAAATAGAAGAATATTGTTAAAATGGCCATACCACTAATAGCCATCTATAGATTTAATGCAATTCTCATCAAAATACCAAAGGCATTCTGCACAAAAGTAGAAGAAACAATCTGAAAATTTGTGGGGAACCACAAAAATCCCCAAATTTTAGAAAAAACAATCTTGAGGAAAAAAGAACAAAGCCAGAGGTATCACACTTTCTGATTTCAAACTATACTACAAAGCCATACTAATAAAAACAGTATGGTACTGGCACAAAAACAAACCCATAGATCAATGGAACAGTTAACAGAAAGCCCAGGATGAAGTCCTATTGTATATGGTTAACTAGCATTTCACAAGGGAGCCAAGAACACCCAACCAGGGAAGGACAGTCTCTTCAACAAATGGTGCTGGGAAAACTGAAGAAACACAAGCAGAACAATAATACTGGACTGCTATCTCATAGCACACACAAAAATTAACTTGAAATGGATCAAAGACTTGAATATAAGACCTGATACCATAAAACCTTTAGAAGAAAACAGAGAAACTCATTGATATCAGTCTTGGCAATGATTTTTTGGACATGAGCCAAAACAACAAACAAAAGTAAAATTCAACAAATGAAACTACATCAAATTCAAAAACTTCAGCATAATAAATAATTAACAAAATGAAATGGCAGCCTATAGAATGGAAGAAGAGCTTTGTAAACCATATACCAATAAGGGGTTAATATCCAAAATATATAAAGAACTAACACAACCTAATAATACAAACATATGATTTAAAAATGGGCAGAAGAACTAAAGGACATCAAATGGCCAACAGCACATGAAAAGATGCTCACTATCACTAATTATCAAGGAGATGCAAATAAAAACCACAGTGAAATATTCACCTCATACCTGTTAGAATGGCTATCATTAAAAAGACAAGAGAAAACAAGCTCTGGCAAGGATGTGGTGAAAAGGAAACCTTTATACACTCTTGGCAGGAATGTAAATTAATACAACCACTACAGAAAACAATATGGACATTCCTCAAAAAATTAAAAATATATCTACTATATAAAACAGCAATTCCACTTCTGGCTATATATCCAAGGAAATGAAAACAGTATTTAGACAAGATATAGGCACACCCATGTTTATTACAGAATTATTCACAACAGCCAAGATACAGAAACAACCCTGATGCCTATCAATGGATGAATGGGAAAAATAAGATGTGGTGTATATACAGAATGGAATATTATTTAGCCACGAGAAAGGAGGCCATCCTGCCATTTGTAACAACATGTATGAGCCTATCATGCTAAGTGAGTTAAGTCAGAGAGAAAGACAGGTAATGTATAATATCACTTATATGTTAAATCTAAAAAAGTCAAACCTGTAAACAAAACAAAACAAAACAAAACCAGAGAATAAAATGGTGGATACCAGGGGATGGGGGTAGAGGGATAAGACTGATAGTGTACAAGTACACAAACTTTAAACCAGTAAATAAGCCATAGAAATCTAAAGCATAGTATAATGAAAACAGACAATGATATTGTACTATAATGATGTAATGTGATAAGTATTGCTTCAAGGGCAATCATATTACAATATATATACATATCATAGTAACAAGCTCTGTACCTTAAATTTATAAAATTTATCAAATAAAAAAAGTTTCAAAGAGGCTTAATAATTTGCTCAAGGTTACATACTTAATAAATGAGCAAGTCAAGAATTATAACAGGTCTGTCTGCTCTTCTCATTATGCTATAATGACTTTTTAAAAAACTGTGTGGAAATAACTTGTATAATACAAATCTAATTCTACCAGTGCTTCTAAATATAAAGGATAGTTAATTTTTTTAGTTAAAATTTAATTACCAAGTCAGAAAGTCATAAATGAAATGCTATTACAAAATAAGTATGAGATAGTAAATAATTTGGGGTGAAATTGCCATGCTATTAATAAAGATTGTGAAGTTGATTGTTTTCTTTCAGGAATATGAAATGCTCAATATTTAAGTACATGCCATGATTTTGGTTGCCTCAACTTGAGCAACTCATCATTTAAGTCTGAGGCCAATAGCTGGATTTCAGTGCTTTAACACATACATCTCTATACTAAAAATGCTAACACTTCTGATAAAATGCAGACTTCCACTGCTGAGTCCACAAATTTTTCCCAAAGGAGCTTTATGCCATGTCCTGATTTAATCCTGTTAAAAGTATGTTTTAAGTGCACTTTTTATACACCACATTCTTTTTTTTTTTAAAGATTTTATTTATTTATTTGACAGAGAGAGACACAAGCAGGGGGAGGGGAGAGGGAGAAGCAGGCTTCCCGCGGAGCAGGGAGCCCGATGTGGGGCTCGATCCCAGGACCCTGAGATCATGACCTGAGCCGAAGGCAGACGCTTAACGACTGAGCCACCCAGGCACCCTATATACCACATTCTGATGGAGGGAGTGGTATCATTGCCCTACTAGTTAGGATGTCCCTACTATGCTAAAGAATACTGCAAATACAATTCAAAATTAATAACTGCAGGCTTTGTTGGATGACAAACTGAAGCACCCTGGAGGTGTGACCTGGTTTTGGAATGATCGCTGAGATTTCTACTCCCCCAGATCTGTGAAAATTAGACACATAATGAAACTGTTGCATTTACTCTCCAGGGTGAATGGTAAACTGGACCAATGTGTGACCTTTTATCAGCCTATTAATGAAGAGGCATGTTCTTTTCTCTCATGTGATAGGTGAATTAAACAATAACAGAGGTAGGTTCAGGTAGAAGAGATGAGGAATGAAAACTGAACCCCTTAAAAATCATAGTCATAATCTATACCAATGCTCAGGCAACTGAACTCAGTCCCAAACAGAAACAACTGAATATAAACAAGTTGAGAATCACAGAAATAATAAGCCAGATATTTTCTGGATTAGAAATGATTAAGAATGTATGCATAGACATATAAGAAATTTAAGATCTATGTAAGAAATTTCAAAAACATTTGTATTATAGGCACATTTTTACTACTAAGTCTCTGTCCTTCATTAATAAGGCACACTATATATGAAAACATGTAGGTTCTCAGCATTCTTCAAATTGTTTTGATGATGAAAAGACATTTATACTTATATATTTTTATAGGCAATAAAAAACAAATACATCAAACAGAAGAAATTTATATATTCAGGAAAATATTCAGTACTCTTGAAATTTTTCTCTTATTTCAATTCTATATGGCAGTTGTCAAACAGGAGAAATACTTCCAACATCACAATACAAAATCAGAATCAAAGAAAATTATATAGTAAAGATCTATTACAGTCATTTTATCAGGTTATGATGGTGAGAATTTGTCCTCCAAAACTGGAATTTTTTTTTTAATATTTTTATTTATTTGAGAGAGAGAGAATGAGAGAGAGAGAGATCACAAGCAAGGAGAGGGTGCTGAGGGAGAGGGAGAAGCAGACTCCCTGCTAAGCAGGGAGCCTGACATGGGGCCCAATCCCAGGACCCTGGGATTATGACCTGAGCCGAAGGCAGATGCTTAACCAACTGAGCCATCCAGGTGCCCCTGGAATTTCTATTTTTTTTTCTTTAAGATTTTATTTATTTGAGAGAGAGAAAGAGAGAGAGAGAGAGCACATGAGAGAGGGAGGGTCAGGGAGAAACAGACTCCCTGCTGAGCAGGGAGCCCAATGCGGGACTTGATCCTGGGACTCCAGGATCATGACTTGAGCCGAAGGCAGTGGCTTAACCAACTGAGCCACCCAGGCACCCTGGAATTTCTGTTTTTAAAAACAGATATTAGTAGTGATTTTCTAGGCCCAGTATTAATCCTCATCAATATTTACAACCTCTCTTTTGTTGTTATTTTCAAGTAGGCCATGGTCCTCAAACTTTAGCATGTATCAGCATCACATGAAAGCTTGTTAAACACAGATTCCTGGCCAACGGTGGGTTGAGATTTTGTACTTTTAAAATCTCAACATAATTTTCATTTCGAAATACAGAATTTAAATTCATTTTATCCTAATACGATTTTTTTTTTTTTTGGTGGACTCATGAGTTACTTAGTAGGATGTTTTAAAATCGGCAAACTATTTGGTGTTCTTTATTCATACTGAGGTCTACTTTAATTTCATTCTGATTAAAGAATGTAGTATAGGGGCGCCTGGGTGGCTCAGTCGTTAAGCGTCTGCCTTCGGCTCAGGTCATCATCCCAGAGTCCTGGGATGGAGCCCCACATTGGGCTCCCTGCTCGGCTGGGAGCCTGCTTCTCCCTCTCCCGCTCCCCCTGCTTGTGTTCCCTCTCTAGCTGTCTCTCTCTCTGTGTCAAGTAAATAAATAAAACCTTTAAAAAAAAAAAAGAATGTAGTATAAATGACAATTTTTGATATGTTTAGATTTGATTTATTGACCAGTATATGGTCAACTTTGTAAACGTTTAATCAGTGCTTGAAAAGAATATATATTCCCTACATCTTGAGTTGAGGGTCTTATATGTATTCACCAGACCAAATCTGTTAGCTTGTTTTTGCTTTAATATATCTCCCATCATGGTAACAGGATTCAAAGTTTATCCTTGCTATCATGTCAGTGTTTGTTCCTATATTTTGAGATTATGCTATCAGATGCACACAAATCAGATGCAACCACCTGATGCAAATCAGATAAAGACAGAATGCTCAAAAGAAGGGACTTAACAGTTTCATGATGTAAATATAGGAATAAAACAAATCAAAATAATCCATAAATGTAAAATATATTTTTACCAAAAGACTGAGGCATCCTGGGGGGGGAGGGGGGGAACGGGGAGGAAGAGGTGCATGGTGGGTTAGTATTCAACAAGCTACATTCTTATGCAACTAAACTATTGTGCTGTTAAGTAAATTTGAAGAAGTGCTTGAAGAATCCCAGTTGCAAAATGTAGATAATAATATCAATCTTTCTCTTCTTTTAGGACAAGATATGAAAGGATTGCCACATGGACAAGATGTGAGAAAAATTTTTTTCTTTTTGTCAAAATAAGATCTTCAAAAATATTTTAATGGACTTTATCTTTCCAGCTCATCACTTTAACCCTAGCACTCAATATACTGCTATATAGTAGATGCTCAATAAATATATGACTTGATGAATATTGCCAAGAAGCCAAGAGATAAAAATATACATTATAACCCAGATTTAGAGAAGCATAGAAATCAAGAGATTTATAGGGAACACTTTAATGATTAAAACTTAGGTCTTGAAAAATATTGTTTGGTTTAGTGAAGGTACTCCTGGGCCAGGTCTTTCTTCTCTAAAGATCCTTTGGGGACTGGAAGCTAAGCAAAGATATTCAGACTACTTTTCTCAGGGGATTGGATGTAGAACAATATTACTTTTGCAAGGTAAGCTCAGTGAAAGCTACTGTCTTCCCAAGAAAGTGCTCTCAAATAATGGTCAGAAAACCTCATTATCCTTGGCATAACCTACAAGATCCTTCACCAAATGGTCCCAATCCATTTCCCAATCAGCCACCACTCCATCCATATCCTTTATTCTCTAAATACTAAGAATTGAGTACCATTTGGTAAATACACCACACTCTTTCACAATTCTGTGTTTTTCACTTTTTAAATGCTACCTTTTATGAGAATTCTTTCCTAACTCTAGCCAGTTGGTTGCTCTTGTAGAAACTGTATTTTGGCACAAACCATATTATATTGTAACCATGTGTTTAATATGTTTGTTTCTTACTCACCTTTGCATTCTCAAAACTCACTTCAGTGCCAATGAATGTTTACTAAATTAAGCCTTTATCAAACTGTTCTCAATTTTTCAAAAAAGGAAAGAAAATGCTGGTACGAAAATGAGCTATAGCAGATGAAAACGTGTAGCTTCAAAACTGCAAAATGGCACTTACGGCATATAACACACTACCCTGGGAATTTGGTATAATAGATCTCTATTCAAAAGTTCTTGGATATATAAAATAAAGAACTGGAAAACATTTATTAGAATATGATACCTTCTACAGCATTATCTATTCACGAATTGGCTATAATCAGAACATACTGATTTGCTAAGAAGTATTATGGCAGAGAGGTTAAAGGAATAGATTCTGAAGCCAGACTGTCTGGGTTTGAATCCTGGCTCTACCCAATTAACTAGCTATGAGACTAAGGCAAGTATCTTAATTTCTCTGTGTCTCTGCTAATTCACCTAAAAATAGTACTGATAATAGTACTTTCATTATAAACGATAGCGTTGGTGTAAAGATTAAATGTGTTAACATATGCCAAACACTCAGAACAATACATATCCCATGGTAGGTATCATATAAAGGTTAGTTATTATATTTGTATAAAATATACAGTGCTATCCTTATACTCTTACAGATATTAGTATTTACCTATAGTAGTTTTTAATTTAAAGATTTTATTTATTTATTTGCTTGTTTATTTGTTTGAGGTTGAGAGTAAGCAGTGGGGAGGAGTAGAGGCAGAGGGACAATAGACTCCACGCTGAACACAGAACCTGAAGCAGGGCTCAATTTCACGACCCTGAGATCATGACCTGAGCCGAAATGCAGAGCTGGCTGCTTAACTGACTGAGCCACCTAGGTGCCCCACCTATAGTACTTTTTAATATAAAAGTACGTGTATTTGTACTATGTAAGATATAATTTATACATTTTTACCCTATTTCCAAGTTTTTAGTCGTGAATTCTTTCCTTGTTGCAAAATTTCATTTAGAGAAATAGACACTAAAGTATATGTAATGTGGTTTCTTTGGTATTTCTGAGAAACTGTATAGACTGTAATATGGGCCTACTTTAAACTGAAAAAGATAATTGTTTATATATATGTTTTTAAAGTTCTTGGATATGCTCTATCTCAACTACAAATTTAGCTCTGTATTTCATACTTGCTCTATCTACATTCATAGTATTGTAAAATACAAATTGTTCAACAGTCTTGTAACTTCCTCCATGATGCCTTAGTCTACTATCCTAGTCAACATTAATTCCTCCTCTTAGATCTGAGAGGACTATATTTCTCTAGTATAGCCAGTTGGATATGTGTCTTTCTTTTGCATCAGACTGCCAACTACTTGAGGTCATTTTCTTACTGATACTAGTATCCTGTAGTATCAGGCATGGTTCATTAGCTCCTAAATAACTGTTTATTGAACTAAGCTGAAAATTAATATATAAAATAACTACTCTGAGGAATAGCAATGTACTAAACATTTAATTTTATTCTGTTACTTAAATATTTTAAGAACCCCTATGACAATAGAGACTATTCTGAGATTTATCAGTGTCTCAGAAAATTACATTAATTAGCACATTTCATTCTAGTCATATGAATATTATATTCCAAATATAAAATCTGTCATAACTCCTCAAAACTTCTAATGTCAAGATTATATTAATTTAATGTATGTTTATGTCTACACACATATGTAAATATGCCTATCCATGAGTTTTTAAGAGTGAATCCTTCCCTTACCAAAAAATGTTTTTAAGGTATGATTCAATATTTAGGTTTATATACTTTAGAAATTTCCCTGTTTAACACATACTTAAGAGCAATCATTATAAATTTTGAATTTTCACAGTAATCACATGCCAAACAAATAAAAATATTCAAAATTATAGTTATAGCCACCACAAATCCTATACTTCCTCATATACAACAAATTTAGATACAGAGGGAAAAATTTTCTCCCATTTCGATGAATTATTTTCCTTGATATTTTATATTAGGTACTTATTATTATATCAACACAAAACAATGACTCTGACAATAGTATTCTTATTTTACCTGTGCCATCATTTTGAAAGCTTGACCGTGGAATTTAATAATGTTAAAAAATATAAAAAAATATTAAAAATTATAATAGTACTTACTATTGTATCAACACAAAACAATGACAATGACAAGAGTATTCTTATTTTACCTTGTGCCACCATTTTGAAAGCATGACCTTGGAATTTAATAATATTAAAAATTAACACCTAAAAGTGAAGCAGCTGACTGCTTATGTAGAGTCAGAAGAGAAAACAACATAAAAAAAAAAAAACAAAAAACCATGCAAGACTTTTCACTTCAAACACTTGAAACACAAATTTTAAAAACAGATATTTTAAGTGTTATTTTTTACTACAAATCAGTAGACCCAGCACTTTTATATATAACAATATTATTTTCATTTCAAATGCATGTGTAGCACAAATTATTTTGCAAATGTTTTTGACTGATGATAAAACATAACCTCATTAAAGAAAAACATCAGTTCATTTTATCATAAAAGGCTAAGTTTGAGACATTTAAAATGTTTTATACATGGGGCACCTGGGTGGCTCAGGTGTTAAGCATCTGCCTTTGATTTGGCTCAGGTCATGATCCCAGGGTCCTGGGATCGAGCCCCGCATCGGGCTCCCTGCTCAGCGGGAAGCCTGCTTCTCCCTCTCCCTCTGCCCCTGTGTTGTGTTCCCTCTCTCACTGTGTCTCTCTCTCTCTCTCTCCGTCAAATAAATAAATAAAATCTTAAAAAAAAAAAAAGAAATAGAGGAAGGGGGTCTCCTCTTCTAAAAAAAAAATGTTTTATACAAAATCTTCTGCCTGATTTCATACCACCTATTTTCAGCATTTTGAACTTTTCTCTAGAACACATTCATCTTATAAAATCTTAGATTTACAACTGGAAGAGCATAATTATTAAAACTTTCCTCATTAATTGTATTATGTTCAAGGCAATGCCTTGAGAGATTAGGTGAGTGTATTTATATTTTTATTAGTAATATTTCCGTCTTGAAAATTTTGTGAACCAGATTACGATAAAAAAAAAATCAACCTTTTAGACTTAGATTTTTGGATTCTTCTCCTTTGTGAATTTCTTATCAGTATAATCGAGACATCGCAAATGGGAGCTGAGTGGACAGCCTACCCCAAATAAAATACACTGTAGTAAGTATACAGCACCTGAATTTCGCTAGGTGGCGCAACAAGAATAATTTATCTTTCTGCTTCTCCTACCGTCTGTTGGAATGTTAACAAATGGAATGACAAGAGGACAAAGTACTCAACATCAGTGTTTACAGAAATCTCACCTAAATTAGAATATTGTTTATTTATCGGATATTTTAATTCCTTTATAATAATAAAATAATTTAGCATAATAAAAACTTTAGCACAATAGATAATTTCCTATATTTCTACTGCTATTTTGAACACTGAAACAGTGCCAGGCTTTTAGGGAAGGCACTGTGTAAAAATAAGTAAATAAAATGGCACTACTTTTTAAAAACCCTTTCTGAAAATATCATCTAGAAGTGAAAGCTGTTAACAAATGTCTTCTTACAGCAGTGAAAGTATAATATATAATTTTGTAATACACAATATTTAGAAGTTCTCATACTAAGATTTTTAAGCATCCAATAGTTGAAAGGGAACAATCTATCATATGAACTGCATTCTTGGTTAGCCATGATCTAATTTATGATTTGGGATGCAGTTTCCTAGTCAAGTGATAGAGTTGGAATAGATTAGTTTCAAGGTCCTTTAGAATTTCAGAAAACTCGTTCTAGACACTCTAAAAATGAGTGAAAATATAATCTGCCAGAAGATAACCTTATTTTATTAAATGATTTTCTAAGAATAAAGTTTAAATGTACATTCTGCTTTAATGGGGTCAAACCAAAGATCAAAATCTGGATAATCTTAACAGATACAGAGCTAACAGTAGGTAGAAAATACGATTAAGGTCATTAATCCATCTGGCAAAAACTGTATCTAGAGATGTATTGTTTTTCTCTTTTTGGATGGGGTAATTTTTAGAATATCTTTTAAATATTAGATTTTAGAAAGATTTAAATTTCAAACTGCTGTAATTCAATCTGGGTTTTATAAATGTAGTACTGTAACTGTGACACATTCAGAGCTTCTCAATCATTGGGCTGCAAATAAGTTAGAGGTATGCTAAAATATTGATCCTCTTAGCCCTCAGGGCGACCAGACAGGGTCTGAGGCGGCTGCAGTTCCAGAGCCAGGAGCCTGTAGACAAGAGTGTTCAGCCTACTGTGCCAACCACATATAATCCTTCTGCATGTCACGGTATGAGAAAGACTGAGAAGCACTGTACTGTACCATCTCTTGTTTTATCTTCATTTTCTCTCTAATCTGTTACTTGAGAGACCTTTGGAAAACACTAAAATATCTCCTTTAACCTTTCTCCACAGTTAACTTGGTGAGTCTTATATGAAGTTTTCAATAATTACGGAAATTACTAGCTGAAATTAATTTCACAAAAACAATATGAATACTGATGACTAATAATTAAGAGCGTATTTTAACACAGGGGAAAAAAACGTATAGTTCCTGTGTTAAATAAGCTAATTTATCTAAAACCTATTTAATAGTAAACAAACACATCATTAGGTATGTCATATACTATGTTCTTGGCTCATCAATTTTAACACTGAATTAGACTGCTAAGGATTTTTTTTTTGGGTGATCTTTTTTTCTATGCTTCTAATATAGAGGACTAAATATAACCTGTAAGAATAAAGGTATGTAATAATTTCAAAAGTTATTAAATTAATTTTTGAAGCACCATATAAACATATGTTTATCCAGGTTGGATTTTTTGTGTTAGTTTGAAAATGTATTTGGTAAGTAACCATGGTGTATATACCCAGACTCTCACTTTGTGTGTGCGTGTGTATTATTTTTGGGAAAATGCTTTTATTTTATGCCTAGGATTAAGGCCGAAGTCACTGGTACAAATGATGTAAAGGAAATAATGCCTGAAATTATGAAATATGTGATACGCAATATCTTACACTAGTATATATTTTGGATAATAACAACAAATCTAGAAACAGTACTGCAAAATTGTGTTAATCTAAAATCGTCACAAAAAGCATCAGTTCTGCAAAACAAGAAAGCTAATCTCAATTCAAAATGAGTTAAATATTAAACAAACTTCTCTAGAGGAAGAGACCGCAGATAGGTTTGTCAGTGTTATCAGAAAGATTAACATTCTAGTCATAGATCTTTAAAGAAAAAAAAAGTACACCAAGGAGGGACAATGGCTGCTGGGAAGCAAAGGTAAAAATTGACAGATAAAATTCAGTAATAGCAATCAAGGCAAACCTCCCCAAAGACTCTCTTATGTCCTGGTTACTGCCTACTGTATTAAGACTGCCTTTCTCATCACTTAATGCTTATTTTCATCACTTTGCTTAAAATATTGATAATCAATTAGGGCTACGTCTGTTTTGCCACAGAATCTGTGTCACAGTCTATCAGACTGTCAGGGCCAATTCAATCCTCATTCAAAGTTAATTTTTTCTTCATAAATCTGCCTTTGGAGGAGTCATTAGGCGCAGAACATAGCCGGAGGTGCAATCACCTATTCTCTTTCATTAGTGGCAGGCAGAGAAGGTGAGGGAGATTATTAGAACTTTGGAATGATCACAAAGCAGCGTGCTGCCTGTCAGATCCCCCCAACATTTAATTCATCTAGCCAACTCACCAGCACTCTTTGCCAACAGTTTTAAATGGACATTATTCATGAACATCTGTGACATGCTGAATATTCCGAACTGGAAATGATGAAAAAGCAATGCCCCTTTTGACTTTAAAATTAATTCTATGGTCAAAACAATTAAGAATATAACAAACATGTTTTGTGATGTTATTTTTAGTCATCTAAGATGCATTACAGAAGCAAAACAATTTACTAAAGCTAACAATATACACAAATATATAGGGGGAAATTAATATATAACAAAAATTCTTAGTGTGAAGCAATTCTTTAAAGCCTATTTCACCTACTTTAGGGATGACCAGGATTTTTTCCCAAAGGTGGTTTTACAATTCATAATAAAGTTTAAATTTCTATTTAATGTGAATATCTTATTTAGCCACATACCACAAAATAGAATTATTCAGAATAATTTAATATACGGTTGATTTGGATAAAAAGATTTTATTTGAAATTTTCATGGCCACCATTTTTTGAAATACTACAAATGTCTTAGTTGTAAGAGATGTATTGTGGGTAGAATGTTGATAGAGATGCCCAAGTGTAACAAAAGAAATGGGCCAAATAACTAAGTAAAAAGAAAACTTTTAGACAACTCATTTTCATTTAAAAAGCTACTATTAACTTAATTTTTTCAATAAAAAGAAAATCTGGGTTGTTTAAAATACTTTGTTCTTTAGAGTGTCCCACCTTTTATAATATGGAATAGAGAAATAGTGTTAGTTGTTACCATAAAAACTAAAGACATGCCTTGCTAGACATACTTTTTTTGTGGCGATTTATCTGTAAATTATTTAAACATTTACTCACAATACCAAGTTGATGACACCAAGATTTTAAATGCTTTTATCAAAGTCACAATGTTCTAGGATCATAAAATCATTTTTATTAGCTATTAGCCTCAGGAAATAGCTGGAGCAGCATTTCCCAAACTGGGTTCCACACAATGAGGTGCTAAAATATTCAGTCAAATATATTTGGAAAATATTTGGCTGAACAAAATTAAACTGTATCTTTACTGCAGAACTCATCAGAATCTCTCATATGCTTGTGTCTCTCTACGGGGCAGATATAATGTGGTGATTCCTGAACTTATTTGATCATGGAACCATTTTTTGACACCACCAGGATATCAACAAGATGTCTTTCTAACCTTCCCAGGCTATTTCTATTCTGGCCACACTGGATCTTTATTTATTTATTTTAAAAATATCTATTGAGCACATACTATATACCAGGCATTGTGGGAACTGATAAGGTTATAACAGTGAACAAGACACTGATCTTAAGCTGCTCATCGGCTACTACAGAATTGAATTTATTTATTTGGAGGTTGTCTTCCCACTGTGAGCAATTTAAGAATATGGAATGTGTCATATATATATATATATATATATATATATATATTTCCCCAGTGCCTAGCAACTGGTAAACAACAGAAGCTCAAGAAATACTCTTTTCCTAGGTGGTTCCAATGAATTCACACGGGTACAAACACCAGTTTATCTCCCCACTCCCCCACCTTTCTTCTAAGGTTAGTATACACCCTAACCAATAATGTCTATTGTGTAACATAAAGCTGGAGAGAAGCTAAATATAAGGAAAAACACAAATACAAAGCAAGACTGGCAAACTAGCTCCAGTGTAATGATTGTGGCCACCTTGGGTTTTGAGTTGAGAAGGACTCTGTTGCTTGTTGTTCGAAGGGAAAAGTATTACGATCACTTACAAATGACTGCTATCCCCGCTTTTAGAGTTTTTCCATTTTGGAAAGATTCATAATGCAAGAGTCTGACTAATAGTAACCATCCCCACTGCACTGCTCCCACCGCTGCTCCCTCCCCCAGCATGGTCACAGCTGCATGGAACAGGGACTTTCCTATGCAGGGGACTGGATACTTCCACAACTGTTAGGAGGGTGAAAACATGGGCTCTGGGTGATGCCCTAATCACCACTGTAGAACTAGCCTGCCAGGGAGCTGCTCCCTTTACCAAAGGCAGGATGGTGAGAAATCCGGAGGCTGTCACTTGAACTGAAGAGTTCCAGAATGCCCTACTGTACTTCACACCAGGAAGTCACCACGCACAGGCCTCTCAATCTGCACAAAGTTGGTGACTAGATGCCGGAACGCAGCTGGAGAACTCCAGGTCTCCACAGGTGCGCATGCTAACAGCAACAGCTGAAGCAGCAGGAAGAGAGCCTCCACGTCACTTCCACTTTCAAAATTCCATATGAATACATCTAATTGGTGGAACCTAATTCATATCCAGATTCTTAGATGATAAGAATTCTAGAACATGTAAGTTTTTGCTTTCTAGACTTTGTTGTTAGAAAGCAGACTGAAAATAGGATAAATGTTATGTGCCAATTCAACATTTACTGGGCCTTTGCTATGTGCCACGCATCTTTCTAAATGTCTTACGTGTATTAATTCATTCAGTGCTCACAACAATCCTATATGGTTTATTTACTTGTAGTGAAGGAAATTGAGGCACAGAGAGGTGTAACACACTGCTCGGGGTCACACAGTTATTCACTGATAGAGCCAGGATTCAAAGCCAGGAAGTCTGATCCTAAAAGAGCCTCTTCCCTAGTACTCAGTTTCCTTAGGGGAGTAACTTCACCTTTTTAACAGATCAATGATGAGGATGAAATTAATTTATTTTCTACTCAGTTTTGTTTTTTGTATTGATCAAACACCTATGCATTATCACTTAACATTTGTATAATGAGGTGGCATTTTGAAGAAATCAGTAGGCTAAAGGTGTCTAGAACAATCTGGCTGAAGGTTTATTAGACTTATATTTATGCAACATTGAGAGTGGAAGCCTGACTCCCTTCCTAGAAGTCAAAAGAATACAAAATATTCCCATTCTGCTTAGAGTGAAAAAAGACTTGAAATATAATGTTCCAAATGGGAGATGATGTTTAATGCTCCCATATCTGTGGTTTCAAGGAGAGAAATATAGCAGTATATATCAAGAACCAAAAATAGTTCACACTCTTTGATACAATAATTTCACTTCTGAAAATGTGAATCAAAGAAGTTTAAAATGAAAAAAAAATTTTGCAGGAAGATATTCATTGAACATTATTTTAATAGAAAAAGGCAATAATATAAAAATATTCATCTAGGCAAGTGGCTAATGTTATACTTTCTGAACAAATATAATGCCAATAAAATAACTAAAATTATGTAATAAGTTGGGAAAATTATTGATAGAAATGTAGATACAAAAAAGCAGAATAAAGAATTCATTCATGTGATATAAATACGGATAAGAAAAACAGAAGAAACAAAAAATCACTTATTATATGTTACAAATTTCCAAATACAATTTGATCTCTTTCTCAACCCCATAATTTTCACTGATCTGACTGGTGATTCATATACTAGTAATACATATATTTTAATATTTGGTCAAGTCAAATCTACCTCATTATTGTGACTTTAAATTTTTTGGGCTATATTTATGGAATTATTCCTCTAGATCAACTTTTTGTTTTGTTCTAGATAAATCATTTTTGTTAAATCCCCGCCTCCCCCAAAAAAACCTGAAACTACAAATAAACAACATAACCTGTTGGAATTTTGAATAACTGCTAAGTAATGCATTAATTTGGAGACCATGGAAATCTTCATAATATTGAATCTTCCAATCTAATGGCATAGTGTGTGTTTTCATTTATTTAAATTATTTGTGTCTTTCAGTAAAGGTCTGTAGCTATTCATCTATGTTCTGACATGTCATTCTAGTTCCCTTTCCCTTCCAACTCCCCACTTTAAACACACTTTTTTTTGAGGGAATTAATACTGAGTCTCACTTCTCCAGCACGCACTCATTCTTCAGTCCATTCTAATGCAGCTTCTAACTTTATCACTCAACCAAAATTACTCTTCAGTGACTTCTACATCACTAAATTCATTGGATAGGGGCGCCTGGGTGGCTCAGTTGGTTAAGCTTCTGCCTTCGGCTCAGGTCATGATCCCAGGGTCCTGGGATCGAGCCCTGCATCGGGCTCCCTGCTCGGCAAGAAGCCTGCTTCTCCCTCTCCCGCTCCCCTCCTTGTGTTCCTGCTCTTGCTATCTCTCTCTCTCTGTCAAATAAATAAATAAATAAATAAATAAATAAAATCTTTAAAAAAAATTCATTGGATATTTTTATTTTTTATTTATTTATTTATTTTTAAAGTTTTTTTTTTTTTAAAGATTTTATTTATTTATTTGAGAGAGAGAAAGAGCATGAGAGGGGGAGGGTCAGAGGGAGAAGCAGACTCCCTGCCGAGCAGGGAGCCCGATGCGGGACTTGATCCTGGGACTCCAGGATCATGACCTGAGCCAAAGGCAGTCGCTTAACCTACTGAGCCACCCAGGCGCCCCGGATATTTTTATTTAAAATAAAAGTAATAAGGGGTGTCTGGTTGATTCAGTCGGTAGAGCATGCAACTCTCGATCTCGGGGTTGTGAGTTCGAGCTTCCCATTGGGTGTAGAGATTACTTAAAAAAATAATATCTTTAAAACAAATAAATGTAATAAGTAATGAAATATTTCAAACCTATTAAAATATAAAGAATACTGTAATTAAATTCAAATTAACAGATGTTAATATTTCATCATACCTGTCTCCTATACTCTTGCTATCATCTAGTATTGTAGGACTTCTTAACTTGTGACAGCCCCAGTGGTCTGAAATGACATCTCCTTTTTTATGTACATGCAGTTCTCTGATTTCTAGAGAGATTAGCTCTTCAAAAATTGGCCACTAGAGTTATTCTCCTCAGAAGTGCCTCTATCCTTAGCCTATTTTATTATAGACTGTTTTTCTTTTTCTCCTTAATTTCTAGGATTTGAAAGTCTACTTTATATAGTCTAGATGTTAGTCATTGTCAGTTATACATATTGCAAGTATGTGCAATATGTGGCAAATCTTGATTTTATTGCATCTTTTTTCAGAGGTGTCTACTTTTTTTTTTAAAGATTTTATTTATTATTTGACAGAGACACAGCGAGAGAGGAAACACAAGTGGGGGAGTGGGAGAGGGAGAGGGAGAAGCAGGCTTTCCGCTGAGCAGAGAGCCCGATGTGGGGCTCGATCCCAGGACTCTGGGATCATGACCTGAGCTGAAGGCAGACGCTTAATGACTGAGCCACCCATGCGCCCTAATTTTACTGATTTTTTAATAAAGATTTTATTTATTTATTTGAGAGAGAGAGAAAGCACAAGCAGGGGGAGGGGCAGAGGGAGAGGGAGAAGCAGGCTCCCCGCTGAGCAGGGGATCATGACCTGAGCCCAAGGTAGCCAATTAACCAACTGAGCCACACAGGTGCCCAAATTTTACTATATTTTTAAATTTATATATATATATATATATATATATATGTATATATATGCGTGTGCACACACACACCCTTTTTCATTTCATAGTTTATTGAATAAATAAGGCAAAGTTTTGGGGCGCCTGGGTGGCTCAGTCAGTTAAGCGGCTGCCTTTGGCTCGGGTCATGATCCCAGGGTCCTGGGATCGAGCCCCTCATCGGGCTCCCTGCTCTGCGGCAAGCCTGCTTCTCCCTCTGCCACTCCCCCTGCTTGTGTTCCCCCTCTCGCTGTGTCTCTCTCTGTCAAATAAATAAAATCTTTAAAAAAAAAAATAAGGCAAAGTTTTATTATAGATTTATGAAAACTACTTGTTAATATTAAGACTGGCATAAATGTTTTACCTATGTGAAATCTGCCAAATGCATACCACACAGTCCTGAAATAAGGGTCAAATACATCTGCAAATAAGACCTGAGTTTTCCAGATAATTTTGAAATTTAAGCTTTCATTAAAAATATGTACGAAGAACTGTCAATTTCTTTTTTTTTAAATTGTCAGTTTCTACTAAACTTAAATACTTTTGTCTGTTTAAGAAATGCTTTCCTATCCTTAGATTGCAAACCTAATCACCTCTGTTTTCTTCTAAAAGTTTTTAAATTTCACTTTTTACATTTAAGCTTTCTGAAATCTCCATACAAATAATAAATTCCTTCAATACTATTATTTAAAAACCCTGAATTTCCCTCACTTATATGTAATGTAAGTTGAGAAATGTATTTATGTATGGGGATGTATCTGGGCTCTCTCTTCCTTTCCACTGATGACACCACTTTAATTACTGTAGCTTTGATATAGAATCTTATTATATGATAAGATGAATCCCCACCTTCCTTTCTTCTCCTTCACAGTTGTCTTGACTATTCTTGGCAATTTGCTCAACATAATTTTTGAATGAAGCTTTTAAGTTCTTTATTAAAAAACTGAAACTTTTCCAGATTTAGGTTATATACATGAAATAAAACCAATTTCTGATGAAAACCAAACACATACACAACATCAGAAACACTTCTGTTCTGGGACTGGGGATGAATAGGTGGCAAAAAAACATTTAATAACACCTGAACCATACAGCAAAAATTCAGTTGTTTTTAAAAGTAATGTACCTTTTGAAATTTTCTGCTTAAGAAAATTTTGTGAAATGACCTACTGACTCTGCCATCTGTGGTTTATGATGTTAAGGTCTGTTGGGCAAGTAAAGGAGTTTTCAAATCTGGAACCAATAATCTGCCTATACATTTTTCATCCTATTCTGTTCTTACATTATGGTTTCTATTCCTTACTTTCTCTCTTGAATCATTTTAACATTTATTTTACAGGTTCTTTGTTGGGTGGCGGGGGGAGGCTTAAACAACTGGCATTTATTTTCTCACAGTTCTGGAGGTTGGAAGTTCAAGGTGCCAGCAGGTTTTTTTCTCAAATAGCTTAAAAATTTGTAGTTTTGTCATGTATTGATTTATTCTTGGTAGTTTTTGTTAGGCTTTTTAAACCTGTATTGTAGATACTATCCTACGCTTTTCTTTTCGCATTTTTGTCCTATCTTTGTAAATTTTAGCACCATTTTAGTTTTTCTTCATTACCTATAAGAAACCTTATGATTCAATAAAGCTAAATAACAAAGTAAAATCACAGAGTTGATAGGCAGTATGGTGGAGCGCAGATTTGGATGCAAGTTTTCAAGCCCTAAATGCCATACAGTTATCATCATGCTGGTTTGTCTCCATTTTATTTCTCCTTTTTGTCCCCTCTTACTTCAGATAACATATATATATATATTTTATATCCTAATGATAGCACATAGTAAATGTGGCTTAATTTTTTCTTACGCTTCTTGTGGTACTACATTTCAAGAGTCAACTTTCTGCTATATTTTTAGGCAATGTTCCCATTATATCTTGCATGGTCTTTTCATTAGCCTAAGGCCACTTCCTTCCCTCAAAACTTCTTTAAGAATATTCTATTATCTCAAATTCTCTGGATGCCAATTATTCTGTTTCTGTCATTACCTGACCTTCCCACACTCATTAATTCTGGATTTTATCAGTTCTACCTCTAACATATCATATAATTTAATCTGTCCACTTCTCCCCATATTTATTGCCACGACCCTAAGTCCATCATCATCTTCCACTTTAATTACTATAGTAACTTTACTAATCTTTCTAAAACTAGTTTTGTGACAACCTTATCACCATTACCACCACTACCTTTACCATCACCACCAAATACACTCTTTTTAAACCACAGGCAGATGGATTTTCTAAGAATGGATTCTAATCATGCCACGCCCTACAGTAGCTTTCTACTTATGAAGAAAAGCTAAGTCCTAACATTAATATGGCTTATAAGGCCACGAATCATCTATTCCTTGTCTATCATGCCAGCTTCATTTAAGCTTTTCTCAATCATCTTATTCCTATGGATCCATCCATACAGGTCTTTGTTTTGAAAATGTCCATGGTCCTAGTGTGACCAATGTTCTTGCCTGGGTCTTCCCTAGATTTAACACTGAAAATTTTACACCCTGGAAAAAACTTCCTCCATCCTAAACAAATGGTACATTTTAAATTGTTGTTGAATAGAAGAAAAATTAGTGCATTTTTAGCCCTGGCAGTTATATGCTCTTATTAGTCTATTCTTATCTTTCATTGTACTTATCAAAATTATTGAATTATTATTTTTTTAAAGATTTTATTTATTTATTTGACAGAGAGACACAGTGAGAGAAGAAACACAAGGTGGGGAGTGGGAGAGGGAGAAGCAGGCTTCTCGCGGAGCAGGGAGCCCGATGCGGGGCTCGATCCCAGGACCCTGGGATCATGACCTGAGCTGAAGGCACACGCTTAACGAATGAGCCACCCAGGTGCCCCCAAATTACTGAATTATTAATTGTACAAATAACTATCTCCTGTGTGCTTTCCCCATCATAAGTTCCATAAAGGCAGTACCTGAACTGTCTCCTAGCATTTAACAGTGTTGTTTGCACACAGAAAGTGCTCAGTCTTTTTCAAATTAAAACCAGTGAAGTTTATTTTAGTTATTTTATACTTTTGTTGCTTTATGAATGATTTTTTATTAGACTTTATGATAGATAATTGGAGGTATACAGAAAACTATTACTTTATATATATGTTACTTTATGTCTTCAAGAAAACTAGGAATTTCATTTATGTTGGCTTTGTACATTTGGATAGTCATAAACTCTTAAGATTTGAAAAGGATCTTAGAGACCATCTAGTTCACTTTTCTCATTTTTATAGATGAGAAAAACTGAGGCCCAGACATGTTAAGTGACTTGTTCAAAGTGACACAGCTAATTAGTGGCAGAGCCAGTCCAGGAACCAAGACCTTATTACTCTCCTAACAGCAATCTTTCCACACTGCTAATTAGAGATGGAGGATTCTGACTCAGATCCTTGTCTGTTTGGCTCATTTACTGTGTCTCAACACAGGTCCCTTTAAATCTTTTCATGAGCTTCAGTACTTTCCACCAAATGTGTTTCCTTATTCATAAAGAGTTTGTTACCACTTAACCCTCTAAATGGGGGGCAGAGTTCAGGCTTACTGCGTTTAGCTTATCCCCAGAGCCTAGCACCAATGCCTGGCATATGTGAGATAAAGATATTTGTTGAGATAATATATGACTGAATGAATGTGCTGCATGTGTGAGCACACATGCCAAAATACTGTATGAGACGGGTGAGGTCAACAGGTAAATTCTTCAAACCTTTTGTAAGACAAGGCTTTTAAAGGGTCTTGCCTATGAGAAGAAAAGAAGGGAGCAAGAGAGGGGTAGGGGAAAGTAGAGGAGAGAATCAGAAAGCATGAGTGTGTGTGTTTGGGTTAGTAAATAACCTTGGCCTATTTCAAAGCATTATTAATTTTAAAAAAGTTAACAGTAAAACTCACTGCTAATTATAAAGCACTAAGCTTTGCGTGTGTTCCATTAGTCTCCTCTGTGTGAGATTTAAACGTGTCTATTATATGTATACTCTATATTTTTGGGTTTTTACAAGATACAAGTCTATTTTATGAGGGTTACAAATCATAACAAAGTGTTATGATTGCAAATCTATAAAGGCAGCACAAAAGTAGGGGGCATTGTTACCTGATGAACCTAAATATGAAACAGGTACAAATCCAAACTTCAAGTGTCATTGCTTCAAATCTTTCATGAAATAAAAATCACAAATCACATGATTTTAGAGGTGGAAAATGACATTCACGGATCTTATCGTCATTAGGGTAAGTGATCTGCTTAATCAAAGTGGATCAGTACTATATCTCAGGATGCTTTCTTCTTCACTTCTTTTGAAAGAATAAAAATCATCAACAAAAATAGAACTCAAGTTTTTAGTTACACACAAATTTTCACCTAGGACAGTAAAGAATTATTTGCTTGAATTATCTCCATAACTGGCTATTGGCTATTTGTGCATTTTGTTGTGATCCTATGACCACATCGGAGAGCTGGAGCATAAGTTTTTCTATATGATGAAGAAAAAATAATAAGAGGATGCCCAAAATCATAGTAGAAAGTACGATTCAGTGGGGTTCTTGCATCTTACACTAACTTCATGAGAAATCTTTGTAAAGGTCTACACAATAAATATTTCACTTACTTCTAGATATTATGATTACATTCTAACACTTGCTAAAATTTGATAGAAATTGACACAATCCAAATACACTTGTAATAACACTCATTAAAATGTGACCAAAGCAAATTCAATTGGGTACTTAATAGTGAGCTTTCACCAATCAGGTAATTAACAAAAATTTTTAAATTTCATGATAAATATTTCCAAGGTAAATCTTTATTTTTGTCATTTGAAAAATATCAAGGCATAGGCTTTAGTTGATATCTACACAACTTATTTTCCTTTCAGTTCTTTAGTGGTAGAAAAATAGCCTTGAATGTTGAGGGGCGCCTGGGTGGCTCAGTTGTTAAGCGTCTGCCTTCGGCTCAGGTCATGATCCCAGGGTCCTGGGATCGAGCCCCACATCGGGCTCCCTGCTCAGCGGGAAGCCTGCTTCTCCCTCTCCCACTCTCCCTGCTTGTGTTCCCTCTCTTACTGTGTCTCTCTCTGTCAAATAAATAAATAAAATCTTTAAAAAAAAAAAAAAGTCTTGAATGTTGAAAATCCTAAATCCTTTTCTTACTGGGACCCAGTTAACATTTTCTTATAAAATTCATTTGATTAAAAACTTGGATTATCGGGGCACCTGAGTGGCTCAGTCATTAAGCGTCTGCCTTCGGCTTGGGTTATGATCTCAGGGTCCTGGGATCAAGCCCCGCATCGGGCTCCCTGCTCAGTGGGAGCCTGCTTCTCCCTCTCCCACTTCCCCTGCTTGTGTTCCCTCTCTCGCTGTGTCTCTCTCTGTCAAATAAACAAATAAATCTTAAAAAAAAAAAATAAAAATTTGGATTATCTGTTTTGAAGGTAGGGTAAACCATATTTGAATCCATCTAGATGAGATCACTTTGCTTGGAATTAATTATGGTAAGAACAGGACTTATAAGTGAAAAGAGGCTTTGAACAATTTTTTTTTTTTTTAAGATTTCTTTATTTGAGAGAGAGAGTGTGCATGAGTGAGTGTGAGGGTGGAGTCTGACGTGGGGCTCGATCTCACCACCCTGAGATCATGACCTGAGCTGAAATCAAGAGGGATCAAGGGACGCTACTTTTCTCAAATTTGACATTTGATGGCAACACTATCAAGAATTTCCTAGGACCACAGGGGCGCCTGGGTGGCTCAGTTGTTAAGCATCTGCCTTCGGCTCAGGTCATGATCCCAGGGTCCTGGGATCGAGTCCCGCATCGGGCTCCCTGCTTGGCGGGAAGCCTGCTTCTCCCTCTCCTACTCCCCCTGCTTGTGTTCCTTCTCTCGCTGTGTCTCTCTCTGTCAAATAAATAAATAAAAATCTTAAAAAAAAAAAAAAAGAATTTCCTAGGACCACAGTAAGAACTTAGTAAGATGAAGTATGAAATAATATGAAAATCTCTGCTCTGCTCAAGGCTGTAAAAATTTGGAATTGTTTTGTTCACATGTTCTCTTCCTGAGGTGGGTGCAGCATTGATTTTTGAGGAAAACCCTAGGCTTTCTTGGAAGTATGCCCTCTTGGCCTGCCTTCCTGTGGAGGTAAGAAGCTGGCTATCTAGGAGGGAGTACTCATGAAGTTCCTTGGTTTCCATAAAAGAAGAGCAACCTATCACCTGTTTGTCTCTAAAATGTAAGAATCAACCACATACAGTACCCGTACTTCAGGCCCTTCTAAGAGCAGAAAAGACTGAAATGGCTCCTAGTACAAGAGCCTATGTTCACATAGGAAGAATTATTGTAAAAACAGGCATTCTTTCTGTTTCTCCATTTATACTGGGTTTTAATTAAATTCAAGTAGATATACCACAATACTATATTCTTGGATCATACTTTCCTAATAGACTAGATTTCATGACAATGTTTTTATGGCTTTTATTGATGGACATTAAAAATAAGAGGTGCACAAAACCTGTTCACTTCTTGTAATTACAATGTTGAGGATATTATATACTATACCACATATGATGGTGACAATGATAAGAGAGTAACAAGCACATAAAATAAGTATTTCCAATATCTCATTCAATAAGAAAATTCCCTACATAAGGTCCCATGTGAGAATTCGTTTTTAGTAAAAACTTTGTGGTAAAACTTGTAGTTCTCTTTGAGAATCTGCTTTTGGCTTTGGTTGGCAAAAACACAGAACAAATGACAGCAGCTCTATAGGCACTTTTGATGTATGAATTTTGTTCTATTTTTCTCTCGCTCTTGACTGATTAATGTATATTTTCCCTTTTTTTATTTTTAAAAATTCACAGATCATTTTATTGCTTTGCTATAGAATCCCTCAAATAATGTATAGAATAAATTAACAGAGGAGTAAGAACATAGTATACTGGACAGTAATGTTCTCCCTGTAGGTGTATTCTGATGACCAAATGAATTAAGGTATACAAGCTTACAGCACCTGGGACACAGCATAGCCTCAACCAATTCAAGTTCCCTTACCTAATAATTCTCTTCAGATGTACTATAAAATTTTACAAATAACCTCATTACTCATGTACTTACCTCTCATCTTTTTTTTTTCATAGTGAAACTGTTTTATAGGAAATTGTAATAGTTTTTCCCACTTACCATACTGTCCCCTTAGGGAAATCTCAGAGTGATTTTTTCCACAGTGGTAAGTAACTTTTTGACTTCTACAGAAAAGCTACAGGAGAGGTTAAAGAAGGAGAAAAGGAAAAAAATTTATATGTGAAGCAGAGACCTCTCAAAAATAAAATAAATGCCTTCAGGTAAGCAGAGTGATGGTGGCACCAAGGTTGCTTCGGGAGTTGGGGGCAAAGTTGGGAAAGGGAGAGAATTGTATCTGACGGTGACATTATTTTAAAAATTTTAAATATTTATAAATTATACTATAAACTATAGGTCTCATTTCAGATGTCCATTGCAATAGCATGGGTATTAACAGGAAGTGCTGGGGCACCTGGTTCTGCAGTCAGTTGAGCACGGACTCTCCCTTTCTGCTGGGGTCCTCACCTCAGGGTCATGAGACTGAGCCCTGTGTTGGGCTCCATGCTCAGTGTGGAGTCGGCTTCTGATTCTCTCCCCCTCTCCCTTTGCCCCTGCCCCCGTGCTCTCTCTCGCTCAAAATAAATAAATAAATCTTAAAAAAAAAAGTAGGAAGTGATGTGTTGAGAATTCTCAAGTTACATCTGGACTCAGCATGAAAAAGTACACTGATCAACTAGCAATATGTTAAACATGAAGCCTAAAGAAGTAGCGATCAATGCTCCATATTTGCTGTCTCTTATGTATACAAAATAAGACAATAATAACAAGGATGATGATGTGAAGACAACTGGAGTTATTGCAATCAGTTAAAGTACAAGTAATAGATTTAAATTCAAAGAAAAGAAAAAAGTGATGAAATTTTTTTCTGTTTTACTTATATGCTACCATATATTTTCAAACATTTTTTCATAGAAATTCTTAAGACACAGACATTCTAAACAGACATTCCTATGCAGAAAATACCAAATGGCTTCCAAGGTTGAATTCTGAGAACTATTTCCAAAAATATTTACTCCCTTAAAAATGTTACTATGAAGAAAGGAAAAGCATTCACCTTTATATGTCAGTTATCCTTGTTATGAAATCCACCAAACCAAACTCATGCTTTAAAAAACCACAATCATTAATTTTGCTTATGAATTTGCATTTGGGCAGGGTGGAGGCAGGGTACCTTTCTCTGCTCCATGCAGCACGAACTGGGGCAACACAAAGGCTGGGACTGACTAGACAGCTGGGGATGCTGAATTTCTCTGAAAACTTGCTCAGTCATGTGCCTAATGGTTGTTGCTGTCTGCAAGGTAGGAATTCAGTTGGTGTTGTCAGTCAGGACACTTATATGTGCCCTTCCATGAGACTGTTTGGCTTCCTCACAGCGTGGAGGCTGGTCTCTACGAGCAAGTGTCCCAAGAGACAGAAGTGGAAGATACCAGTTTCTTAAGGCCAAGATCTGGAAACTGGTACAGTATCACTTTGCTGTATTCTAATGGTCAAGCAGTCACAAAGCCAGGTTCAAAGGGAGAAGATATAGACCTGTTCTTAAAAAGGGAGAAGTGTCAAAGAATTTGGGGGCCATATTTTAAAAATGACAGAAATTGAAACTACCAAAATGGTTGAGAGAGGTACAAAAAGAGAAAGTTAACAAAAGAGAAAAAAGGAAACTAGAACGTACATAAATTACTATAAAATATCAACAGGATGGTAATAAAAGTATGAAATGACTAAATGAAAGCATTAAACTTGAGAGCACAAATAAAATAGGTATTGAGCATGTGTGATATATACCTAGTGACCTTCAGGATAAAAGATACAGCCATATGTTCTGAATACTTGGAATAGTTTGTGATGTATTAAAGGAAAAGTCTAGATATATCACATCTGAAATTCAATGAAACTTTAAAGTCAAGGGCTTATAAAAAAATCTACTAAAGCAAAAGCAACTTACAAACAGTTAATCAGTACAAATTTATGCTAATTATGTATTTGAAGTCAAATATTATATTAATGAAGCCTTCCATGAACCGATTATAATAATTTGTTTTACTATAACTCAAAATAGTAGTCTCTGTCAGGCTCTTTATCTTATCCAAAAAGCAAACATATAAAATTATTATATCTGAGATAACGAGTAGTTTTATTCTCCTTCTATAGTGAGTTCTGGTTCAATTAACTCACATAACACTATTAATTAATAATGATAAAAAATGAAAGTCAATATTTACTGAGTTATTACATATTAGCAATTATTCTAAGTGTTTTACATGTATTAGTTTATTTAATGCTCAATATTAAAATCCCAATTTTACCAGTGAGGAAACTGAGGCAGGAGGATTTCACTGATTATTCAAAGTCACTCACCTAGTAAATGATAGAGCCAAAACTAATACAGGCAATCTAACTCCAGAGGCCCAAATCAAACCCACTACACTCTGTAAAAGGCAGAAAGTAGCAGTACACATGACTGAAAAAGCATTCTTCATATTCCATGAAAACAGTTTTCAAATATGTAGTAGAATCTTTCAAGCTAGATCATTTCATCAAAAAAAAAAAAAAAAAAAAAGAATGAGTTAAATAATAGAATGAAATAAAACGACTTTTTCTCAAACCCTATCTCTTTGGAAACAGGAAGCAGGTCACAGAGGTATAAATAAAAAAAGAGATGATAATAAGAGGGACAGTTGTAATATGTTCCCTGCTTTCCTGTCTCACACTATCTTCAATTAAACACAATGAGAAAGATTCATTATTTGTCTAGGAGCAAATACAGGGACTATGGAGGATACTTTTAACTAACAATGAAATCATGAATGACACCCAACAGAACTTCTATTGAATGTGTTCAGAGAAGATCTATTTGTAGTCCTCAAGGGACCCTCGAGGGTTAAACCTGAACAAAACTTCATTTTATCCTATCTAATGAAGATCAAAGTTAATGCCTCTTATAGAAGTGATTTGCTTGCAAGAAAATGATAAACACTCAAAACTCACAATCTGCTTTTATTGTTTTAACATGATCAAATACTAGAAAGACTAAACAAAAAGAATTTTTTTAAGGATAGTTTTTTTAGTGAAAATCAGAGAGAAATTAACTGTAAGAATTGTCAATTATAAGAATGTTCCTATATAATTAATCTTCCAGTTCAATAATGGAGGTTACTAAACTTTTAACTTAAACCTTTAAGGGAATGATTTTTAGAGTGGGGAGTACTGAGGGGGGCATGGACCTCTTTAATTCCCATTAGCTATTTTCTTTTTTTTAAGAAGACTTAATATATGCACTATTCTAGGTGGTGAAGATAGAGAGATGACCTATGAAAGTTCTAAAGAAACAAAGTCCAAAAGAGGAGGCCGACAAGAAAATCCACTTCTATAACACTGTAGTAGTAAGTTCTATAATACAGATACTCAAAAAGAATACAGGACAGGAACACAGCTCTAACTCAGTCTGACAGACAACAGATAACTAAGACTTCCAAGAGAGGGTAACACTTGAAGTGATTCTTAAAGAATCAGAATTTAACCAAAAAGAGGAACCAAACACAATGGCTCTGAAATGATAATTGAATTACTTCTATCTTATGGTTCTAGTAGAGTTCATTGCAGTTACATGAACAGGACCAAGAATCGTCAGATAAAAATAAAAAACATTTGAATCAAATATATTATGATTTTCATCCTTCCTCCCTCCTTGTTTTTCTCTTTCCCTGTATTTTTTTTTCCACCAGACATTCAAAATCTGTTTTATGAGCTAGGTATTTTTTTAAGCAATGAAGATGGGAAAATAATTAAAGAAAAAAACCTCTTTGAAATATCTCAGGGCCAGTTGGAAATCAAGTTTTTTTTCATATAAACATGGAAGAGCTCTTATAAATGTTTAGAGACCATCTTGAATTATCTTTAGGATAAAAATGTCAGGTAACAAAGATATCAAACAATGGCTCACAACTGAAAGCAGAATGAACACAGATATAGTTCCATATCTTAAACATATATCTTATAACTCCAGTGAATGAGGATGAAGGAGTAAGCAGGTTGGGAAGAGTCAGATTATTTAAGTTTGGCTAAAATAAAAGTCTAGGGCGCCTGGGTGGCTCAGTCATTAAGTGTCTGCCTTCGGCTCAGGTCGTAATCCCAGGGTCCTGGGATTGAGTCCTGCATCGGGCTCCTGGCTCAGCGGGGAGCCTGCTTCTCCCTCTGCCTGCAGCTCCCCCTGCTTGTGCTCTCTCTCACTCTCTCTGTGTCAAATTAAAAAAAAAAAAAAATCTTAAATAAAATAAAAGTCTGACAATACCACGTATTGGTGAGAAAGTAGAGCAATACACTATCTGGGGAGAAAGAAATTGGTATAACCACTTTAGGGAAGTTTCACGTTGCCTAGTAAATTTGAAATTACACATACCCTATGACACAGCAATTTCACTCTTAGGTATGGAGTTTACAGAAGATCATGTCCAACCATAAAAGGAGATCAACTTCTACAAGAATGTTCAGAACAGCCTCGTTAATATAGCTGCAAACTGAAGACAACGAATGTCCACCAACAGCCAAAAGGTTAAAAAAAACCTGCAATATGTTCATACAGTGAAATATTAAAATTAAAGTAAAAATCAACACACTATAGCTACATGCAAACAGATGAATCTTAGAACAACGTTGAGAAAATGAAGACCCAAGAGAATATGTACTATATGATTTTAATTTAAAACAGGCAAAACTTAACTAACTACAGTGCTTAGCAATATATCCTTAGAATATATTCTTATATTCTTAGCAATAAATAAAAGCAAGGGAGTGATCACCAGAATAGAGGGGAAGGTGGTAGTTATAGACAGAAAGGAAAAAATAAGGCCTTCTGAGGTACTGGCAAAGTGTTACTTCTTGATCTGGGTGGTACAACAACATAGGTATGGGCTTCATAATCTGGTGATCTGTGCACTTACATACTTTTCCCTGTATTTCATATTACAAAAGATTAAAGAAAAAAATCCTAAGGGGAACCGTGAAATGCTGAATGGTTGAAAATACAAAAGAGGTGAATGAGTCAAAAAAGAAAGATAGAGATTCATTGAGCACCTTCTACATGCTAGGAACTATGCTGGGTGTTGAGGACTTAGCGTAGAAAAGAGACACACTCTCTCCAAAAGTCAGAAAGGAAAGTCAAATAATCACAAAAATCATATTTAATTAAAAACTGATTGCTATAAAGGAAAAGTTCACAGTGCTTCAGGAGGCATTGACACATTTCGTTTCAGGTGTCAGGAAGGCTTCACTGAAATATAAAACGTAAGCTCAAACCTTAACAATAAGCCTAAATTAATCTGGGGGAGAGGGAGGAGGTAAGTATCTTAGGCAGATGGGATAACATACGTAAACCAAGGAGGTAAAAGCAGGTTGATGCAAACAAGGAACTAAAAGCAGGCTGGTGTGGTCAGACTCAGTAAAGTATGGTCCAAGATGAAGATGAAGTAGACATGGACAAATCGTGGAGGAACTTGTAGCCATAGTAAGAATTCTGAGATTTTATCCTAGGGGCAATGGAAGCCATTGAAGGTTTTATGTTTTGCTTTGTTTTTTTGTGCAGGGGAGTGACAAGTTCCAACTTACAGTTTAAGATCATTTTGGATGCTATATGATGAATGAATTGTAGGGAGCAAGACTGGACAGATGAATAAGAAGGCTATTGCAATGGTCTAGGCAAGCAGTGATGATGACTTGCCTAGAGTGAAGGCAGGGAAAATGGGATCAGTGGAAAGATTAAAATGTATTTTAGGAGGCTACTGAGCGTGCTTATAGAATGGATGTGGCATGTGAGGAATCTGCCCAACTGCTGTTTTGAGCAACTGGAGAGATGTAATGGAGGGACAAATGAAAGAGGAGTAGGATGAGGATGGTGGCAGGAAGAGAAAAGAATTCAGGACAATCCTGCCTTTTGACATTTAAGTAGAGATGATAGGCAGTTAGCTATAGTAAGCCTGAAGTTCAGAGAGGGGGTTGGGTTGAAATTGAGGCACTGTTACACACAGATGATATGTGAAGTCCTGGGAATGGATGAGATCCCTTAAGATGAAAATATAGAAGGGAGGGGCGCCTGGGTGGCTCAGTCGTTAAGCGTCTGCCTTCGGCTCAGGTCATGGTCCCAGGGTCCTGGGATCGAGCCCCGCATCGGGCTCCCTGCTCCCCGGGAAGCCTGCTTCTCCCTCTCCCACTCCCGCTGCTTGTGTTCCCTCTCTCGCTGTATCTCTCTCCGTCAAATAAATAAAATCTTAAAAAAAAAAAAAGAAAATATAGAAGGGAAAAAAAAAAGTAAGCACAGGATCATTCCATGAAGAACACTTAGGAATTAGGTACAGAAGGAGATTAGAAGGAACTTATTAATGGAGTAAGACTAAATAATAGCAATGTATGACATGGGGAACAACTACCCAGTTAATGAACCTGGTCTCTCAATATAGTACAAGTGTGAAAGACAGTCTTTGTTAGTAATGGTCACATACAGAAAATACTAACAACTCATTTTCTAAATAATGATTGTATAAAATTCATACTTTTCTGCAATACTCGAACCATATCTGAAATGAATTTATCCTTCCTTAACCATGTTCATTTTCTTATGCTTTCTCTACCTTGTTTAATGATATTTATACCTAGATGGCTTTACCTCTCCTATACTTAGTCAATTTTGTAACCTATATACTAATAAATTCATAAACAACATTTTTAATTTGCCCTTTTATTATTTCTGTGGTTCTAGTTTTTACTACCTGAAGCACAGTTCAAATCACATTACTCTGTGTATAGAGGCATTAGCTCCTGAAAGCCTGTAAGTTTAATGAGCACCTACCATGTACTAGTCACTCTTATTAAAGGACATAGGATTTGTTCTCGAACAAAATTCCTGCCCCTATGGAACTTACTTTCTAGTAGGGAAACCTGATGCTTAGACACTAATTAGGTATAAAATATAATGTTACAGAGTAATGAGTGCTATGAAGAAAAATAAAGCAAAAAGATTATGAGAGAAAGAAAATAAAGCATAACATTGTGTCTCTCCATCTTCAACTATGCCTCTAGCAAGTACCACGTGTTATATTTGTCACTTCATTTCTTCTGCCTTTCCTTATAGTACTTTCCTTCTGGCCTGTAAGCTTTAGGAGGCAGGGACTATGATTCTCTGTATCCCTCTAGCTCCTCTCATCTTGCAGATATTGAATTCAAATGCACCATTTTTTATGAAGTCATCAGTGCTCCTAGAAGATGACAAAAAAAATCTTAATTCACTATAAATGATTATCAGCAACAATTAAAATGTAAACAAAATCTCTAATTTGCTCATTTTTCTTCCTGCTATGGCTATTTGCCTCTACTTATTTCTCAGCTATGACATATGGTCTTAGTAATGTTCATAAATTAGTTAATGTTTATCAAGATAGCAAATCACACTATGTTTGCATTACCACTTCTGTTCTCTGCCTAGATGGCCTGTCACCTTTATTAAGGGGCAGAGTCTGCCAGTGTTGGCTAAATTTAGCAAAGTAATAAATTGTGCTTGTGTTTACTCTCTGATTTCTAAGTAAAATTGTTGTATTTTCAACATAACTTTGATGACTAAAAGTCCCTTAATCCTAGGGTTAAGAAAATAAATTTTACTACTGGCACAATTAAAGCCAGCTGATCAAGGCACCTAAAGTCAGTCTCAGCACGGGCAAAGAGCATCTGATGGAATGCCTATTGTGAAAAATCTCCTTGGGGTGTTGTGTATCCTTCCCTGGCCAACCCCAACCTCTCTGACCCAATCTCACTTCACAGACAGGAAAGCTGATGTGCAGAGTGATTACATAACTTGTGAAAATTATATGGACAATAAGAGGCAAAGCCAGGATTAGAATTCAAGACAGCTCTCTCCAGTCCTTTCAGGGTTGTTTTCACTAGCTCTTGTATTTCTGAAACTCGACCTCCACAAAATCTATGACATAGGGCAGGTAAGACTGAAGGATGTTGTGTTAAGCAAAGTTAAAGAGGATTACTTCAGAATTGCTTAAAAATCTAGAATATGTTAATGTATGCTGACATGATCTAAAAGAAGCACCCAGGATTTTCAAATGTATTTGGTGAAAAATTTTTTTTAATGGAACACTTATTAATGGAGCAACATGGACAATAGTTTGGGGAACTTAAATCTGCCTTTCTTTTTTTTTTTTTTTAAAGATTTTATTTATTTATTTGACAGAGAAAGACACAGCAAGAGAGGGAACACAAGCAGGGGGAGTGGGAGAGGGAGAAGCAGGCTTCCCGCCAAGCAGGGAGCCTGATGCGGGGCTCGATCCCAGGACCCCAGGATCATGACCTGAGCCGAAGGCAGACACGTTTAACGACCGAGCCACCCAGGCGCCCCTGCCTCCTTTATTTTCAACTTATTGTGACTTCATTAAAACACAGTTATAAGAAGCCAAGGATGCACAGTTTACATATTATAAGGAATCTCTGAATTGATTTTACTTAATCTACCAAATAATGTAAGTTGTGAGGCAATTATTAATTTGTAGTTAGCGGTAGGTCAGGTCCTCTGAGTTCACTACCCAAATGTGGTATTTTGATCACTTAGGAACAGTGGTCATTGCATGTACCTTTTTACAGATACAAAAATGAACTGTATGTGTTTAAATTAGTTATAAAATTAAGCAAGTTAATGGCATGTTTTTTAATAGATTGAAGGGAACTTTTAAAGACATTCACATTCCTAGAATTAATCATGTTTTATTCCCATTTCATGATGAAGGCATTTGAAATCTGCATTTCTGGCAAATATGTTTAAATTTTAATTCTTCCTTTGACAACACGAATATTTGATTTCAATTGCTTTAAAACAAACTCTAAAAATCAATAACAAAAAGGACAAAGTAGTTTTGAGACTGTGATAAAAATAGGTACTAAAATGCTACTGGTTATACAGGATCTGTTGTGAATAGGTCAGCTCAAGGTCCCAGGTAAACATCTTGTTTGTGTCCTGAAGCCTTGTTTTCTGTATGCTTATACTCTCAGTAGGGTCCTCCTACTCGGGTCTAAACATGGGGCCACTGCACCCTATCGATCTTCTTTAAATCTCCAGAATAATAAATTTCAAGGCAACACAGCAGAAGCCGACTAAAGCCCTTTAATTACATCACTGCTGAAAGGAAATCATTGATCAATGGCATTATGGGAAAATAAACTGCCCCCCAAACCAGATCAAAGTCAATAAAATAGCTGACTAGCTGCCCCATTTGGGACTTCTGCTAGATTAGTGCTCATGGACAAGCAAAAGAGATGACTATAATGCATGCTGCTTACTGTCTTTTTAAAGCTCTCCCTGGCAGGTGTCATGCTCTGAGCATGGTTTTTGATTACTCTAATTAAATATAATATTATCAACAGATCTTCATATTGATCCTTAAAATCCCCCCTTCTAAATGAAAAATTAAAAGCCTAGAGAGAGGGCCTCACAGGGTACCAGGTTATTTTAATTATTTTACTCCTTTCTCAATTTTCTTCATGTTGTATTATTCTAATATTTATCAATATCAAGGTACCAATTAGCTTAGAAATTTTAAATAACATGCAAAATGAATAATTTCATAACTTGCTCTTCCTGAGATTAGACAAATGCGATTAACATGAAGTTACATTCCTTGGCTAAAGTCTAAATAAATTATTTTTCCTAGTAAGTGTTGCTGACTGTGTTGGTCACTATTCTTTACTGATGGTGTTATTTAAAAACATTGACCAACACATGTAATGCGATATGGCAAAGAATTCTTTTGTCAGGTAATTAGTTCAGAAAACTGTAAAAACATTTTAAGAAAATAATTTTATAATAGCTTATGAACATGTGTATAGTTTCCAAATAGGCAAGATAATTTAAATGTTTAATGTCCTATTAATTCCACACATGAACATTTCAAGATGTTTTCTTCTACTTGATTAAGAATAATAATCTGCAAATTTGAAAGCCTCAAATCTCTTTTCAAAAAGGAGAAAGTATAAATTTAGAACATTTAAATATTTATAAACTTATCAGCACTTTAGTATTGTATAATAATAAAATGTAATGTTATCTCTAAAATAAATTTGAGAATCTTGAGAATAACTTAAATTTAAGAACGCACAAAGGGAAACCTAAAATATCAGATGCAATGACTCATTTATGGGTATTACTTTAGCAACTCGACCCAGGAAAAGCTAATAGCCATGCCTTCTTCCCATTCTACATTTCTTCTTATTCATTCCCTATTCCCTCAGGTGGTTCTCATTGCTAATGCCCAAATGGCATCAACCTGTTGTTTAGCACATCTATGAAAAGGCGAGCCTGCTGGCTAATTTACCAAGGGATTAAAGCCCTGAAACCACTTCAATCTGCTACTTTGTTTCCATGTAAAACCCTTACCCATGACACCAGTTCCCCGTGTTAAAACTGAAAATCTCTTTAAAAGAAAGAAAAATTCAATGTGAGAACTGTTTGAGAGAGAAACTGTATGCCAAAAATAATATTCTGCGCCCGTGAACAGTGCTATGAAATTGCATTCTGTTGGTCAAGTCCTGAGTCATATATTAAAAAGAATTTCAGGTATTAAATATTTACCATTTCATAAAATTAACAGAATTAAAGCAGGCACCAATGGTAGTCTGAGGGAGTACTGCAGGACCAGGAGGACTAATGTAAAACTGGATATAGATTATACTTCATCATTGTAGCATACTATTTAATTAAAATTCACATTTGTTTGTATTTTGTTGAATGTAAAACATTATGGTAACTGCATTAATTCACACTGGAAAACAAAAAACAAATAAGCAACTTCTTGAGGTTCTGATTTAAAAATAATAAAGATCTAAAGATTCATTATTCTCACAAAAATTGATAGGCACACATACCCATTCATTTTTCTACTTGAAAAATATCTGCTAGCTCTATTTTTTAAATCAGAACAAGCTTTAAGTTGATACATTTTATGCAAAACACATTTACAGTTTTTCCTATTCAGTTAAAGTTTATTTATAGTTCAGTAAAAATCATAGCAATATCTTCTGTTAATAACTTTTTTAGTTCATAAAAACCATTATAATAGCACAAAATCTGTGCTTAGAGGTCATTAAAATACTGGGGAAAAAACCCCTATATTTCTAAAGGGTATTCATTACCCAATTTGAATGAAAGCAAAATGAACTGAAAAAATATGTAGGGAACCTATATTTAGGTCCTACTGAAGAATAGATGACTAAAATGAAAGCACATATTCATTATATGCTTGCTCTAGTTCAGTAAATCTGTTTTACCAATAACTTCAGGACTATCAGAATTAAAGTAGAACTGTATATTAGAGAGGATGTTTCCGTTTTAAAGTAATCAGTTTTCTCTAAATTTTTTTTCCCAGGCCAATCAAAACCAAATTTCAGTAAATTGACTAGACAAGCCATTATCTCACAATATTTCACTGATGTTTATTTATTACAACCCTGAGAAGTGAGGGAGAAAAACAGCACAATGACAAAACAGTTGACCTAATAAAACTAAATTATGAAGTAGTTTATAGCTTATAGTAGTGACCTGGAATAGATTATTCAAAGGGGAAGACAAATATTAATGTTTCTCTCTTCATTTCTTTACTATCATGACTAGTGTCCCCTGAACCTATTGGTGCCAACAGCGCAGATTTGCTGGAATGAAAAACAATGCCAGCAATGGATGTGTCAGTGCCAAAGGCTTAAGAGAAAATGAATGTGCTCTAAGTTAGGATCTGTATGATATTCAAATTCAAAGTACTTCACATAAGGGCAGGACACTCAAGGTCCCACTTCAATCACAATTTTATTATAGTGACAAATATGAAATTCTGACTGCCAATAAAAATACTGAATTTGATGTACTTCTGTGCGAAATTCATGGCCTTGAAAGATACTCTGCAAGCTATCACCCCCAAGGACCATAATGGATTTGTCTTTAAAGAAAAATGTTTAGAGTATGAATTACCAAAAATATTTTGTCTAAATTTTCACATTTTAAATCTAGAATTATAAATTATTTTTCTTAATTCACATTTACTGACAAAATTAACATTATGTGGAATTTTGAGATGCCCCTTAATCAAGAGTTATAATAATGAAATATATTTTAAGTATTTCTTTTCAACCAGAACAAATGTGAATTTTTTTCATGGAATGGTATGTTGAATTTTATAAGGTCCAAATTAAAATCATAAAAAAAATTCTAATTAAATTGCTCATAAAATATAAACACATATATATTAATAATCAATACTATAAAAAGTAATAATTTCAACTTTAGCCTTTAAACAACAGAGAAAATAGTTTAGTGATTTTCATTTATTTTAAATAAGTCGAGCAAAAATATCAACTAGAAAAACAGGGTGGTTTTTCCAATATAAATCTCCGTTGGGGTGTATTTCCTAAAAACTAAATTCTTGAGGCATAAAACTATTAAATTTTACTTCTGATTAAAATAAAATTTGAAGTAAACAGATATGTTACTGTTTATGTCCTTATCTTCATAGAAGCACTCACTTTTTTTTTTTACTTGAAGAAGAAATAGAGAATAAGCTATACAATGGAGAATAATTTCTACCATCCCCCATAATTCACCAAAACCAGACTGCTTCTGGGTCTCTAAAAAAGGAAGGAAGACATTGGATGCAAAGCTTCAACAAACTATTATTACATGCTTTTCCAGTCCATTAAAAGAAAGTAATTTAATCAGTTTATAGTTTCTCAGGAAAATCTCATTCAGAGAAATTTTATTGCCAGCTATCTAAATAGTAAATACCTATTATCCTCTCAAAATGAGTTTTTGCTTGCCAAGGGCAAACCCATTGCTGTTACTGTAGAGCTCTGTCAGAGAAACAAGAAGTTAAAAAGGTTATAAAGATACCATTAACGTCATGGGACTGTCTTGTCAAGACTCAAAAATACTTAGTAATTGAGGGTTTTATTCAAAGTGTATTAGCACCCACATAAACAGCACAGTTAATATGATGCTTTAGGCTTTATTTTGTTACAGCCTAGCAAAATCACCTACAAACGGCTGAATACTGTAAATGTATCTGCTGGAGAGCACAACTCATTTTATCATCTGGTTCTAGCGTGAGTCTTTGAAGAAAATGTCAATAACATACACACAGCTTAAAGGCAAATCTAGATCCAACCAATGAGAACAACAGAAAAAAAGCATAAACGATAACTAATTGGTCCTAACAGCATGTGCCTTTGATAGAAGTATGAGGGTAAGCAAAGGGCAAATGCTCTTTATTTGATTTATGTATTCTAATTTAAAAAGAAACTGCTACAATATAGCTTACTTTAATGTTCATTAATATACAAAACTATGAATGATTACATTGAAACAATAGAAAATAAAAATAATTTTTATCATTTTACTTGTTAATCCATTGATGATTTCCAGAAATAAAATGATCTTCTATGCCAATTTACTAATTTTAAAGCTACCTATTTACAGAGAAAATATACAATTTCTTACATTTATGTAAATACATAATACAACCCTTGAACTTACTCACCTGTCAGCTCTAACAATTATATAAACAATAAATATTTAAAGAAAATCTTTATAAAGATTTACCTGCCTTCAATTTTTGAATTACTGATTATACTATGCCTATACTTCAGATCATTGTCAGTATAAATATGGATATACAAAGTTTATAAAAAAGTAGCCTGATGAGGGACTGATGTTTTGATAAACATCAATATTTACTTTTAATAAATCAAATATAAGCAGAGTAGAAGAGTGAGAAAAAGGTCTCAGTAAGATATTTTCTGACTGGGGAAGAAATTGGATGGTCAAACTTTAAGGGCAGCATATGTCAAGTGAATGATGGAAGAACAGAAATAATTAAACTGTAGCTACAGTTACTCACGGTAGAGTCAACTAACCCAAACAAGACCACTGGGGAATGAATTCCTTTCAGCCTTCAGAGCCCAGCTCTGTACTACTCTCTCCATTCACTTTTTCTAGACTATTCCCACTATTCCTTTTCCTCTACACCTTGTGTAAAATTCTACTATACTTAGCACAGTGACTGTCTTCAGACAGGGAGTGTGTTCATTTCTGTATACTTAGTACCTGTCATGTTATCTACACATATAGTAACGGTTCAAAAAACGTTCATTAAATTGGCCTTTAGGCCAATCATGGTGATTTGTTTCTGTGAACTGGCCAAAGACCTTATCATATAGTTTTCAGTGGATCTCCATACCTCTATTTATAATACACAATTATTAAGCACAAACATCTTACATATCAAGTATATTACTTCACTTGAAGGAAATCTAAAGTGATTCAGAAATGATGCTTCCGGAATCTATATACTTAGTTAAGTTTATTAAATGCCTTATTTGCTAACAGGAAAAGCAGTTAAAGATACTCATCTTAAAGTTGCTATATAAATGATCAATCCTTAAAAGTTTAGGAAGTAAAAGAGAATACTCAGGATATGCAATTTCTTAGTCATTTCTTTTAGTTCTCAGGCAATCTAATTTTTATCCAGATTTTTCTCTTTCCTGTCCCAAACCATAAGTAAATAAATAAGTGAATAAACAAAAAAAAAGAAAAAAAGAAAGAAAGAAATGGTGAGGGGAGCTGCTGTATGGTTCCAGCCTGGAAAAACAGATTTCACTACTGGTAGGACTGAGGGAATGTGTGGGTACAAACAGGCAAAAGGTTCTCTATCTGATGATATTCTCTTTCTCTGAAAATCCAATCAGAGAGGAACCACGAAACATCTTTACCAATTATGTCTCCATAGTACACCTTTACAAAGATAAATTCTAGTATTTGCTGGGAAATCTGATAAAAATCTCTCTCTGAGATTCCATCATTTGGAATAAGATTAGTAAATTAATCGTGGATACCCTTTAACAATATTTTCTCTCTTCCTCATTATTCCACTTTTGAAGGGAGACTGTCTGACTACCTAATTTTTTAAATTCCAAAAATAGTACTTGCTTAATGGGGGAAAATAACCAAATAATATAGACGCATATGAAGTAAAATCTGAATGTCTCCACCCTTACTCCCATTTCGCAGTATTCATAACTGCTCCACAACTTTGCATCACAATGGGTAAGAACAGACCCTAGCCTAGGGTAGATGTTCACTGGAATTTCCTACGATGAAAATATTTTATATTTGTGCTGCCCAAATAAGGTACACAATGGTTAACTCTAATAAAGAAATAACTGTTCAGCATATACAGAAAAGGACCCGGCTGGACCAAAATTATCCTCTTAACCATAGCAGTAAAAGGCTTTCCCTTGTTAATTAGTGAGGAAAAGCAGCAATTAGTATCAGGACGCATTACATGCAAATTTGTGGAATATTGTATACAGTATGCATAGTACATTATAATTAGTTTTATTCTAGAGGGCGAATTCAGTCATTCCCCACAGAGCTCTTTGCCATCTTCATCTTAAAGAAGGCTTTCACAGTATAGCTTGCTTCACTTAACAGAATTAGTAGTATCTTACTGTCAATGTTCCCTAGATGGGCAAAATAGGAAAGCAGCAACTTTTTAAGAATTCTGGCTTAATAAGGCTTACTTCTCTCTAGGTGTGCTCTACGGTATAAATGATCCCTACTTTATATTTATAATTCAATGCATTTGCCTCCACTGACCTGTGAAAAATACCTAAAGCTAGATATTTTTGAAATGTCTAACTAACTAACTAACTAACTAGCTAAGATAGATAGATGATAGATAGATAGATAGATGATAGAAGATAGATAGATAGATAGATAGATAGATAGATAGATAGATAGATAGATAGGAGCCAAGTACTTTAAGAGAAAGGGTCTTAATTCTAGCTCTTCATGTTTTTACTTTTAGTACAATTCTGAGTGTGGGAAGCCTAAGAGATCTTTTCTTTCTCCTGGCAATTTTTTCTAAAAGATTTTATTTATTTATTTATTTGACAGAGAGAGAGCGAGCGAGTACAAAGGAAAAGCAAAAGAAGAAACAATAGGAGATACAGCCCTTCTTGGGGGGGGAGGGGAAATAAATAACAGTTCTAAAAAATCAATGTAGCACTGATACTATCACAGAGAATACTCTGTGATATATTATAAACTCATAATATTACTAATGCACTATTTTGTGTCTTATATAATAATAACAACCCTTTACATTTAACTTTCACATAGCTATATAGAGGAGGTATGCAATTATAATTTGCACCTTAAAGATAGATCTATTACACAAAAAAAATATAACAGTAACCAATTTGGGAGTTATTGTAATATATTTAATACTGCATACAAAAGAAAAAGTGGGTCATTTACATTAAGTATTCTTGAATATTCAGTGGCCTGCACTTATTCTTTCAGATAGTATCACCATGTGGGTACCAAAATTATAATGCACACAAATCCACTCCTCAAATAAATTTCTCTTGTATACAGGATAAACAATTTAATAAATTATAATTAGAAATAACAATGTTCTTTGATGAATCACTTCATGAATACTACTCATGCCTTACTTCTCAGTGCCCTTATCTGCACTCTGGGGACAATAATATTGTTCTATTTATTTCATAAAATTGTTGTAAGATAAGAGAAATTATATGTAAAGTGGTCAGTACAATGCCTAGTAAATTACAAATACCCAGTAAGGCAGCTACTACAAAACGAAATACATACTTGTTAATACTATCATTATATTTAGGTTATTTTCAATTTAACTTTGTTTGGGTTTGTTATTTTAATATCTTTCCTACTGTTACATAAAGTGTTACATGTAAACTGCCACAACATGGAGTAAACTGCCACAACATTGCTCTTCACTCCAACTTTCTTGATTGTTCACTTTCCCCATTTGGACCAGGCTCAGGCCAGGTCCAAGACGACCAGCTTGGACAACAGCTGTGCTGCGTAAACCTGGCTGTGTCCAGGCTCCACTTTACTGGACTCAATTTTGTACTTCTGAATTCACTATTCTTCCATGAAAGGACTTTTGGTGTGGTATTTTCCTTTTGGCTTTGGGCCTTGAGGCACTTAATTTGACCTAACACTCTCCCAACTGTCACCTCATGGAAGGGGTTCAAAGACAAGGAGATCTTTCTGTTTCTGGCCATAGGCCCTGAGATTACCATCCCATAGTCACTCCTCTGAGTTAAGGCATAGAAAGATTGCTACTCAAATCTGTTATGTGAAGAAATTTTGCCTAAGCATATTTATCAGATCAGATTAAGATATCCAGAAGGAAACGAAGTTCTAGTACAGTGATTTCTCAGTGGGCGCAGTAACTGTCCCTAAGGCACTCTGGAAACTTGTGATGTTTTTACTTGGAGTGACTAGAAGAGGCATATGGCACTAAGTAGGCACAGGTCAAGGATTCTAGAGTTCCTGCACTGCTCCAGAAACAATTATCCTATGTTCCGACTTTTGAATGCCCTACCAGACATACATAGATGAAAATCCTTCTTATAATTATTTGAGTTTGGAATCTAATTATATGTAAACACAAAGTATTTTTTGACATGGCTGAACTCATGTTGAATTTTCCGTGATGCAACTATACTGGGCAGACTGAAAGAACATTATACTTTTCTTTGTTCAAAGCTTTACTGAACACCAAGTTCACCATTTCATATTACTTACCTGGGGCACTGTCATACATGAGTCTGAATTGCCCTGATATACTTGTATTAATCTGCATCTCTAGCTATGTCATTCATTCATGTGTGTGTGTATATGCAGAAAATACATGTATGTTTATGTGTACATGTACAACCTTACTTTAAAAATGTGAAATGTCAAGAAAAAGTTGACAATATATAGTTGAATATTTGAAAGTGAGTTTTCTAACTCTGTTTACAATTGAATATGCTAATATACCTATTATGCCCCATTTTTTCTTTTTCTTTTTTTTTTTTTTTAAAGATTTTATTTATTTATTTGACAGAGAAAGACACAGCGAGAGAGGGAACACAAACGGGGAGTGGGAGAGGGAGAAGCAGAATCCCCGCCGAGCAGGGAGCCCGATGCGGGACTCGATCCAGGGACTCCAGGATCATGACCTGAGCCGAAGGCAGTCGCTTAACCAACTGAGCCACCCAGGCGCCCTATGCCCCATTTTTTCTAATGAAGGTATCAGACTGTTAAATAGGTAAACATTTTACAAAGAAATAGTAATGTTTTATGCTAATGTTCACCTGAACATTCTGCTCTTCTATTTCCCCATGTTTTTCATATGGAATAATTTCTGATCTTACAATTATTAAATATAAACTTATTTATTATAAGCATCTGTAATAACTGACTACTTCATAATGTTTTCTATCATAGTTTTACCCATGTTGTAAACAAATCAAAATACTTTATTACAAATCACTTTCTGGGGCACCTGGGTGGCTCAGTCGGGTGAGCGTCTGACTCTTGGTTTCAGCTCAGGTCATGATCTCAGGGTCGAGATACTGAGCCCCGTGTTGGGCTCTGCGCTTAGCACAGAGTCTGCTTGAGATTCTCTCTCCTTCCCACTCGTGCTCTCTCTCTCAAATAAATAATTTTTTTTTTTAAAAATCACTTTATTATTTTTATGTCTCCCTTAAATTAGTGAGGAAACCATTTTTTAAAATTGTGTGTATTGGGGTGCCTAGTTGGCTCAGTTGGAAGAGTATGTGACCCTTGATGTGAGTTCGAGCTCCATGCTGGGTGTAGAGATTACTTAAATTCTTAAAAAAAAGTAAAATGTGTGTACAGATAAGTTATATTCTCTACAAAATTTTACTTTAGGAAAGTAAAGGGGGTGCTACAGAATATTTATCATAGAAAGAAACTAGTAGAACCTACAGGGTTGAGAACCACTAACCTAGAAAGAAGTCACACTAGTCTCCTTTCCCATTGTTGAGTCAAAAAATCACTGAGCACATTAAGTCTTTGTTCATTGTAGGGAGTAATTAAAAGCATGGGTTTATGGCTATGTAATGCTGGTAAATTATTTCTGTGGGCCATTGTTTCCTCATCTGTAAAATAGGGATAATAATATCCATTCATGGGGTTGATACTCAAATTAAATGAATTATTATGTGTATAATATCTGCAAGAGTGCTTGGCATAATTGTTCAATAAGTATTTGATATTATTTTTATTTGTTGCTAGTATAATGAAGGCCTAGAATGTACTTTCTTTGTTTTCTTACTAAGAAAACCCCACCAATCATATTAATGAGAATACTGATCAGCAGAAAAAGATGCGGGAAATGCAGAGATGGTGTCTTTTTCTAGAAAGGTGAGAAACTTGGGAAAACACACAATTGATGAAACAGTGATGGGAAATTTGCATTGGGCAAGTAAAATATCAAGGAAGCTATAAGGGAAAGGGGAGCAACATCAGCCTTTAATGCCAAGTTTCATTTATTCTTCCTTAATTTCCCTAGTTAGAGCTAATCATTGTTTCTATAATCTGTTGTCCTCACCCATCATATGTACAAAGAACTGGGTTATATAACAGTCTGTCTATATCTGTTCCTCCACCTTGGCCAGAACTTTCATGGGTAGATCATAGTGAAGACTAATTTTATGTCTCCCATAATGCCTGGTAAATTGTCAAAATATATGTGCATTTATGATTAGGTCCTAGTTATGTTGCCATTTTAAATCAATGAGACCTTTGACAGGTTCTCTAACTTCTCTCAGCCTCATTTCCTCATGTTTAAAAAATGGAACTATTAATATCTGAATTACTTATTTCATGGCAGTATGTGAGAAACATGAAATAATGTAAGGGATGATGTTTTAAAAATGGTAGAATACATAAATGTATAGTGATATTACTATTAATACATCAAAGATTATTTCTCTATAAATATGTTAACATTCATTACACTGTATAAGGTGATTTCATCATGCCTAGGACTAATTTCTTAAAAATAAAATAATTTATTTCCAATTTTAATGAAAACTAGTGAGAAAATTAATCCACAAGAAAATTTTACATTATATTAATGTTTGATGAAAAACATCTATTTCAGTAAGTAAAGGAAGCGTCAATAGCAGTCAGCTAATGCCTGACAAAGATCAACAAACATGAATATTGTGCTAGGTAAATCTTCTCAATCTAGTTAATTTCACTGATTACTTCTTCATAGTTATTTGCCATTTGACTTCAAGCACATTAAATGAAGTTTCTTAGCCTGCCAAGATGATAGATAACATTTCTGTGCATTCTCTTTATCACCATGGTCATTTTTAGTGTATGTGTGTATGTTTGTGCATGTGTATGTATTAATGTCTCTGAGACATTAGACATGGCTTAGACATGTATTAATAACCTCTAGTGAGGATATATAGACATTTATTTTGAGAAGGCTCATTTCACAAAACATACTATGCATCAAATTAAGATTTTTTTTTAACATACATTTTTAAGATACAAAGGGGAAAAAAAACTAAATCCTTACTTATCTTTACCTTTGGTCGCATGCTAAAGGTTTTCTTGACAGTTTGTCTGGATTTAGAATATAAGCAATATCAATACTTGAAAGTATTTTCTGTAATTGAAAACAGATAGTTTTTTCCCCTCCTTATTTTGCAGTTTAAATAATTAACAAGATATTAAGGCATCCTGTCCAGTGACAAACTATGGGACTTTAAATGCAAACACTGAAGATCACCAACGAAGTTGGTATGTATGATTCATCCTTACACATTCTAGTTGGCTTAACATATACGTGTATTTTTTTTTTTTTTAAAGATTTTATTTATTTATTTGAGAGAGAGAATGAGATAGAGAGAGAGCATGAGAGGGGGAAGGGTCAGAGGGAGAAGCAGACTCCCTGCTGAGCAGGGAGCCCGATGCGGGACTCGATCCCGGGACTCCAGGATCATGACCTGAGCCGAAGGCAGTCGCTTAACCAACTGAGCCACCCAGGCGC
>NC_138369.1:97731534-97777199 GCF_054177405.1 Leptonychotes weddellii | reverse complement strand
TTTTTTTTTTTTAAAGATTTTATTTATTTATTTGAGAGAGAGAATGAGATAGAGAGAGAGCATGAGAGGGGGAAGGGTCAGAGGGAGAAGCAGACTCCCTGCTGAGCAGGGAGCCCGATGCGGGACTCGATCCCGGGACTCCAGGATCATGACCTGAGCCGAAGGCAGTCGCTTAACCAACTGAGCCACCCAGGCGCCCTTTATACGTGTATTTTTGATAAGCTAAAGGAACTACCTTAAGACTGTTACCACTATTATTTTATCATAGACTGTTTTCTATTTCTTACCAAACAAACTTCAGTATGCTGGTTCTTTTTAAAATTCCCAAATTGCTTAATCTGTATTGCAGGTCAAAAGTTGGTGTGATCCAGAACCCAATGCCATAGAAAAGACCCAGATGGAGGTGGGAATCCTTTCTGACTAGATAGTTTTATAACTGAATGTGATTAAATGGCTTTTAATTGCCTATAGTACTCAGAGAATGAGAGAGGTTTATCAGAGATAATCCTGATTCTTTATTTCAGGCATATATAGAAGTAGATCTTTCCCTATTACTGAGGGGTCATATTTGTATAATAATTCAGTTGATATACTATAACTGTCCTTAACAGTTAATCTTAGAAATGATAGAAATAATATATACGGAAATTCTGGTGAATTCTAAAAATATATGACATAGGGATGCCTGGGTGGCTCAGTCGGTTAAGCGTCTGCCTTCAGCTCAGGTCATGATCCCAGGGTCCTAGGATCAAGTCCCGCATCGGGCTCCTTGTTCCGCGGGGAGCCTGCTTCTCCCTCTGCCTCTGCCTCTCTCTCTCTATCTCTCATGAATAAATAAATAAAATCTTAAAAAAAATAAAATTAAAAAAAATATATGACATATATAACTTAACAATGAGTATTCACTTTATGTGCTACAAAAGAAATACTTTACTGTGAGATGCCTGGGTGGCTCAGCTGGTTAAGCATCTACCTTTGACTCAGGTCATGATCCCAGGGTCCTGGGATGGAGTCCCTCATTGGTCTCCTTGCTCAGTGGGGAGCCTGCTTCTCTCTCTGCCTGCTTTTCCCTGCCTGCCATTCCCACGGCTTGTGCTCTCTCTCTGACAAATAAATCTTGAAAGAAAAGAAAAGAAAAGAAAAGAAAAGAAAAGAAAAGAAAAGAAAGGAAGAAAGAGAAAGAAAAGAAAGATTCAATTAGGGTAAGATGAAGAAAGTTTAAAAAAACAGAGTCAAAATTTCCTTTTTTAAAGACTTATATGATTCATTAATTTAGTCTCTGTATGATCTAGGATATAAAATTTCTATATTATTTCTTTTTCCTGACACCATTTTTAGAGAGAGCACTGTAATTTATGATTTTATCTTATCCCAAGGCTACAAATATGATACATTCTTTCAGTCTACCTTGCAGCCAGGACTATTATAATTTCTGCATACTTTCTCAATGTTGGTTGAAAACTAAATCAAACATTTTTCTTAATGAAAAAGTCACCAACAAATGTATTTCACATGTGAGTTTGGGTTATATTATATTTTGTTATATAAACCAAGAAATAACATGTACTTCATGTTTTTGGGTTTTCCCCCCCCAAAAATGAAATGTATCCTAGTTCATTGTTGTCTGTTCAAATATTCATTTTATTTCATGTACTGCCATGGGCAACAAAGTCATTCTTTTCTATGATTTCACTTTATGGTAAGTAATGAAATAAATTTTTTTCTTGGTCTAGTAAACATGACTGAAATTATGGTCTTTGGACAATTTCACTAAATGATTGATTAGGAAATTTAAGATTATGTAATTACCAAAATAAGTGACTACTCCAAATTTTTACATCATAAACATTTAGATATTGCAAATAGACAAAAGGAGTAGGATGGGGGGTTCCTAAGCGGGAAGAAGAACTATTCCTCATTTCTCTTTTGTAAGTCTGCATTCTCTAGATAAAGAAAGGTTCAGGGAAGTTAAACAACTAGGCTATAATAACAATGAATATGCAAACAAATTGGGCCAATTTCCATTCTGAGGGAAAAAAACATAGACTAGTTGGAACTCAAATCCCAATTCCTATATTATTTCTAAACTCAAGGAAAGAAAAAGTTGGTGATGAACAACTCCACAGGCATAAAAATGTGGTGATATTCCAGTCACTGAATACTAAGTTTAATTGCTTAGTTATTTCTTTTAGGCTAGAACATGAATGAGAAGTAAATGACAGTATGACAAGAAAATCACTCCAATACAGCAATATTTTTCTAATATGTAAATATACACATATATAAGACAAATGGAAAAGACACATAAAGGATTCAATCTACCACCACTACTACCACCTATATATTCAACATAAACCTATCTGTTCTCTTTTACTGATTTTTTTTAACCACACTCAACCTAACCTCTCACTTTTTTCTTTAGTTTATAATAATACATACCTGATAAAATGCCATAAGAGGCACTTTGTAAGCTATAAAGAAGATCTATCTGTAACTATTTATATGGTGATTACAATTTGTTTTCAGTAATCCAATATTTCTGTAATATTTCAAAGTATTAAAAATTAGTATTTTTCTTCATGTTATACTGTTTTGCCATTATTTTTAAAATGAAATGTGATTTGTGCTTTGACATGTTTCCAGAAAGTTATGTTTTGCATTAAACTCCAACAACAGAAAGCAATTTGGCCACAGACAAAACTCCTCTCCCCCCATCTCCATTTAGAAACCCTTGTAAGGTATTACCATTTTAAGTCTCATTTCCCAGTTACTGGGTTATTGTATTACTAGTGAGGCAGAGTAATTTGAGAACCAATTTGGATACAATTTACTTCCAGAGGTCTCTGAAAAAGTCATCTTCCAATAAAAAGGGCAGGGAGAGGGTGGGACTCCTTAGGAAAAATAATAGATGTGTTGGGGGTGTCTCAGTCCGCTGGGGCTGCCATAACAACATACCACAGGCTGAGTGACTTAAACAACCAAAATTTATTTTCTCACAGTTCTGGAGACTAAAAGTCCAAGATCAAGGTGCCAACATGGTGGATTCTCATGAGAGCTTTCTTCCTGCCTTGGAGATAGCTATCTTCTCACTTTGCCCCAACATGAGGGTAGGGTGGGGAGGGCAATTTCGCTGGGGTCTCTCTTTATAAGGGCACCAATCCCATCAAAGAAGGTCCCACCCTTGTTACCTCTTCTAAACCTAATTATCTCCCAAAGGCCCCGTTTCTAAATACCATTATACAATGGGGATTAGGGCTTCAACATATGAATAGGGGGTGGGGAAGACACTTTTCAGTCCATAGCTAGAGGATAAAAAGAGACAAACTTGGAGGGAGGCTGCAAGCCTGGTCCCAGCCCTTCCTGGACACTAACTACTTTCTTTCTCCAGCAGATTTCCACTGCTCACCTTTTTATCTTCCAGGGTAAAATCTGCTTTCTTAGGGCCTGACTCCTCCTTGTCAAGATAATTTATTTCAATCGGGACCTCCTCCCCCAATCATCTCATAGTAAAGGGACAAAAGATGTAACCAAGAAACATCCCTCACCAGCCCTGGATTTGTCGGAGGTGAGATGTATCTGAGGATCAACTACAGATGATACTGTCTCACTTTAAAAACAAAATTTCAGTATTAAACTAATAATTAAGAATTATACAGAATAGAGAAGCGCCTGGGTGGCTCAGTTGGTTGAGCGACTGCCTTCGGCTCAGGTCATGATCCTGGAGTCCCGGGATCGAGTCCCTCATCGGGCTCCCTGCTCAGCGGGGAGTCTGCTTCTCCCTCTGACCCTACCCCTTCTTGTATTCCCTCTCTCATTCTCTCTCTCTCGCTCGCTCTCAAATAAATCTTTAAAAAAAAAAGAATTATACAGAATAGAAATGTACATATTGTTAATGCCATTTTGCTCTATCATATAATTACTATCTTTGTGCTACATTAACTTAATTATAAACACAAAGCAGGCACTAAAAAAAAAGTCCCTTCACTCTCCTTCCTCATCCTCTCTATTATATTTTGCTTCATTACTTCAGACTATTTTGCCAAAGTAGATATCCTTTCTGTGGGACTAAAGGCCTGGTAGTAAATACTTACCGTTGCTATTGACTGATCTATCAACATAACTGTTGGTTCTGCAATGCATTCCAAACTGTTAAACAGTAAAATTTTCATGCATAAACTTAAAAGATATATTTATTCTCCTAAGATATAAGTTTAAAAACTTGGTAAGAATATGGACTAAGTGTTATAATATATGGAAAGCACTTAATTCAATACTTTGTACATAGTAAACACTCAATGCATGTTATGTATGTCCTTTAAGGTAATCTTAATAATTTTTTTTCTGTACTGATGAGAATAAATGGGATTAATAAAGTATATATCCACCCCCCACAATATCCTAAGGGGGGAAATGTAACTCCGGCAGAACCATCTGCTCAAAGTCTCCTGCTTGAATATTACAATGACTTCTCTAATATGCTTCATAAGAGAACAGAACTAGCATTTGAATTTCCCAAATGAGGTAAGATGGTTGTGTTTTACTTTACCACAGAACCTTTAACAGATGAAGAGAATTTTAACTGAGTGTAAGTCAGGTGCACCCTCAGATCTTGGCCATGAGTTGCAAACAAACCCCTTTATGTCTGCCCTTTTGTTCAAATGACATCAATTCAGAGGCCCTCAGCTGCATGGTCAGAAAAGATCCCCATTTTTGGCAGACTGTTGGAAGCTAAGAAGACCTGAGCACTACTTTACGTGGGGAGAAAGATCAGTAAAAACTGTCTAACTGACCTTTTTCTCTAATGTCCTAGAACTTTTCTCATTAAAAGTAGAGCAATCAAAGTAAGGTTTGGCTTGAGAGAAAAATCATTTCTTATTTTGGCTAATATTAAGACTTTTAGGAAAACAAAAAAATTTATATTATCTTCTCTTCTTGCTCTATTTTAGTTATCATGATTATATTCTGCTCTAAATTAAATGAAATAATACAGGTGATGTGCCTCGCATATCTGGTGCCCATTTCCTTAATTTTTCTAATAAAATCAGAATGTGAACAAGAAAAAATGGTGGATCACCACAATTTGCATAGTAAAAAGGAAATCAGAAAGATTCCCCCCCCAAAAAACTTTTTTATTCTAGTCAGCATGCTGCTTCTGTCTTCCCTCCTTTAAGAGGCATATAATTCAATTTACTTCACAATAAAGACTATAAACCCTATATATATCTGGCCTGTAAACTCTGTTAATCAGATGGATTCTGATAAAGCCAATGTTTCCAACTTTTAAAACCTACTCCCCACCCCACCCCAAATTAAACAACTCAGCCATATTTGTGGTCCTTAGTTTCTTCATAATAGTGTGGTAGTCTTACAGTGTAGCCTCAAGCAGGAATCATGCTCAAGGCCCATGTTAACAGTGGTTTAGCTGTTACTAGTCTATTAGAGATCTTAAAGGTGAAACTCTTATTCTAACTTTATAATGAGAATAGACTGGGTAAACAGGGATTTGCTTTACTGGCAAAACTAAAATGTATTAAATAAGTAAATAAAATAAATACTTAAAATCACTAAAACTTGTTTTAATTTAACCAAATGTGAGAAATTCTTACATTATGCTTTTTCTAATTTCTTTCTTAATAAATGAGTAAGTTCCAGTTTAAAAAATCTGACAATGGCTTATTATCCTGAAAGACAAAGACGATGTCCACAAAGTTAAAAAAATGCTAAACTGCTTCAAATAAAAGTATCTTTCTAAAGCATATACTGTATATAGTTTCGGAAATACATAATTCCTTTAAAAACTTCTTCACTCAATACCTTGTAATCATCTCTAAATCTAATGGGACATAAGCGCATTTCATCAGAGATGAAATTCTTCAATGACTGCTAAAATGAGAATCAAAAAATTATTATAATCTAGTAGTTTGGCTTGCAGCAAGCATTAATCAGAAGTCATAATAAATCCACATGCTTCTTTAGACAGCACATTAGTCAAACAGTTTTCTATGATAACGACATTGACTAATGGGCTCTGAGTTAGAAGGGTCAATCATAAACTCATCAAATGCTTCATTTAATTTCTTAATTTGGACAAACACAATTTGTTTATGGGAAAGATATCAGGTGTTCGTGAATGAATAATGGCTATGAAACCAAACTCCATTAATCAGCTCATGATTACAAATGACTTAGAGATTGTTTATTCTAATTTCATTCATTTGGGTCAACAAAGAAAACATGAGCAAATGAAACCATTTGAAAAAAATGGCACACCTATTTCCCATATTTAATAAGGCAATGATAAATACTCTTTCAATAACTATATCAAAAGGACTTTATTACTCAGGTTGATACCATTCCTTTTACAACTGAGTTGTTAATGCCTGTGATTTATACGGAGACCACGTAAAAAAAACCAAATACCATACAGTACACTCCTCAATACTAAAGTTATACTCATTTTATGACTTCTCTGATTCCTCAGGCAGAGGTAGTTACTCCTATGTTCCCACTGCACTTTGTAACTTTGCCTGACACCTAGTAGGGCCTCAAATATTTGAAAAACGGATGAATGGCTTAAAGTAAATGCAATGTTTTAAGTATTTATCTGCAGAGTTCTGTCCTATCCTAGACTTTGAGCTCCAAGTAGGCAGAAACAGTACCTTAGAGGAGAATCTTTATATTTCCATTACCTAGTAGAAGCCCTGCACAATTTATTTTCATTCAAAAAAATTATAAGGAAAAGTATTCTATCATGTAAAACTCTGATTAAGTAAATTTAGTGACAGTAAAATTTGGACTGTTCTGCATTATTTTGTAAGTACCCCAGAACAATCAACTGAATAAAAAGCAAATGTCACTGCTTTTTAATCACTAAAAGACATCAATTCTCCCTTTACCTTCTCTTTTCTTTCTCTACTGCCACTAAAAGGGCTTCTCATTGGACTATTCAGGACTGGGGACTGTTTCAGCAACTATCAGGTGCCGTGCTGGCTAAGCCTGGTTTGCCCACAGGATCTGCTCTGTGACCACCCCCCCCACCCTGACCTGGCTCATGTTCTTCATGGGCTGCATCAGACAGGCTGCCTCACCCTTCAGCTGCAGCTTGGGTTTAGCCAACAGAAGACACTGAAGGGAGATCAATCAGAGGACAAGAGGAAAGAGAGGTTAGGGTCTTTTTCCTGCCGGCCTGGGGTTTGACAGTGGCTGCCTTTCTCTTCAACAGGCCCAGTTTCTGTTGGGATGGCTCTCTCTCGCAACAAGTTCTCTTCCCTTTCTCTTATTAGGCCTAGATGTGGGAAAGACTCACAGCTATTGCTAGGCCAGAAATCTTGATGATTCTCCTTACACCTGCCTTACCCTTTTAATAGTCCCTTCATTAAATTATCTGTTTATGCCTTTGAGTGTGCCATTTACTTCTTACTACCACCCTAAGCCATACACTTGTTCATCTTTGGCTCCCAGTTCCTTTCTAAGAGCCTGGAGGTCTGAGGCACAGTCTAAATTCTGTAGTTTGTCAGCTTAATGCTGGCCTTTTTTCCCCCTTTTCTTTGGTCTCGGCATGCTGATCCCTACCACCATGCCTCAGGAAATTTAGACTTTGCTTTGGGTAACTTCCTGGTAACTGTTTCTACTCCTGACTTTGTAATTGGACCCTTAATCATGCCCTACTGATGGGTTGGTGAAGAAAGTTTCCTGATATCTACTCCCGATTCTTTATCTGATTCCCTCTTTTTAGTTTTTGGTCCTGACCTGCTGAGTTGCAGGTTTTTAGATTAGAGAAAATAAAATAAAATAAAATTCCTAATAAGTCGAAGCCTATAATGAGTAGGCTCCTTCATTTAAAAAAAACTGGTAATCACTTATAAATAAAATATATAAGATATAATTTATGACCTCTTTTATTTGTATTTTAATAATGTATTTTATTTAACTCAATATATCCCAGTATTTTAATTTCAATGTTGTCAATATAAAAATTACCAATAAGGTATTTTACCTTTTCGTTCTTCATATTTAGTTTTCAAAATTTATGGTGTATTTTACACTTACAGGACATCTTAATTCATTCTAGCCATATTCCAAGAGCTCAACAGCTACGTATGTCTGGAGGCTATCATGTTGGACAGTGCAATGACCTTTCTTTTGTTTAAAACAATTAATCCTTGTTAGTTATGAAACACTTCCCATAGAATTTTTTTTTTTAAAGGTTTTATTTATTTATTTGAGAGAGAGAGAATGAGAGACAGAGAGCACGAGAGGGAAGAGGGCAGAGGGGGAAGCAGACCCCCTGCTGAGCAGGGAGTCTGATGTGGGACTCAATCCCGGGACTCCAGGATCATGACCTGAGCTGAAGGCAGTCGCTTAACCAACTGAGCCACTCAGGCGCCCTTCCCATAGAATTTTTTTTTTTTTAATACTAAATATATTATAAGAAAAGCATATACTAAGTACCTACACTTATGGAGGGTGAATTTCATGATTTAACCCTTTAGAGCTAACCTATTAAATTTCCAACATGTAAATTAGTTGTTTGTGATTGAGATCCTCCTACTATGTATTATAAACTTGTATGTTGTCTTTAAAGTTTTGAATTATAAAAGAAATATAAGCTTTTTTTTTTTTTAAATCAAGGGACTACAGAAAAGAAGAAAATAAAGGTGCACTATCACTACCATTATTCTCCTCCTTGTCACAGTTCGGTAGGTATTTTCCCAGGGTTTTTTTCTATGCATTTTACACACACAGACACATACAAGTGCATTATGAAAAATATATACACATCAACATCTTATACTTCTGTTTCTGCATGGTGCTTTTTTCCCTCAGTGATTTCACAGATATCTTTCCTTGTTAGTCAATACATAGCATTTTGCTTGATCTTCATGTCTTCTGGAGTATTGCCAAACTTTCTTCATCCTTTCATTGATGACTTACAGCATTGTTATGAATATCAAAACACCAAGTGAAGTTTAGGATATAAAACAGCAATGTCCTTAAGAAATCATGTATAGAGATATTGCTAGTCAGTAAACACACAGTCTAATAGTTTTTGAGATCCTTTGCTGTTTATAATTTGTCTGTCTTCCTTGTCAGGAAGTATATGCGTAACTTGAGTACTTACTACTATTATTTCTAATTTACCCTAGTTAAACTGATTAAAGTTTAAAAACTAGGTATCCATGAGAGACTATGGACTCTGAGAAACAAACTGAGGGTTCTAGAGGGGAGGGGTGTGTGGGGATGGGTTAGCCTGGTGATGGGTATTAAAGAGGTGTATGACAAAAACTACAAAATTCTGATAAACATAAAGAACTAAATAAGTGGGGAGATATTCCATGTTTATGATAGGAAGACACAACACTGTCAAGATGTTAGTTCTTCCCAAACAGATTCAAGGCAATCCCAATCAAAATCTCAGCTACCAAGTTAATTTGTGGATATCAGCAAACTGATTCTAAAGATTATATGGAGAGGCAAAGACCCAGAATAGTCAACACAGTATTGGAAGAGAAGAACAAAGGTGGAGGACTGATGTTACTCACCTTCAAGACTTACCATAAGGCAACAGTAAACAAGACTGTGGTAATTATAAAAGAATAGACAGATCAGTGGAACAGAAAAGAAAGCCTAAAAATAGACCCATATCTACAGTCAATCTTTGACAAAGAAGCAAAGGCAGTACAATAGAGAAAACAATAGTCTTCTCAATAGATGGTGCTGGAACAGAGGGACATCCACGTGCAAAAGAAAAAAAAAATCAATCTAAACATGTGTTATATCCTTCACCAAAATTAACTCAAAAATGGATCACAGACCTAAATATGACACAAAAATGATAAAACTCCTAGAAGATAACATAGGGAAAAACCTAGATGATCTTCAGTATGGCAACGGCTTTTTAGATAATACCATCAAGGGCATGATCCATGAAATAAATAGTTGATAAGCTGTACTCCATTTAAGTTAGAAACTTCTGCTCTGTGAAAGACAATATCAAGAAAAAGGGAATACAGACCATATACTAGGAGAAAATGCTTGCAAAAGACATATCTGATAATGAACTATTATCCAAAATATACAAAGAACTCTTAAAATTCAAAAATAAGAAAATAACCTGATTTAAAAATGGCCCAAAGACCTTAACAGACACATCACCAAATAAGATATACAGAGGGGAAATAAACATATGGAAAGATGTTCAAATCATATGTGATTAGGAAATTGCAAATTAAGATATAACTACACACATATTAGAATGGCCAAAATCCAGAACACTGACAACATCAAATGCTGATGAGGATGTGGAGCAACAGGAACTCTCGTTCACTGCTGGTGAGAATACAAAATGGTACAGCTACATTGGAAGAGAGTCTGGCAGTTTCTTACAAAACTAAACATACTCTTACTATACGATCCAGCAATCATGCTCCTTGGTATTTATCCAAAGGAGCCGAAAACTTAATGTTTGCAAAAAATGTGTGCATGGATGTTTATAGCAGCTTTAGTCATAATTGCCAAAACTTGGAGACAACAAAAATGTACTTCAGGTAGGTGAATGGATAAACTGTGGTATATCCAGACAATGGAATATTATTCAGTGCTAAAAAGAAATGAACTACAAGACCTGAAAAGACATGGAGGAACCTTAAATGCAACTTAGTAAGTGAAAGAAACCAATCTGAAAAGGTTATATACCCCATGATTCCAACTGTTAGGGCAATCTTAAAAAGGCAAAACTATGGGGACAATAAAAATATCACTGACTGCCAAGGTTTGGAGGTGAGGGAGAAGGATAAATAGTTTGTGCACATAGGTTTTCAAGGGCAGTGAAAATACTCTGTAATGGTGGATATATGTGATTACATATTTATCCAAACTCACAGAATGCATAACACCAAGAGTGAACCCGAATGCTGTAATATAAACTCTGGTCTTTTATGATGTAGTTATGCAGGTTCATCAACTGTAACAAATATACAACTCTGGTTGGGGATGTTGATAATGGGGGGAGGCTATGATGCATGTGCAGGAGAAAGAATTATATGGGAAATCTGTCTGTACCTTCTCCTTAATTTTGCTATGAACCCTAAACTTCTCTAAAGAAATGAAGCCTTATAAAAAATAAAATAAATGTTAAAAAAATTTTAAAGATAAAGAAAAATATCTCATTTTTTTATATGGGGGTTATCTCCATAGATGCTGAAAAGGACCTTGGCAAAATTTAACACCCAATACTAATATGAAAAAAAAAAAACACTAAAAAAAAGGGGGGGATTGATAGATAATTAAAATCAAGCACACATCTAAGTCATAAAGCCAGCATTTTCCTTAATGGAAAAAAAAAAAAGAAAAGAAGGATTTTCATTAAGATTAAGAGTAAGGCAAATATACCACTATCTTTACTACTATTTAATAGTATACTAAATTAGAGACATAAAAACTTGAAAAGTATAAATAAAACACCTTTTATTTGTTATAATATGTTACTATACCTGGAACACACAATCAATGTTAAAATCTCAAACAAAATAATTTAGTAAGGTAGCAATTATTTAAATAAGTATCCCAAAATTAATAACTATCAGATATACACAAACTAAACAGATGACATAATGTGAAGAAAATCTCATTCATAATAGCATCAAAGGAATAAACGTAACAAAACATGTAAAACCTAAATGAGGAAAACTGTAAATCATTCTTGAAAGCTGCAAAAGTAGACCTGATTTAATGGAAAGACATTCCTCATACTTGGATAGGATATCTCAACATCACCAAGATGTCGGTTCTGTCTAAATTCATTTGTAAATTTAACACCATCCCAATAAAAATGTCAAGAATGGTTTTTATGGAGCTAAACCGATACCAAATTTCAAAGGAAAAAAAGTACAGTATTTTTTACACAGAATATATATTACCTTGATCGTCACACAAAATTTACATGAACTGTTTGTAAAGCAGAAATAATTTCTGATGTCCTATATGCAGATAAACCTCACTACAAATGAATAATCATGGGTATAGACCACTTTTTAGATGGTGAGGTTTTCTTTGCCTTATGGGGTCCCAAGTCTCTTTCTTGGATAGTGCAGGAGGATATCTACCTTGAGATTATTGATTAGAAAAAGAGTTCTGGATTGAAGGGCAGCAGCACCTTCACCAGCTGAAAATATACAATGTTGTAATAAATAAGTAAAGAGAATCTATTCTGTATTGTAAACATGCTACAGAGAGTAATTCTCATAATTTTAGATTTTTCAACCTTGTTACTGAATTCTCTATATAATGAGAGAAGAAAATTTTATTAAACCTAAGATATGTAATTTTCAAATAAAATTGACATATCTTGGTTTAAACAGAAAAAAGTTCAAGTAAGCCATGATTAACCAACTAACAGATCCAAACTGCTCCCGACCGGAAAATGGGCAGAGGACCTGAATAGACTTTTTGCCAAAGAAGACCTACAAATTACAGAGAGGTACATGGAAAGACACTTAACATAACTAATCCTCAGGGAAATACAAATCAAACCACAATGAGATATCACCTCACACTTGTTAGAATGCCTATTTTGAAAGACAAGAGATAATTAAGTGTTGGCAAGAATGTGGAGAAAAGGGAACCCTTGTGCACTGTTGGAAGGAATGTAAATTGGTACAACCACTATGGCAAACAGTATGGAGGTTACTCGAAAAACTAAAAATAGAATCACCATATGATCCAGCAATCCCACTTCTGGATATATATCCAAAGGAAATGAAATTAGGATCTCGAAAAGATACATATATTCCCATGTTCGTTACAGCATTATTCACAATAGCCAAGATATGGAAACAACCTAAGTAGCCATCTACAGATGAATGGCTAAAGAAGATGTAGTATATATGTAACGTAATGTGATTCAGCCACAAAGAAAGAAGGAAACCCTGCCATCTGTGACAATATGGATGAACCTAAATGGAATCAGTCAGACAAAGACGAATACTGTATGATGTCACTTATATATGGAACTTAAAAAAAAAACCCAAACTCATAGAAACAGAGAGTAAATAGAATGGTGGTTTCCAGGTGCTGGGGAGTGAGGGAAATGTGGAGATATTGGTCAGAGTACAAACTTCCAGTTAAGACAAATAAGTTCTGGGGGGATATATAACATGGTGACTACAGTTAACAATACTGTATTATATACACAAAAGTTATTAAGAGAGTAGATCTTAAATGTTCTTACCATTCATAAAAATGGTAACTGTATGAGGTGACAGAAGTATTAACCAACACTACTGTGAATCATTTCATAATATATAACTATCAAATCATGTTGTACACCTTAAACTCACAAGATATTCTATGTCAGTTATGTCTCAATAAAGTTGAGGGAAAAAAGACTCAAATGCTTCATTACATTCTCTAACTCCATAAACATATTTAACCTAAAAATATTTCACCATTTTCATGACATCTACCTTAAGCATTTCTCATCTGAATTGGCTATTAAAGATTTCCTATATACAAAGTAAAATTTAATCTCCAGTTTAGAGTGAAATGATACTATGTTAAGGGGAGAAAAAAAATCAATTTCAGAATATACATGCTACTAAGTTTGACAACAATAATTCTAAAATAAGCAACGTATATATTCCCTCACTAAATACAAGCATTACATGTTCTACAGATGCCTGAAATTTTAAAGAAGTTTTTAAGGTGATATTTTCCCAGAATTTTTCAGTAAAATACCCATCATGTTGCCTTTTTAAAAATCTTCAAAATTATACAGATTAGATACACAGCAATATATCTAGAGATAAAAATGTAAACTACCTGGAAACTTGCAGGCTTGGGTCAGAAGAGATTAATAAAACTAACATGGAATAGCATGCAAAAAATGCTTTGTAAACTGAACAGTTATAGAAGTGCAGAACATTATTAAATCAGCAAAAGTCAATTATAAAATAACACAAATATCTGTGCTATCGTTTATAAGAGCATGATAGTTCACATTTTTGAAGTTTATGATAATCAACTTATTAAAAAGTAAAATTAAATTTTAAAAATATAATGTAGTTTTGCTTTCTATAAGCCGGAGTGAGTTCAATCCAGTTCTGAATTAGTAATATGTATATTTTAAAAGACCAACTTTTTAGTTTACTAAAAATGAGAAACATTATATTATTCATTCATACATTTGACCGATAAAAATTTATTGAGCACAATGTATAAAGTTCTCAGTGCCAGAGGTACAAGAATAAACAAAACAGATTAAAATCCTTGCCCTGATGCACTTATACAAATAAGTGAATAATAAATGGTAACAGTGCTAAAGTAGAAAAATAAAGCAAGCAAAGGGGACAAGGAGGTATGTGTCTAGGGGTAAAGTACAATTTAGCCGGCTGACAGCTGAAGGAGGTGAGGGAGTAAGTAGCCATTTCAGGGGTGAGCATTCCAAGCAGACAGAAAAGCAAGCATTAAGGGCTTGAAAGGAGAAGTGTCTGCTAAGGCTGAGGAATAGTGAAGGTAAAAATGAATAAAACGGAAAGAGTGAGGAAAATAGGAAATGAAATCAGAAAGGTAACAAATGATGGACCAGATTCTGAAGGGCTGTAGAGCCCATTAGAATGATTTTGGCTTTTAGTCTGAATGAAGAAGACATTGGAGCAGAAGAGTGTTATTTCTGATTCAGGCTTTAAAAGGATCATTCATTCTAGATGTTACACTAAAAAATAAACTACAGTGGGGCCAACGGAGGCAGGGTGACTAGTTTAGAAGCTATTGCAATAATCTAGGTGGGAGATGGCGATGGCTTAGTCTAGGGAAGTGGCAGCGGAGGCAATGAGAACGAAGATTCTACATTTGTTTTGAAGGCAGAGGCCCCAGAACTTGTTGATGGAACTACTGTGAGAGATAAGAGACAGAGTGGAGTCAGGACTCCTTAAAATCTGTGAAGAGTGAACAAAAGAAGATTTTAGAGGAAAGCTGAAACTTGGAGAAGGGAATGACACCAGAGTATTTCACTGCTTTTGAGGCTTTGGCCCAAGGGTGGACCATGGTTGTGGCAAGATGTGGCTGAATCTCAGAAAAAAGCCTGTGGTCTTTTTGGCCTGATGACCAGAGAGAAGAACTCAGGGCCAGCACTGCCACTGAAAGTAAGGGGGAATCTTGGAATAGAAAGAACTGGGGGGTGGGGGTGGGGAGCAATTCAGTGTAAATTCTACCTAAGTCTCTGGCTGACTGTCAAACCATGTTTGCTCGGGACCTACTCACAGCAGTTTGAAGAAAATAAAATAATTTTAAAATAAACTGGCATTTCAGCTGTTGTCCAACATAGGTGAGAAAAAATTATAATTTATGCCCATCTGAGTTAACTGCCTGCTAAAACAAAAACAGAAACACTCTTCAGAGGAATATAATAGAAATCAGAGTATTCACAACAAAATATTTGCAATGTCTAAGACACATTCAAATAATCATTCAATATCCAAAGAACCAGGAAAATGTGACCCATCATCAAAGGAAAAGACAATTAACAGTGAAGTCTACGTCTATCTTGTCAGTTCGAATGGAAGAAGGAATACCAAAGAGCATTATCAACCCCAGGCATGGCCAGACTGGCCAAGGAACAGGTAGGCCTAGGTTCAAGGGATAGGAATGCTTATCATTCAAAGGACCCAGCAGGACAAGTAGTTGACCAGCACTACCCTAGAGATATTATCACCAGATGTACTTAATGAATTCTCTAACATAAAGAATACAAATCTTTTTTTTTTTAGATTCCAAGTCTCTTGAGATAGAAAAGACCAAAGGAAGCAACACCAGAACACCTGCTAGCATGACCTCATGGGTCTCCCATCAACAGCATCCACCTTCTCAGGAGAACCTGGTCCCAAATTTTGCCCTTAAAAAACCTTTACTTGCAAGCCATCCAGGAGTTGGGGACTTTTGAGCATTCAATCCCCATCACTGCAAAAGCTCCGTGTCAGTTTTTTTTGGCTTACTGCACATCAGGTGGATGAAGTCTCATTTGTTTCGGTTACAACAGTGATCAACCTTGAGATGAATCAGATGTTGAAACTAGCACTAAATAACTTCAGAACAGCTAATATAACTATGCCTAATGATGTACATGAAAATACAAGAAATCTTCTTAAAAACAGAAAATCTCAGCAGAGAAAAATACAAAAAAGAACAAAATAATAATTTTACAACTGAAAAATAACAGAAATTTAAAAATTCATTGCATGAAAATGACAAGATTAGTGAATATGAAGATTGGTAAAATAGAACAGTAGAAATTACACAAACCCAGAGAATTAAAATATTTTTTTTAAAAAAGAAGGGGGAGTGAAACCTATGCATTAAGTTAATGAATGCTTCACCAATCTACCCTAAGATAATTCCAGTTAACCTGATTGATTCATGGGCCTGTTCTGTAGAAGTTGACTGACAACTGACAAAACTAGCTAAGATAGAAACAAACTGGCAAGAATTCTTGCAGTTGCACAGAAGGGACCAAATGGGAATGAAGGTAATCTCTGTGACTACACACCCTAGATGTCCCCCAGCTTGTCATGCTTACCCCACTATTTTATGAATGTATGTCCCATGAAGAGTCATGACTCCTGAATGCGCATGCTCAGAAAGGAGGACCCCCCCCCCTTTGTCCTTATTTTCAATCAGCATATTCCATTCAACCTACATACCCCATGACATCTTGACCCCTTGTCTTTATTTACTTATTTTGACCCCAACCTTTCAGGGAGGCAGACTTGAGAAATTTTCTCCCATTTTCTTGCTTGGCACCCTGCAATAAAACCCTTTTAGTTTGCCACAAAACCGGTGCCAGTGTTTCCCCTACCACTTCTCAGGGAGCAGCCTGGTATCCCTCTAACTAACGCTATTTTCCTCATGCCCAGGCATGAGCTTGCAATAAACACTATTCACACCATCCTTGGCCTCGTGTCTGTTTCTATGTGCATTAGAGTAAAAGAACCCTGAGGGCAGTAACAGAGTATGTAAAGCAGAAAAAAGAATAAGGCAGACTTGAAGAAATTATGGCAAACCAACTTCCCAAATTTGGGGCCATAAATCTGCGGAGTGAATAAGATCAGTGAACCCCAAACATGAAAAACACGAGGAAAATCATGCCTCCTCACATCACATTCAAACTACTGGAAACCATAGATAAAGAGAAATACTGAAAATCAGAGAAAAATAACACATTCCATACAGGAAAACAATAATTTCAATGACTATGAGATTTTCATCAGAAAAAATGAAAGCCAAAAGACAGTGAATATCATCTTTAAGGTCTTGAAGGATAAGAATCTTGAAAGATATCAACCTTAACCCAATTTATATGTATAAAACACTATATCCAACAACTGTAGAGTACACACTGTTTTCAAATACACATGGTACACTCATGGACACAGAATATAACGTGGGCTGAAAACAGCTCTTAAAACATTTTTACAAATTGAAATCATATGGAGTGTATGTGTCAACTTCCTTGTCCAAAAGATACGGAGTAACAGACACTGACTGGATTTAACCTCCTGTCTAGATATAAGAGGGAAGAGAAGGGGTGGGTCGGGGGGGGCAGGTAGAGGGAGAGGGAGAGAGTGAGAAAGAGTCAGAGAAAGAACTTTCAAAATACTGGACATGGGGCAATGAGGAATGATCCCCCTGAGACAGGAGAGAAAGGAAGAGCATCCTAATATTGCTACAGTTGCTGGTGGTGCAGGGAAAGAAAACCCTATTGGACTCCTGGTGGAAGGAGAGCTTAGTAGACTCTGGGTTGAGAAGATGGAGCTGCCAGTTCTGGGAGACAAAGACACCTACAGTTTATAGGACAGAGTACCAGAGACAGAGCTGCACAGAGAACTCAGTGACCTGTGGAGGATCCCCTTTAAAATAGTGACTGGCAAACACATTTGAGAAACTACCCGAGCCTGAGAGAAGAACCACCTGATCCCTACTGTTAAAATAATACTTGGTATATGAAATACACTTAATAAAAAATGTTGAATGTTGAGTGAATTCAAATGTCTATGTGCCTTTTCTAAAACTAAATTACACAATAAATTTAAATACCATAAAAATCTCTTGCAAAGTGAGGAGGTAATAGAAAATAAAATTTAAGAAAAGACAGGCTTAGGCAAAATATGTAATGTTCAAACCCATATTATGAAAAATACTTACCTCTTTATGTTTTTAGATATCTTCCTAATAAGTAATTTTAATTCATAGTATATAAAATGTATTTATGACTATTCATAGCAAGGTATGTTTAGAAATGTGATTGCCTTTCTAAATGAATACTATCCAATAAAGTTACCCAACTTTAAAAAGTAGAAATATCCAACAACTGTATCCATATATGCAAAAATTCTTTCATCTAATCAACAATGATTTGCTAAGCCCTACTTACTTTTCAAGGTCTTTGATTAACATTTTCAGAATGCTTTTAGAATGACAATAATAAACAAGTCATCTTTTATTTATTTATTTTTTTCAAGTAGGCTCCACACCCAATGTGGAGCCCAATGCAGGGCTTGAACTCATGACCCAGAGATCAAGACCTGCGCTGAAATCAAGAGTCAGATGCTTAACCAACTGAGCCACACAGGTGCCCCAAACAAGTCATCTTTTAAAAACAATTCTAAAAATTCCAAGGCCTTATCAACCTTTCAGAACCACTGTGTAAAACTGAGAAATGATGACCATTTCAAGCATTACTTAAGAGAATTATAACAGAAGGAGTTAATTATCTCCTATGGACTAGCTTTGAGCCAAGAAAAAGTACACTTATATGGAGCTTCTACTATCACATGAAGAATTATAAGGGATTTATAGGCTTTAACATATTCCTTTCAGGAGGTACTTTAGGAACAACTATATAGAAAGTGTTTAACAAGTATTAACATTAAATCAAATTCCGTAATTTTATTTATTTTTTTTTTATAAAGATTTTATTTATTTATTTGACAGAGAGAGACACAGCGAGAGAGGGAACACAAGCAGGGGGAGCGGGAGAGGGAGAAGCAGGCTTCCCGCGGAGCAGGGAGCCCAATGCGGGGCTCGATCCCAGGACCCCGGGATCATGACCTGAGCCGAAGGCAGACGCTTAACGACTGAGCCACCCAGGCGCCCCTCAAATTCCGTAATTTTAATTCAAAACTAAAAGTCACCTTGTTTTTTAAAAAGATTTATTTATTTATTTCAGAGAGAGAGAGAGCGTGAGTAGGGGGAGAGGGAGATAAGCAGACTCCTGCTGAGCCAGGAGCCCAACGTGGGGCTCAATCCCAGGATCCTGAAATCATGAGTTGGAGGCTTAACTGACTGAGCCACCCAGGTGCCCCCAAAACTAAAAATTATTGTTTATGAGCGTATGTAATATATCACTGGCATACTAACAACAACAAAAAAAATCTGAAAACATTAGACATGTGTATGGTTTTCCATCCAGATAATATCTGATTAAAGTTTGCTTAGATGAACTGAATATATTAAACATATTATATAGAAGTAGAGAAAGTCAGCCTGAAAGATTCTGCATAGTATAAAGTTCCCATCAAAGTCTGATTAATTCTTTCTATATCAAAATTTGCTATGGGAAAAACTGGGTATATTTTACTTGGTTAAAAACTACAGAACTAGATGTGAGGAATGAGTTTTAGTATATACCTTCAATGGTATATAAATGCTCATTTACACAGACTACTAGTGACATTTATTCATCCAACCAACTGTTAATAAATAAAGGCTCCTAACACCAGGGTATTGTGCTACTTTGGGAAATATAAAGTTGATAGACCTTACCTACAGGGGTTTATCACCTAATGGAAGGAATCAGGCATGCAAATGGTCGTAATGGAACATTTATAACTCCTGTGAATACAAGCTACAATATACATAAAATTTTAGAAAATCCAATCCAATAATATATAAAAAGTACACTGCATTCAAATGGTGTTTTTCCCCAAAATGTAAATAGGATTGGTTTAACATTTGAAATTGACCAGTGAAATTCAATGTATCAACCAATGAAAATCAACATACCATCTCAAATGATGCACAAAAAGCATTTGACAAAATTAAACATTTATTCCTGATAAAAACTCAAAGGAAATCAGGAATAGAAGAAGAATTCTTCAATCTGAAAAGGGCATCTATGAAAAGCCTACAGTTAACATCTTGTATAAATGGTGAAAGACTGAATGCTAATCTCCCTAAGATCAGAAATAATCAAAGGATATCCACTCTTAACCACTTCTATTCAAAATTGTGTCTGGAGGTTCTAACTAGGGTAATAAGATAATAAGGCAAGAATAAGAAATAAAAGGTCTTCAGATTTAAAAGGAGAAACAAAAACTTCATCATAGACAACATAACTGTCTTTGTAGAAAATTCCAAAGAATCTTATAAAAACAAGCAATCTTTAAGTGAGTTTAACAAATGGCAGGATACAAATTCAATATTCAAAAAAGAATTGTATTTCTGTATACTATCAGTATAATCTAAATAAGAAAATCTAATATTTATAATGGCACCCCAAAACATAAAATGCTTAGGAATAAACCTAACAAAATATATATCTATATGCTGAAAACTATAAAACTGGTGAAAGAAATTTAAAAAAAAAACAAAGACGGACAGCTATCCTATGTTCAAGGATGGAAGAGTCAATTATCTACAATGCTGATCTGTAAAGTCCTCATAACCCTACTAAAAATCCCAGCTGGGATTTTTGTTTTTGGTAGAAATAAATAAGTGGTTTCTAAAGTTTATATAGAAAGGGAAAAGAACTAGAATAGCCAAAGCATTCTGAAAAAGAAGAACAAAGGGGGAAGACTCAGTAACTGATTTTAAGACTTACTACTACAGAGTCAATGTAATCATGGCAGTATAATACTGGCAAAAGGATAGATAGACACGAAGATCAATGGAACTGAACAGAGAACTGAGAATAGACCTAGTCACATAAGGTCAAATGATATTTTACAAAGTTACAAAGACAATTCGGTGGAAAAAAATGATCTTTTCAATAAATAGTACTAAGAGTATTAGATATCCACATGCAAAGAAAAGAACCTTAACCCATACTTCACATCATATACAAAATTTAATTTAAAATGGACCAGATCTAAATATAAAATCTAAACTATGAAAATTCCAGAAGAAAACACAGATACAAATCTTCGTGTTTTCTGCTTGGGCAAGAGATCTGACACTAAAATCATAATACATAAAGGAAAAAACTGATAAATTGGACTTCAACACATTAGGAACTTCTGCTCTACAAAAGATACTGTTAAGAGAACGTAAACATGCCACAAAATGTGAAAAATATTTGCAAATCACATATCTGATAAAGAACTTTTATCCAAAAAAATATAAAACTCTCAAAATTCAGAAACTGAAGAATAATTCAATTTTTAAAAATGGGAAAAGAGAGTCTGCAATGGCAAATAAGCACATGAAGAGATGTTCAACATTCTTCATGAGGGATATTACTAAAACCACAGTGAGACACCTTTACACATCCATTGGAATGACCACAGTAAAACAAAAACTAATAATTCCAAGTACAGACAAGGATGTGGAACAATGCAATTTCTCATACATTGCCTTTGGAATGCAAAATGGTCCAGCCACTTTGGGAAACAGTTTGCAGTTTCTCATAAAGTTAAACATGAAATTATCATGCTGTCCAGCAATCCCAGTCCTAAGTATTTCCCAAGTGTAACAAAAACTTATATCCATACAAAATCATTTTAACAATGTTTTAATGGTTTATTCATAATTGTGCAAAATTGGAAATAATCTAAACACCTTTCAATTAATTAACCCACACAATGGAATATTACTCTGTAATAAAAAGGGAATAAATTTTAACCAATATAAGCAACAACATGGGTAAATCTCAAAAGCATTATGCTAGGTCAAAGAAGCCAGACTCAAAAAGCTACATATTACATGATCCCATTTACATGACATATTAAAAAAGTCAAAACTGTAGGGACAAAAAATAGATCAGTGGCTTCCAGGAGCTAGAAGCAGTAGGAGGGGTTTGCCATTAAGGGTATGGGAAAATTCTGAGGGATGATAAAATTGTTCTACATCTTGATTCTAGGTGTTATTATACAATTGTTTATATTTGTCAAAAATCAAAGAACTGAAACTAAAAATAGTGAATTTTACTGTATGTACATTATTAATTTTTTTAAAAAAATCATTGGAAAATAAACAGGCAAGGCATAGACAAGGAGAATATATAAAGTACATATCTGACTTGTATTCAGAATATATAAGTAACTCTCCAAGTCAATAATATAAATAATTCCTTTTAAAAATGGGCACCAGATAGAAGTAGATACTTCACAGAAGTATACAGATGACAAATAACTGCATGAAAAGATGCTCAACTTCATGAGTCATCACAGGAATGTACACTAAGGTCAAATGAAATACAACACATTGAACAGGATAGCTGAAATTAAACAAGAAAAAACCCAACAACATCAAGTGATGTCAAGGAACAAATGGGACTTTTATACACTGCTCATGAAAATACAAAATGGGACAGCCATTTCAGAAAACTTCAGCAGTTTCTTATAAAGTCAAAGCTACACTTAACTATATATATAACCAACAAATCCCATTCCCAACTATTTACTCAAGAGATATGAAAATGTTTATATAGACTTGTACTCAAATGTTCATATAATTTTTATTCAGAAAAACCATAAACTGGAAGCAACCTACCTGTCCACCAACTGTTGAATGAATAAACAAACTGATCTAGCTATACAATGAAATACTACTCAGCAATAAAAAAACTGATGCTCATATAACAATGAGAACAAACCTGAAAGGCACTATACCAAGTCAAAGAGTGCAGACACAAAAGTCTACATACTGTATGGTTCCATTTATACGGCATTCTGAAAATAGCAAAACTATAGCAACATAAAGCAGATTAGTGGTTGCTAAGGTCCGAGATAGCGAGAAAAGAACTGACTTCAAAGGAATATAAGGGGCCTTTCTGGAGTAATGTAAATGGTCTTTATCAAAAATTTTGGTGATACTTAACACAACTGTATACATTTGTCAAAACTCATTGAATTTCATACTAAATATTGGGGAATTTTATCATGTTTAAATTAACCTTTCTGACACTTCCATAGGTTTTCTTCATATCTACAGAACAATTCAAAAACAAAGACAAGCCAAAAAAATATTTTTAATTACCTTAAATCCTACTGCCCAGGGACAATAGCCATTACCCAGGATATTTTTCAATGTAACTTTTGGTTCAATTACAACTTTAACTTTTGGTCAAAACTAAAATAGGATCAGATCTTTCACACTGTTCAGAAGCCTCCATTTTTTCAGTTCCAAAATATATCACAAATATATTTCATATAAATACACTGTGTACATTAAAAAAGAAAAACAGATCATGCTATAATTCTCTCAGTTGTGAATGAACACCAGAATTCTTACTGCATAATGTCTTTTTGTTGCCATTAAATATTTCAACATTTGCAAAACTTGTTTTTATTACCATATAACTTAATTCTCAGGTCTTGGATTCTTTCTTAAGGAATGTATTTTCTAGTTTTGCTAAATAAAATTCAAAGAAACCTTTTATAAAAATAGAACAAAATCTTAACTCTTATGGACAAGACAAAAATTAACAGTTAACATTAAATAAACATTAATGAAAGAACTTTTTGGAAGAGAGAGGATTATTTGTTGATTTGTTACCATCAACTCTTTGTAAATTTGGGGGAAGATGCTGTACTCACACACAATAAGGGCTACTCTATTTAAACAGTTTTTTTTTTTATTGTTATTATTATGAAAGAAAAAAGAAACCCCAGGGTCTAAAATGTAATGAGTGATCCTATTAGTTCCACCAGACTAAAATCATACAGTCTACGTATGTGGTCTTTTCAGCCACATCTGTCATGAACCATTTTTACATCACAAAATGCAAAATACTGAGCACTGATTTACTAGATGAGACCTGGGAAAGAATACATCATTTGATTTCCTCCCTAAAAGAAAAACTGGCTCATAAGAAGATAGGTGACAGTTCTTTGCAGAGCATACTCAGAACTTATACATTTCAGAATCAAATCATAATAATCTGGGCAACAAAGAGAAAACCATAATGAAACAGAGGATGAAATAAAATGAAAAACAAAAATCTCAATCATGACTTTCTTAAAATTCAAATATTTTGCTTGGCTAGGAAACATGCATTATTTATTAAAAATTATACTATGTGTAAATGTATAAAAGTGCTCACCACATAGTAGATGCTCAATAAATGGCACTCTTATTAATTTTAAGTACTTCATGAAACACATTTTTATTAAGCATTTTCTATACTGATCCGATATTCCTCCTTTCAAAAGCTTTCAGCTACACTAAAATGGCATTTTTACTTACCAAAAAATGTACCGTATAGAAGAGTTTTGAATTATTTCTTTGACTTATCTGAAATCTGCATTAATCACTCTTTGGTAAATTTCTTTACATAGTGTTATTTTACCCTTATCAAAAAAAAAAAAATCCAAAAACCAGACCTATAATTTCCCTTATAGGAAAAGGTTAGCTATCATCCCAAATTTTTTAATGGCTTAAATTAAGAAATATTAAAGGGTGATTAATAAAAAAGCTCATTATATAATTCTGCTTTAGATAAATTATTTACAATGATTCTAAAACCACTGAAAAAAACCCAGCACACTTGATATATAAACAAACATCCAAATCTTATACACTTGTCAGTCTTTCAATAATGAAGTCTGGGGAAAAATAAATTCACAGACACCCAAGTGAATTGGCAACTGTAAGTGACAGAAGCCCTTCTAAATCCTCTGTTTACACTGAGGATTAGTGGACTAGATTTTGAGTTGCAAACTGAACAGTCCATGGTCAAGGGAACCTGCTCCCTGTCAGCCCGCAGGGCATAAGGACAAAGCATGGTCCTGGTAGGAAGTGACCCATAAACGTATTCCTACCCAGGATTTATACAAAGCCAGTCTGCCTCACAGAAACTCCATATGACCATTAACTGGCCTGCATGGCCTGCCAGGAGGCCTAATTACAGGTCTACAGAGCCCAATAACAAAAGCTGAAGGGCTTTAGCCTAGGGATGATCTGCTTTATACTGACTTGAGAGAGTCCATATAGAGGACCCCAAAGAAAGAGGTTTAGCTTTAAAATTCTCCCCAGAGATCCAGCATTGTACTCGAGTCTAGAAAGCCCACATGCAACATACTTCAGCTAGGCTTAAACATACCACCCTCTCAAAATTAACATTCAACTACTGTCTGCTTAACATCTGCTCAAACATGGCAAGTTGCTGTGATATTGTTAAGACTCTAGCTGATAGCTTTCTTCTTACTAAATATTATTAAGGATAAATAATAGTCATTCAAATATAAATGTGTCACTGATGCTAAACAAGTAACATACTTTTTAAATGCAATTTACTTCATGATTCTCTTTAGGAAGCACTACTTTATCTTTTTGAATTAACACAGAACCAAAAACCATGTTCATTACTGGAAATTGGAAGTTAAATTAACATTATCAATTTGATTTCACATAAAAGCTATTAAATTTTAGGTAAAATTCCTAAAATTTGCAGAAACCCTGTTTGATGAAAAAAAGGTTTAACCAATGCTCAAGTCAATTAAACTAATTAAAGTTTTATTCATTTGTTTCTTTTAAAAAGCACTATTCTTAATTCTTGATAACGTCTTCTGTTTATGTATGCTGGTAGGAGGGGAATGTTTTGCTCAATGTCTCTTCCTTAATTACCTCATCACTATGGTGATGCCATAAAAAACTATTCCTACTTGCTAATAATTATAGAACACTTGGTTACATGTTAGGTGCTGTTCTAAACACTTTATTACATTAAATTATTTAGTTCTCATAAAAACTCTAAAGGTACCTATTTTCCCATTTCATAAATGAAAAAACTGAAGTTCAGCAGGCTTTAACATCTCTCTCCCATGGTTTTATGAGTAAATAATGGAGCATTATTGTGGCAATCTCCTTTGTAATTCTCAGAATCACAAATATTTACAGTTAGAATGGACTTTAGGAAAGTACTGAGACTTCTAAGATCGCATGGCTATGAAGAGAAAGGGTTAGGAATAGGTTTCCAGGTACTTAATGGGTAACTGAGAGAATAAAATCTAAATTTACCATGCAGCAGAAGAACTGGGATGGAATGAGGCACTTATGGCTTATTCCTAAGCATAGCTCCTTGCCTGGACATAGTGTGAACGTGTGTGTAACTCATCTGTGTTACACACAGATGGTGTACAGACAATGGGATATTACTGTAAGTAATACAGTACTTAACCAGCTTCTATCTCAGCAAGGGTAACTGAAATGTTAAGTCCTTAGTGAGGCTGAAGATCAAAACATTGTTGGATCATAAAATGTTACCAGGATTTTTCAAAATTATCAGAAATTTTGCTATTATGAACACTCTAATAGTTAAGGAAAAAAACATTTTTTTTCTGACTCAAACTTTATTATCAATCAGAAAAACTCATTTCAGAATCAAAGGCTTGCTTGAGGATAGAAATTATTTTATTGTAAGGTAACTATAGCACTATACCTAACAAAACAAAGTATGTATTTGGTAATATTTTCTATCATCCTTCTTTCCACCCAACATAACTCAGGGATTTAAATTATGGATAGAAATAGCTCAGGAGTCAGAAATCATGGGATTTGGGTCCTGGTTCTGTCACTTACTAGCTATGTGGCCTTTTACAAACCACTTATGCTTTCAGGATATTTGTAAAATGGAGTTAATTAGCTACCCATGCTGTGATGTGAGTCAAATGATGAAAGATTTATGAATGTACTTTAAAAATTATAAAGCAAAACAAAAAGGTTGTAGACATTATTTAGAAAATGAAATACTACACAAAAATTTTATGATAAAGGTTATTTACCATTCACGCACTAAAGGAAATTTCTATTTTTTCTTATATCATTAGAAACAGAATTTTAAAGGTTGCATGTGTCAATAATTCATTAAAAGTAAAATATTAAAAAGATTTTAGAGAAAAATGTGTTTTAAAACCATGTTGTAAGAAGGGTCATCTCTTCATACTGATGAAAAATATTTACATTTTAGAAAAATCTCTCCTCTAAATTCTTCTTCAAACCTATGCATACATATGGCATAAGATTATACTGTGTTTTTGCACAAAACCCCAATGTTTGGACTTCTGCTAACATGTCAAACAAACAACAGTAAAAGCAAAAGTGATGGAGACAAGTCTTTTAAGTAAACTTACTATCTTCCTTCTTCCTCCTGTGTGATATTCATGTTTCATTATCTTTTCTGTTACGCACTACCTTAAAGTTTAAGATTAAAAAGTCAGATTATTGACCAATATCTTCTACTTTAGAAGCCAGAGAATTTTTGTGTGTATCCATTTTAAATGAATCAGTGGTTAAAATGAGCATACCACCATTTAAAAGGTTTAATTTTCAGTTATGTCCAGATTGTTTCTTCACAATGACTTGTTCAGCAAAGATTAATACCTGGATTCTTATTTGGCATAGTACCACTCTCTACAGATACTGTTAAAACTCCTGGGAAAGACTTAGAAGTTTTAGCTCTGGTTCCTGGCCATCATGTTTATTATTTCATCGGGAAAATAAGTTCAACACTCATGAAATAATTAAATATTAGTATCAGCTATATGTGAGTAAATATCAGCATAAATGGTATGTGCAGACAAGGACAGAAAGAATTCAAAAAAGAAGAGAAAAGATTATGTGCTGGAATGGTCATGAAAGTCATGTGGAAATATAATTTGAGATTTGTTTTGAAGTGTTTAGAGGTGGGAAGAGGAAGGAAAAAGTCATTTCTAGAAGAGAGAAAATCATGAGCAAAGATCCATAGGTAGAAAAGAACAAGTAACTCAAAGAATAATGAGAAGCTCAGAAATGAATTCTAATAAATGCAGAAGAATGAGTAACTCAAAGAATAATGAGAAGTTCAGAAATGAATTCTAATAAATATAGAAAAATCTGTGGATCCACCATACCGAACATTGGAACCTTAAGCATAGAAGTGCAAAATTAATTTTGTAAGAAACTGAGGGCCAGTGACTAATTTTGAGCCAAAGTAGTAGCATGACCAAATGGTGGCTGAAAAAGAACCATCTAGCAGTGGTAATCACAAAAAGCAATATGGAAATAAACATTTTCTGGAGTCTACCATTCACCAGGCTCTGGGCTAGACATTTCACATATACTTATCTTCACAAAAATCCTATAAAGTAGTTATAATCTTGTCCCTTTTCAAATGAGTAAATTATGGTACAGAGAAGTTCCCAAAGCTAAATACTTTCAAATAGGTAATTTAAATGTGTGACATGGTTTAGCTGGAATAGTAGGGGACTATCCTCCTACATTGCTGATGAAAATGTAATATCGCTCAGACACTGGAAAAGTTTGGTGAATTACCAAATGACCCCACAATTACACTTCTAGGTATATACCACCCAAAATTACAAAACAGGTACCCAAACAAGTACATGTATATGCATGTTGATAGCAACACTTACTCACAACAGTCAGAAGGTGGAAGTAACCCAAATTTCCATCAATATATGAATGGATAAATGGTGTACAGACAATGGGATATTATTCAGCCATAAAAAGAAATAAAATACTTATACATGCTGCAATGTGGCTGTACCTCCAAAACATTATGCTAAGTACAGAAGCCAGACACACAAGGTCACACATTGTATGATTCCATTATATATATCCAGAATAGATAAATCCACATAAACAGAGGGCAGATTGGTGGTTGCAGGGGGTCCAGGGAGTGAAGATAAACTGCTTCATAGGTAAGAGGTTTTACTTTGGAGTGATGGAAATGTTTTGGAACTAGAGAGAGGTGATAGTTATACAGCACTGTGAATGTACTTAATGCCACTGGTTTGTTCACTTTAAACAATTACGATTGATTTTATATTATGTGAATTTCACCTCAACAAATTACTTTTTAAAAAACAGAGAACTATAGTAAACTAGAAAATATATACATTTGTCATGTTCCATTTTTTTTAAAATACCTCTGTTTTGGCTAACCAATAAACATCAAGGTCACAAAGAGTAAGTAGTGTAAGTAGACTTAGAACCCATCCACTTTTCACTACCATCTCCAGAGAAGAGAACTGAAGCAAGAGACCAATTAGGAAGTCACAGATTAACCTTTGGGTGAAATGTTTGGCATCTAGACTAAGGAGATGGCAGTGGGAAAGATAATAAAGGGTTAAATATAAAAAACACTTCAAAATAAGATCATTTATTCTAGGTGAATCATTGCCTCTTAAGAAGTCAAAGATAAAAATTTCTAAGTTTTGCATCTTAACAAATGGGAGAATGGTAAAAGCATTTTTAAGACAGAAAGGAAAAGAAAGCATGGCACAAAGGGTTAATAGGATTTACTCAATATCATAGGGTAAGCCATTAGCTGAGGTTACAATTTAAAGATTCTGTCTTACAAATTTATACAGTTCTGTAACCTTCTGTGTCCTGTTGCCATTTGAAAACAACAGAAAAGCAATCTTAGATATAACCTTAACTTCACATCACCTTTGAATTAAAAGTTAAACAAGAGACATGAATTTTGGTTTCAATTGTAATTTAGTAATGAACATGAAAAAAGATTCTATCTAAATCTGAAGATTTAGCATAACAAAGTATAAATATGTAAATTTAATGTATAAAAAATATGATCATAACAAATACAATAAAATCTATGACTTCAAATTCATGTTTGGTATAATATGCATGATACCTTACATTTTGCTTAATGTTATTTCACTCATACACGTCTTTCAAAATCATACCACTAATAATTGTTGCCAAATGTTCTAAATATATTTTAATTCCAAACCAATAACATCATTAACATTCACTCATAAATCAATAACAATGCAATGGTTACATATAAAACTTTCTTCTGGGACCTGAGGTTAGAATAAAGGACTAAGTAGCTTCAGGATTTCTTTATATAGAAACCCTATCTACCAGATTATAGTAACTATAAAGCTGAAATAAATCCTGTCTCAAGAATCTTAACATACAGCCTTAAGTCTTCCCTTGTACTCAATTTTAAGGCCCCAAAGTCAAGGATGTTTTCCCTGAGAACCCAAGTAAACTTCCTCCAATGTGACAAAATGGGTGCTACCAGACCTTCCTATACAGGTACCTCAATCATAGGAGTAGGCTAGACTTTAATAGCAAGACTTCCAGACTAAGCTCAAGTTCGTCTTATTCCCCCTTCCTTTATTTGTTTTTAATAATACCATGAACACCTTGTATTCTTCACTGAAAGAGATCTAGAACTTTGAGAATAAGTTCTGTATTTGCTTATATCCTACTCCCCTATCCATCCACCTATTTCTCTCCAAGTCCACACGTTCTCATTACACTTGATCTTAGCCAAAAAGCCGAGAAGTGATCCACACGTTCTCATTAAAAGCAGTACTGGATGTTTTCCAAAGGGGTGTAATATGTTATGCCATATTATAAAGCAATATATTCATGGAATTGGCATCAAAAGTGAAGTCTTGGTAAAAATGTTTAATCAGTGGAAATGTAAAGTAGCGCAGTCCTTTTGCGAAACAATTTAGCAAAAATGCATAAAAAGTCACTCTAAATGTTAATACCCTCTAACCTCATAAATTCATTTCTATAGTAATCAATTCCAAGAAAATAATGTAAAATATAAAAAACATAATTTGTAACAGGAGATATATCACAGTGTAACTCATAAGAGGGAAATGCTGGGGACAACACGTTAAATAAAGAAGAAAATTATTAAGTAAATAATGCTACATGTAGCTAAGGTCTGTCCTTTGCTTATCCAGCTAATGTAAGTTTTCTAATTTGTAAAATTGTCATAATAATTTGAATGCATCTCAAATTCACAGAACCTAGCTCTTTATCCATAACAGAATTTAGAAAGTTAAATTAAAATATGAGGGGTGACAGCTGGGACCAATATAAGCAAGTTATATACTATGAGGTTTGGAGTGTCAGATCTGTTTTATAATATGCTTCAAAATCATATTAAAAGATAAAGATAACTGTATAAAACTATGAAATGAAATTCTTTATAGTTATAATAATGGAAACAAATATTTTCCGAACTAAGCACCATAAAAATTTTCTTTAAGAGTTTGTCCATACTCAAATTATGAACTGGAAATAATTTTTCAAAGCAAAATGCTACTAAAGAATCCATGTACTTTATGTAAATGATAGAGAATCATATTAACTAGTTTATCTTACGGTATATTTGAGTCAAAATATGAAAAACCTGATAGCAAGCAAAACTGTAATACTATGTAGAAATTGTAATTTCTATATAATTAAAGATAAAATGAGTAATAGTAATACATAAAATATAATGACTTTTAAAGAAATATGGAGTGGTATAGAGACTCACAGTCAAAATATTTATCAATTTTTATCCCTTTATTTTCTGTTAGTGTTTATGAAGCTAGTGTATCATTTACACTGGTGCTCCCAATCTTTAAACCGTGGACACTCTTGGTAGGAGTTAATCCAAGAAATCCTTGAATCAATATGCACATATGTATTTTCCCAATCAATGAAACTAAAAATACAACTACTATCATCTGGTAGTCCGAAATTACTTTTGATGTTGAAATAGAATTCTCACTTTCCAATTGGAAATTATGGACTCTTTACAGATCTTTAAAAAGTAAATAATTTTAAGAAATATGTACTACTTTGGCATTATTATTCTAACCCTCCCTCATGCTTAACCTTAACAACTTATTTAAATAAGTTACATACATTTTGAAGAGCACATTAAGATTCAAAGTAAAATATCAGTACTTAGAAAAGATAACATTGATCTTTCATGTTTTTTGAAAAGGTAAAATATTTAATGTCTACATAAATCTGGGCATTATATGTAAAATCAAAGTCACTGCATTACTGTATCATTGAAAAACAAAACATATGGTATTTTAAGGTTAGATGGTACCCAGAACAGTCCAATGAGTTAGTCCAATGCAATTGGAGAAATTACTATTTTACATTTACCTTGTTTCCTTTAGAACAATGAAAACGTGATTTAAACTCACACTTTATACAAAAGTTAAGTCAAAATAGATCATATATGGTCTTAAATGCAAAAGTATAAAACTTTTAGAAGAAAATATAGGAGGAGATTTTTATGATGTGATGTGAGGTTAGGTAAAGAATTCTTAAATATACCACCAAAAGCAAAGTCAGTAAATTGGACTTTATCAAAACTGAAACTAAAATTGAAGCCAATTTTATAAATAAAAAGGTAAAGAATGACTTTTTAGCATTATACTGTAGCAATAAATATTTCCTATAAAATATGGCCATACATATAACCTAAATTTCATAAATTTGTGAAGCTATATGAAAATAGGTGTTTTTTTTTCTTTGACCCACCTGTAAGCATGTTAAGATTTATTTAGTACTTTTTCATTTAAATAAATTATGCACTTACCAGCAGCTTCAAGAACCAGCTGTAGTCTGGCTTTGGCCTGTTCAGCTGGTGGCTAAAAATCAACCATAAAAGACATTTACAGGTCAGTTTTAATAAAGAGAGTTTTAAATTAATGTATTATTATGCAAATATCAGAAAATTTAGAGGACTTTATCTTATCAAGCTTAATATCCATTCACATCTTAACAAAATTCCATCACAGCAGCTCTACTAATCTACTCTCACCACAGTAATCAAATCACACTTTTCATTAATATGATGCAAGAATGAATTTCTTTCATTTTTTTACTGGAAAAGGTTTTGTTTACTATCCAACATCAATCAGCAATAGCCTAAATCAGCACCTAAATCAGTACCAATCAGCAATAGCTTAAAAACTGCAATTTAATAATGAGGCAAAACCCACACTATTAATATATTTAACAACGTATTATCAAGTTCTGCTGTTTTTTTTGCATTTGGAACTGTGTAAAGTGATCTATTAGAATTTAAGTGGCAATTTGACATCCAATACTTCAGGGAAGTCGTACCCTAAAACCAAATATTTTCTGCTTTCCTAACTATTTGCAAGGCGAAGCTGTGATGAAGATAGGACACAATGTGAGTTACATGCTTTCAATTCCTACTAACAGTCCTAAAATTGTTTTCTCAAAGAACCTTGATTCAATACACTTGATAATGTTGAAATTAAACTCCTTTCCTACCAGTGACCTTATTCTGAGATTTTCGGATAATGTGTTGATGGTATCCAAGCCATAAGCCACAACAATGGATTGTATCAAAGTTACGGATTTTTTTTTTTTTTTTTTTGGTGAAAAGATTTATATTTAGATTTAGCCAGCTGGACTCAGTTTAGATGATTCCAATTTTGTTGGCAACATCCAAAGCATCATAGTCAGGAGCCAGTTGAACATATGCCTTCTTCTCTCCATCAGGTCTGATCAAGGTGTTGACCTTGGCCACGTCAATGTCATAGAGCTTCTTCACAGCCTGTTTGATCTGGTGCTTATTGGCCTTGACATCCCAATGAACACAAGCGTGTTGTTGTCTTCTCTTTTCTTCATGGCTGACTCAGTAGTCAGGGGGAACTTGATGATGGCATAGTGATCAAGCTTGTTTCTCCTGGGGGCGCTCTTTCGAGGATATTTGGGCTGCCTCCGCAGACGCAGTGTCTTGGGTCGTCGGAATGTAGGTGACGTGCGGATCTTCTTTTTTTTGTGACTATGGACGCCTTTCAGCACCGCTTTCTTGGCCTTCAAAGCCTTTGCTTTGGCTTCGGCTTTGGGAGGGGCAGGGGCTTCTTTCTTAGTCTTCGGCGCCATCTTCGTAAAAGGTCAAAGTTACGGATTTTTATGAAAGATTTGTTAAAAACTCTTTTTAACATTTAAGACTGTACTTCACTATACATTTATAAAGATGTCAGCAAGTGACTAAATAGCCTCATGTTTCAATATGATACCATCATTTGAGAATTAACATTTTATAAGATATATTTTAATATTTCTCTGTGAAAAAATGGTTTGAATGAAAGAATTAAATAACTGGCTATAGAAAGAAGATGTACAAGAAAGGTTTAAGAATTTGAGTGGTGCTTCTGAATAAACTGTGAGAAACAGGATGGAAGAGTAGTAGTTAAGACAGGAAGAAAGACAGGGAGAGTCTTTCCTATCCTAGAACAAGGGTTAACAAACCATGGCCCTAGACTGGTGACCTGGTTTTGTAAATACGTTTTATTGGAACAGCCATTCCCATTTGTTTACGTACTGTCTGTGGGTGCTTTGTGCTCAGTCCAACCACAGCAGAGTCCATTTTTTGTGGCAGGAAACTTCTGGCCAGCAAAGCCTAAAAAGTTACTATCTGGACCTTTCAGGAAACATTTGCAGATCTTGCCATAGAAGAGAGAGAAACTCAGAAGAATTTGAAACAGTGGTGTGAGGAGAGGAGATCTGCACTTTCTAGTGATACACTTGAGGATGAACTGAAAGAAATGTGACTGGAGATGAGGAGCTCAGTCAGAAAGCAATTAAAGAATTCCAGGTGAGAGATGATGAGGGCCTGAGGTGGAGCAGTGGTGGTAGGGTTGGACAGGAAGAACTAGATTTGAGAAGTAATTACTTTGTAACATGAAAGGACTGACTGACAGAAGGAGGAGTTGACAAACTTAAAAATAGTACTTTACATTAGGTTTATAGAGAAAATGTACACAAGCGAGCTTTATAAAGTTACAAAGTACTGAAAATATGTAACCTCAAGTTAAGATATCACAGCAAAATATCAATAGAAGACTGTGACATCTACTGAATACAACCTCTCTAAGAGTTATAAAATAAACTGCCTATGGGGGCCAAGCAGTAATATAAACATTTATGATGATAAAAGGCAAATGACACTTGGCCTCAGTATCAGGGAGCACAGTGAGGGTGCAGAACAGTGAGCACGTGGCCTAGGTCAAGGGAGCAGCGGAGACTCGGCACCAACTCACCGTTGTCATACAGAAATGCAAACTCAGGGTTAGGACATTTCTTGATTTTTCATGAGACTTTAAGTTTCCATAAAGACCAATACTGTGTGGGACAAACAGTACTTCTAAGAGCCAGGTTCAATCCCCAAACAGACAATTTGTGACCTCTGCCAATTACTTAACACACACAGTAGAAACGTGATACTTTGTGCAATATTACATCACTAGAATGGCATGAAGGAAATGATATTCTGACTAGCAGGTCCCAAACAAGCTAAGAATTATGAAGCATACATTTCAGAGTGTCTTAGGAAGTCCTTTGATAGAAAAATGTTAAGACACTTTACTGGTTAAGATATTTCATGGCAAAGTTTCATGCATTTCATTAGGAAGATTATTTTAACAATTAAATATTTAAGACATAGAAAAATACGCAGGATGATGAGTATCCACATCCAAAAAACAACAACAAAACCCCCCCAAAACCCAAACAGTATTGTTAAAGTCTCCTACCCTACAAAATCCCCCTCCGTGGCAGCTCCTACCCTCCTCCATTTATAACCACGGTCTTGAAAATATGGTAATTCCCATTCCTAAAGAAAGATGATTGGTGTTTTTGATAAAAACACCTGTTAAGACATATTTATATGTTCATTAATTTCTCTAACAATCTATAATATAGGATTCATATTCAAAGATAAAGAAAACCAGAGCAGTTTAGTAACTTGCCTCTACTAGTAAATGACTGAAATTAAAGACCTTCTGACTCCAAATTTCAGGATCCTTCTAGCTAAATCACTAGGACAGTCATGAAGTCAAAGCAATTAATACCATAGATATAAAAGCTAAGGATGAGTTTTTAATTCTGTTCAAAAGAAAAATCTGGGGGCGCCTGGGTGGCTCAGTCGTTAAGCGTCTGCCTTAGGCTCAGGTCATGATCCCAGGGTTCTGGGATCGAGTCCCACATCGGGCTCCTTGCTCAGCAGGAAGCCCTGCTTCTCCCTCTCCCACTCCCCCTGCTTGTGTTCCTGCTCTCGCTCTCTCTCTCTCTGTCAAATAAATAAATAACTAAAAAAAAAAGAAAAGAAAAAGAAAAATCTGTCCAAAATCATACATTTGTCCTAACAGATGAAATATGATGACATTCTATGTGCCTATACAAATATAACTTGCTAAATTTTAGCAATGCAGGAGAGAACTTCAACTATGGGGAAAAATACATTGTTGGACTTGCCAGACTTTTAAAATTTGTATTTTATAAATACTGGTACTCATAAATATTTAAGTCATTTTTCAAGCATTTTTCTTGGATCGGGTATCAAATGTGAATGTTCTCTCATTTGTAAATATGTTCATTTGTAAATATCTTTCTTTACCCTTACTAGTGAATAAGTTGAATGGATATGGGATTGCAGTCTCTTACTATCACTCACCTGCCTCTCAGATTCTTTCCAAGGGCTCCCCTACACTGATGCAATCTTGAGTTTGTCCCAGAAGAAGGAAAGCATCACAACAGGTCTCATGGCTGAGAACCTCCAGGTGCCATCTACCTATCTGCATTGGCAGCTGCTTGGCTCCGAAGTAGATGAGTTGGGAGTTGGCAGCAGGAAAGAGGCAGTCTGATTTCTGTTGCCATCATTCTATTTGCTATCTATAGTTACTTTTTAAGAAAAGATTAAGGAGAAAGAAGAAACAGGATATAGAGCTAAAAGAACAACTTATACTAATCCATTTTTAGTTACGTATCACCATACTAACTGGCTTAGAATGAAATTACCTTTAAGGGCTCGAGTGCCAAAATTTCTAATGCTTTAGCTATTTTAATGTGTATTACAGTTCAGGGATTAGTATGAATTCCACCTAAAACTGGTAAATGGTACTAATGTTATTCAGAACCAGAAATTAAACCTTATACAATAAATAAGAATATAATACCAAATAGAAATGCATGTAATACAATTTCTTAATATAAGAATTGTAAAATGAGGACACGATTAAGAACACAATGTCACAATTATATTGTGTGAAGCAAACTTATGGATAAAAAAATTATATTCCATTAAAAAATAATTTTCCTTACATCAAAATTAGTAGTGCATAATTAAACAAATATCACCAAAACTGAATTATAGAGACTATAACTGTTGTCCCCTCAAAAAAATTTAGCATTAACATTAAACAGAACAGTAAGAACAGTATGAACTTCTACTAGAAGTCTTTAAAGGCTATATTAAAGTTAAAACATTATTATGTTATATGGTATGATATCCAAAAAAGTAAATTAGTAGATAATGTATCATAATTTTAACTCACTTAAAGAAAACTGTACTTCTGCTAGAAATTCTTATCATATAGGGCTTAAAATTTCTAAATTAATAGTGGTCTTCTGGCTGGGGGAGAAGGGATTGGTAGTCTTTCTATTGCCATGGGTTTTCCAGAGCTGCTCTGCTCCCTTCCCTCTCCTTGGTAGCCAGTATACTTACTGAACTCCATTTGTAAGCCCTAGTGTTATAGAAGAGTAAGAAGAAACAAATGCTCCTAAGATGAAACTAAAATATAAGTCAGTCTCCTAATGGCTTGTGGAGGTGACTATCTTCAATGTCGAGACTTGTTCCCTTAACTTTGGATTTACTCTTATGTGTTCAGTCCCCCGAGTTCTTTATAAATAGACAGCATGTCTAGAATCTTGAAAGAATGCCAAAGCTAACATTCAAAACCAGCACAATCTTTGGAGCCACAACTACATACATGAAAATCAAGAAGCAGAGAAGCAAGCCTATCCTTATATAAACCAGTTTATACACTAAACTATTTAAACTCTTTGTTTACCCTTCTCATTTCCATTCATGCTCAGCTAGGTCCCTGAAACCCTGGCCACCACTGTGGAAATCCTGGGAGTTGATGAAACAAGAGCCATTTCAGCTGCCAACAACACTTTTAGGGATTGTTAAGAACAGGGAAGTAGGAAGTCTGAAAAAAAACTGTGGCTGAGCTAAACGAGCACTCCAATTTGGAAAATAAATTAGCAACATTATGCAAAATCAAAATTAAGATTGGATTAAATAGTTTTCAGCTATCTCTCTCATTTTCAAATAATCATACGCTCTTTTTATACAAAAAATGTATAGAGAGGATTCTGGAAAGATGGTAAATATATGCTTAATTTTTTAAGAAATTACCAAACTGTTTCCAAAGTAGTTTTATATTCCCACAAGCAGTGTATTAAGAGTTTCAGTTGCTCCACATCCTAGTTATGACTTAGTATAATCAGCCTTTTTAATTTTAAAATTCTAAAGTGATTTTAAGCTCATTGTGGTTTTAATCAATGTTTCCCTAATGATTAATGGTGGTGACCATCTTTTCATGTACTCCTTATCAGTAATTTTCTTTGGAAAAACGGATGTTCAAATTTTTTGCCAAATTTTCATTGGATTGTTTTCTTTTTTTAATTAATTAATTTTCTCCAAGATTTTATTAAAATTCAAGTTAGTTAGCATATAGTGTAGCATTAGTTTCAGGAGTAGAATCTAGTGATTCATCACTTACCTATAACATCCAGTGCTCATCACAAGTGCCTTCCTTAATGCCCATCACCCATTTAGCCCATCCCCTCATCCACCTCCCTCCATCAACCCTGTTTGTTCTCTAGTAAAGTTTTTTACGGTTTGCCTCTCTGTTTTTATATTATTTTATTTTTACTTCCCGTCCAATCCCCTATGTTCATCTGTTTTGTTTCTTAAATTCTACATATGAGTGAAATCATATGGCATATGTCTTTCTCTGACTTATTTCTCTTAGCATAATACACTCTCTTCCATCCACATCATTGCAAATGGCAAGATTTCATTCTTTTCAATGGATGAGTAAAATCCATTGTATACACATACACATCTTCTTTATCTACTCATCAGTGGATGGACATTTGGCTTTTTCCATACTTTGCCCTATTGTTATAGTGCTGCTATAAACACTGGAATAAACAATGGAAACATTTGAATCAGTATTTTTGTTGGACTGTTTTCTTATTGAGCTTTCAGAGTTCTTAATTATAGTGAAAGTAATTTTTCATACATGAGGTTTGCATATTATTTATATATACACACACACACAAACTAAATTATATATTTATGTTTATTTTCTGAATAAAGCTCTCCACCCCCATTGAGTGGCTTGTTTTTCATTGTCTTAAGATAATCTTTCAAAGAAGTGAAAGTTCTTGATTTTCATGAAGTCCAATTCATCAATTTCTTCTTTTATGAATCATGCTTTTGTGGTGTTATATATAAGAAATCTCTACCTAACCACAATTGATAAAGATCTGTCCTATGTTTATACCTAGAAGTTTTATAGTTTGTTTAATTAATTTCTATGTAGTGCAACATTGAAAAACCTTAAAAAATTTTTTGATATATTGCTATGCAATTGTTTTAGCACCATTTGTGGAAAAGAATTATTTTCCATGCATTTGTCTTTGTACCTTTGTTAAAAATCAATTGGATATATATATGCATATATATATATATATATATGTATCTCTCTACTTTTAGACTATCTGTCCCATTGATCTATTCTCCAGTCTTTTTTTTTTTTTTAAGATTTTATTTACTTGTCAGAGAGAGAGAGAGCACAAGCAGGGGGAGCGGCAGGCAGAGGGAGAGGGAGAAGCAGGCTCCCCACTGAGCAGGAAGCCCGATGCAGGGTTCGATCCCAGGACCCTGGGATCATGACCTGAACCGAAGGCAGACGCTTAACCGACTGAACCACCCAGGTGTCCCAATCTATTTGTCAGTCTTAATACCAATACCACACTGTCTTGATTACTATAGTTTCATATTAGCTCTTGAAATCAGGTAGAATGAATTCTCCAACTTTTTTTTTACATTTTCAAAGTAGTTTTGGCTCTTCTAGCTCTTTTGCATCTCCTATTTCAGAATAAGCTTATCAATTTGTACGCCCCTCACCCCCAAAAAAAAACCCTGCTAGGATTTTGCATGGGATTGCACTGAATCTACATGCCAATTAGGAAGAAAAGACATCTTACTTAACAGTAATACTTAACAATATTAAGTTCAGCCTGGAACATTCTTTTCCATCATTTTTGCCTCTTGGCTTTATATCTGCAGTGTGTGTGTGTGTGAGAGAGAGAGTGTTGTGTGTGTGTTTAATAGGCAGCACACAGTTGGATCTTGTTTTTTATAAATATTTATTTAAATTCAATTAGCCAAAATATAGTACATCATTAGTTTTTGATGCAGTGTTCAATGATTCATTAGTTGCATATAACACCCAGTGCTCATCACATCACATGCCCTCCCTAATGTCCATCACCCAGCTATCCCTTTCCCCTACCCACCTCCCCTTCAGCAACCCTCAATTTGTCTCCCAGAGTCAAGAGTCTGTCATCATGGTTTGTCTCCCTCTCTGACTTCCTCCCATTCAGTTTCCCTCCCCTCCCGTATGATCCTCTGTGCTATTTCTTATGTTCCACATATGAGTGAAACCATATAATTGTCTTTCTCTGATTGACTTATTTCACTTAGCATAATACCCTCCAGTTCCATCCATGTCAATGTAAATGGTGGGTATTCATCCCTTCTGATGGCTGAGTAATATTCCATTGTATATATTTTTTTAAGATTTATTTATTTGAGAGCAAGCAAGCAAGTGCGAGTGGGGGGAGGGGCAGAAGGACAGAATCTCAAGCAGACTCCCTGCTGAGCAGAGCCCAAAGCAGCCTGATCTCAGGACCCTGAGATCCTGCCCTAAGCCATAATCACAGAGTCAGGTGCTTAGCCAACTGAGACACCCAGGAGCCCCTGGATCCTGCTTTTTTTTTTTTTAAAGATTTTATTTATTTATTTATTTGAGAGAGAGAGAGAGAAACAGCATGAGAGGGGATAGGGTCAGAGGGAGAAGCAGGCTCCCCGCTGAGCCGGGAGCCCGATGTGGGACTCGATCCCAGGACTCCGGGATCATGACCTGAGCCGAAGGCAGTCGCTTAACCAACTGAGCCACCCAGGCGCCCTGGATCCTGCTTTTTTAAGCAATCTGAAAAACTCTGACTTTTACTTGGCATGTCTGGACCAATTTACACTTAATGTAATTATTATTCTACCACATGCTATTTGTTTTCTGTTTGTCCCATCTGTTCTTTGTCCCCTTTTTCTTCTTTTTATGCCTTCTCCTAGATAGAGCATTTTTATAATTCCATTTTATATTCTTTGTTGGCTTATTAGCTAAAACTCTTTTTGTGTTATTTTGGCTGTTCCTTTAGAGTTTACAATATACATCTTTAATTTATCACTCTATCTTTATTATATTACTGCATATATACTATAAGAACCTTACAATAAACATTTACATTTCTCCCCTCCCAGCCTCTGTATTATTACTGTCATTGCTGTCATATATTGTTATAAACTCTATAATACACTGTGTTGTTTGTTTTAAACAGTTATCTTTTAAAGAGTTCTATTTACTCATGTAATTACCATTCCCAGTACTCTCTATTCTTTATTCTTTTATGTCAACCCAGTATCTGAAAAGGCTTCCTTTAGCCATTTCTTATAGTCCAGGAGTTTTGGTGATAAATTTTTTCCATTTTTGTGTGTCTTAAAAAAAGTCTTCATTTTGGCCTTCATTTTTGAAAGATATTCTTCCTGGAAGAATTCCAGGCTTATAAAATTCTTCTACCATTATTTTAAAGTTATTCCTTTACTGTCTTGTACTTTGCATTGTCTCCCATGAGAAATCTGCTTTCATAGCTATCTCTGTTCCCTCATACATAATGAGTATTATTTTTCTCTTATATATTAACAATTAGTATTTATTTTTACTCTTTTGCTTTTAAGATTTTCTTCTCATACCTGGTTTCAAGCAATCTGATTATGATATGCTTTGGTGTGGTTTTCTTCATATTTCTTGTGCTTGGGGCTTGTTCAGCTTCTTGAAACTGCTTGTAGTTTTTATCAAATTTGGAGATATTTTGGTCATTATTTCTTCAATTATATTATTCTGTTGCCCCTATTCATACCTTTTCTTTCAGGATTCCAGTCACATGTTATATTGTGTATTTGGTTGCCTAATGCTGTTACCACAGTTCACAAATGCTCTTTTTTGTTTTTGTTTTTGTTTCCTCTCTGGTTCCATTTTGGATAGTTTCTTTTGATATGTCTTTTAGTTCATTAATCCATATTCTGCAGTGTATCATGTCCATTAATATCATCCAGTATATCTTTCACCTCAGACATTTCATGTCCAGAATTTTGATTGCTTTTATAGCTTTCATGTCTCTACTTAATATGTTCAGTTTTTTTAGTAGCTCTCTAACCATATGCAATATAGTTATAATAGTTCTATTAATGTACTCATCAACTAATTCTAGGTTGGTTCCAACTGACTGATTTTTGTCTCTATTATATGTTACATTTTCTTGATCTTTTTGGATGCATGGTACTTTTGGAAAAAATGTCAGACATCATGATTTTATTTTGTTGTATGCTGGATGTTTTTGTATTCCTATAGTCTTGGTCTTTGTTACAGGACACAGTTAAATTACTTGGAAGGAGTTTGATCCTTTCAGTTCCCACTTTGTTAGGCGGCACCAGAACAGTTTTACGTCTGTCATTAATTCTTCCCCACCATTAAGACTTCTTTAGTACTTGATCAGAAGCACCACGAATGATGAGGTTTTCCACACTGGGTGTTGGGAGGTGACACTGTTCCCAACTCTGTGTAGTGGCAGGCAATTTCTTCTAATCACTTCAAATAGTTCTTTTCCAAGCCTTGGATACTTTCCTCACATACATGTACTAATGAATAGTCTGCTGAATACCTGAAGGAAACCCTCTGCAGATATTCTGTAGCTTACTCCTCTCTGGTAACCTGTCCTGTGATTTCTTCAGCTCCATCTTCTCAACTCAAGGAGACTACCAGGTTCTGCCTGAGTCATCCCTTCCTGTGGTGTGACCTGGAAACTTTCTCTAGGCCTCAAGCTGAAGCAACTGAAGGGGACACCTCATTTTTCCCCCATCTCTAGGAATCACTGTCCTTCATGTTTTACGTCATTGTCTTGAGAGTTGTTTTCTCTAATAATTTGTCCAGTTTTTTTAGTTGTTTAGCTGGGAGTATAAATCTGATCCCTGTTTCTTCCTCTTCACTGGAATAGAAAGCCTATTAATTCTTTTAATACTGATACAACTTCGTGAGTTAAAGTTACTTGTTCAAAGTCACACAGCCATGTTTCTAATGAATGTTAATAAAAATCTATAAACTCCCCTTCTCTGAACAACATCTACTTCCTCTTCCGGGCTGATCTGTTTTTTCAAAGCTCAGCTCAAGAGGCATCATCTGCTGAAAACCTCATCAGTTTCAGCTTATTTTCTCCCTAGCCCTTCATGATGGTTACAACTCTCTGCTCTATGTTCCTGTAAACCCTGGGAACACATGTATTAGCACATTTTCAGTATATTTACTGATTTTGTTGCCTATCTTTCCTTCTTTGAAGGCTATCAGCTTCTTGAAGACAATAACTGTCATACATCTTTGTATCATTAGCACCTAGGATAGTGCCTGGAATATACTCATATTTGAAATAAACTTGCTTGTAAATTTTTAAATCCTCATAAATGTATACACATTAATTTTGAAACATTAATTTCATTGAATTCTATCTTTTAGGAAGAATTTACCTAATTCAAATAGCTGAATGTTTGAGAGGATGATAATGATATTGGGGAAATTAAAACAACCATGAAATCTGCATATATTTTTAACAAACTTATTTGATAACAGAGTGGCATTCTCAAAGTGATCACGTGTTCCAAATATATAAGTGTTAACTTCTGTGTGCCATATCCTTGCCAGCCAACATGACAGACATTCCTAAGAAAGCATAAGCTTGGGCGCCTGGGTGGCTCAGTCGTTAAGCGTCTGCCTTCGGCTCAGGTCATGATCCCAGCGTCCTGGGATCGAGTCCCACATCGGGCTCCCCGCTCTGCGGGAAGCCTGCTTCTTCCTCTCCCACTCCCCCTGCTTGTGTTCCTGCTCTCGCTATATCTCTCTCTGTCAAATAAATAAATAAAATCTTTAAAAAAAAAAAAAAAGAAAGAAAGCATAAGCTTTCTGGAAAAAAACCTAACATCCTTTTGAAAAAATAATTATTTATTGTATGCTTATAACATTCCAGACCCTGTGCTAAGCACGTTATATATATCTCACTTAACAAAATTCTCATAACAGTCCTGACAAGGCAGGTACATTTAATGCTATTTTTTAGATGAAGAATAAATTACCTTAAGTCACAAAGATGGTAAGGTGGCAGAACTTGAATTTTAACCCAGATCACAAAATCTATGTTCTTAATAACACTATACTGCCTCTCAGCTTGAGATCCATTTGATTATTAACTTTTAAGGGGGAAAAAAAAAAAAGAGATAAATCTAATCATTTTTAATTGCCAGAAAAGATTGTACAAAGTTAAAACTAAATTTTCTTTAGTCTTTCGGATGCTACCATTAATGATCTTAAAGGTTGTGAGTGCCATCTAAAAAGCTCATTTGAATCAAACTTCTCCAGATGAGTAACTTTTAAAATATTAAACATATTTGCAGTATAGGTACTGTGCTGCTTCCTTTAAAGTAAATGCAATCTCACTATGACAGAAACACATTATCAACAGCTTATCATATTTCTGGCTACATTTCATTTTAACAGTTACTATAATTCTATCTCTTAAGATCAAGGTCTAAGCTAGAAATATTACAAGTAGCTCAAAAGTAGATTTATCTTACCTCTGGAAGTTAGCACCACGTTGGTTTAAACAAAGACCCAAGAAGAAATGAAAAGAATTAAGCCAACAACAAATAGTCCATTCTCAATAGCAAATTCATCTTAGAGCTTTATCAAACATTTTCTCTAAACAGCTTTAGGGTTTGCAAAAAAATTATTTAACAGTTACTTTCTTTATTAAAAATCAGAGAAGGATGCCATTTTATAGATCCATTTTATAGAGGAAGACGCTAAAGAGCTAAATATGAACCTAAGGGTACAACATCTTTAAGGACCTGTGTAAGAAACCCTTATTCGGGCGCCTGGGTGGCTCAGTTGGTTAAGCGGCTGCCTTCGGCTCAGGTCATGATCCTGGAGTCCCGGGATCAAGTCCCGCATCGGGCTCCCTGCTCGGCAGGGAGCCTGCTTCGCCCTCTGACCCTCCCCCCTCTCATGTGCTCGCTCTCTCTCATTCTCTCTGTCTCAAATAAATAAATAAAATCTTAAAAAAAAAAAAAAAAGAAACCCTTATTCATAACTCAATACTATTATTTACAAAACGGTGCTGCTCATTTACTACACAAATACACAGCCATGCTTATTTGTTTATAAACTGTCTATGGCTACAAGTGGCAGGCCTGAGTAGTTGTGGTGGAGATCATATGGCCCACAAAGCCTAAAATATTTATCTGGCTCTTTATAGAAAAGGCTGACCACCAATCTAGACAACTATAGCTGTATCCTTTCCACTTAAATTTCCATCCTAAGCACAGCTGCTGAAGTTATCTTCACAAAGCAAGGTTCTAAATTACTGCTTAAAAAAGACCTCTGTGGGAATTCTTAATCGCA
>NC_138369.1:97715017-97731434 GCF_054177405.1 Leptonychotes weddellii | reverse complement strand
GAAAAAAAAAAGACCTCTGTGACTCTCCATTGCTTCTACATTAAGCATAAATGTTTCACTTTAGTTTTTAATTGCCATCAATAATTTCCCAAGCTTATTCTTTTATCCTTATTTTTCAACCATTTCTGCACTCACACCCAATATTTCAGCAATACACAGACTCTCACTATTTCTCAACCATGTCCTGCATTTTCCTCCCATTGCTTTCACTCACGCACAACCCTCTACCTGGAATTTCTATTCCCGTGTATCCTTAGTTGTAGAAATGCTGAAATGCCACCATCTTTGTACAACCCCATGTAGCTGGAAGGATACGCTATGGTCTATTTAACCACCCATACAGCACTCAAGATCTTTGTGAGAATGCTACAGACTACCTCTCTTCGTTCAAAATAAGTGCCCTCTCTCCTCTTTAGTTTCCTTCACTCCTGCTCCAGCTATGAAGCCTCTCCACCTAAACCACCTTTTAACAGCACTTAAGAAGGCCCACATTTAGAAAGGAAGTAGCTTTATATGAAAGCTAAGTAGATGAAGTAGAAATGTTCTCCCCTCTGTGGAGCCAAGGTAGGTAGGGAGATAGGGGAAAAAGTCTGACTAATTTAAGTTTGGAAGCATAAAAAAGACAGAAAATGGAAGAAACAACAAACCCAAATAATCATTAATTTGTATTGGCTACACAATTGTGCCATCGAGTAGAAATGTTTACTTAACATTTCCCTGTAAAGAATTGAGACTTTTTTTTTTGGACAGCTGAACCAAGAGATTCTCGCATGGAAGGAAGAAATTAGGGCTTTTTATATGCATCAGTTATTTATATGTTAGGTCTCTCAGAAATTCCAAAATAAGTCTATGCAAAACAAATTATTTTTAGTAATATTCTAGACATGGCATTGAGGTTAAAGTAAAATTTGACTCAATAATACAGTTGTTTATATTTTAAAGGGCAAAGCACAAATAATTTTGAAGTTTCCTAAATTTTTTCAAAATGAATGTGTGGTAACATACAAGGATAAACATTTATACGTTTCTAAATTCTGTTTTATTACCTTCTCTTTTTTAGCACCTTCATAGCCACCTACTTTTGCTATCTCAATTTTAAGCATCAGCATATCTTTTAGCCCATAAATATTAACATTTTAGGATGCGGTAGGAGACATTATTTTAAACAATTACATAAATGTTTTTCCTGATCCTTGTAGGATATGGTTTAGAATAATACTTTCTCTATTTTAAATCCTTTGTAGTATTGCAACAGCAATTTTTTAAAAGATTTTTCTTAGTTTTTATTTATTGTCAGAGACAGAGAGAGAGAGGGAGGAAAGGAAGGAGGGCGCACAAGCAGGGGGAGCGGCAGGCAGAGGGAGAAGCAGTTTCCCTGCTAAGCAAGGAGCCCAATGCGGGACTCGATCTCAGGACCCCGGGATCATGACCTGAGCTGAAGGCAGATGCTTAACTGACTGAGCCACCCAGGCATCCCACAACAGCAATTTTTAAGAAACTTATTTCCTGTGACTACGTTTCTTTCTGCTTTTTGACTCTGTCTCTCTTCCTCTGTATCATCTCATGACTGCTAGGAAGGGAGTGGTGTTCTCTGCAGCAGCAATCATCTGCAATAATCTACCTATCCATCTTTGCTTTACTAATCTCACGTAAGTTTTTAACTCTTTTGATAAAACCTTTCTGTTTTATTCCAAGTTATACTTTCTATCTTTGAATGCAGTTACTTTACTTTGCCTCTAGAGGATCTTCCAAAATTATTTCTTTGAAGCATTTTTGTCACTAAAAAGATAAGAGGTAAAAGTACTAGAAAGTTTTTAAAACAGGTTTTCTCCTCAAAAACATTCATCCATTTACAACTGCACCAAAAGCCATAAGATGGCTTAAGGAATAAACCTAACCAAAGAGGTAAAAGATCTGTACTCTAAAAACTACAGAACACTTATGAAAGAAATTAAGGAAGACACAAAGAAATGGAAAAACATTCCATGCTCATGGATTGGAAGAACAAATACTGTTAAAATGTCTATGCTACCCAAAGCCATCTACACACTGAATGCAATCTTTATCAAAATACCGCCAGCATTTTTCACAGACCTGGAACAAACAATTCTAAAATTTGTATGGAACCAGAAAAGACCCCGAATCGCCAAAGGAATGTTGAAAAAGAAAAGCAAAGCTGGTGGCATCACAATTCCGGACTTTAAGCTCTATTACAAAGCTGTCATCATCAAGATGGTATGGTACTGGCACAAAAACAGACACATAGATCAATGGAACAGAATAGAGAGCCCAGAAATGGACCCTCGACTCTATGGTCAACTCATCTTCAACAAAGCAGGGAAGACTATCCAATGGAAAAAAGACAGTCTCTTCAACACATGGTGTTGGGAAAATTGGACAGCCACATGCAAAAGAATGAAACTGGACCATTTCCTTATACCATACACAAGAATAGATTCAAAATGGATGAAAGACCTAAATGTGAGACAGAATCCATCAAAATCCTTGAGGAGAACACAGGCAGCAACCTCTGTGACCTCGGCCACAGCAACCTTTTGCTAGACACATTGCCAAAGGCAAGGGAAGCAAGGGCAAAAATGAACTATTAGGACTTCATCAAGATAAAAAACTTTTGCATAGCAAAGTCGACAAAACCAAAAGAAAACTGACAGAACAGGAGAAGATATTTGCGAATGACATATCAGATAAAGGGCTAGTATCCAAAATCTATAAAGAATTTATCAAACTCAATGCCCAAAGAACAAATAATCCATTCAAGAAATGGTCAGGAGACATGAACAGACATTTTTCCAAAGAAGACATCCAAATGGCCAACAGACACAAGACAAAATGCTCATTATCACTTGGCATCAGGGAAATCCAAATCAAAACCACAATGAGATACCACCTCACACCAGTCAGAATGGCTAAAATTAACAAGTCAGGAAATGACAGATTTTGGCGGGGATGCGGAGAAAGGGGAACCCTCCTACACTGTTGGTGGGAATGCAAGCTGGTGTAGCCACTCTGGAAAACAGTATGGAGGTTCCTCAAAAAGTTGAAAACAGAGCTATCCTATGACCCAGCCACTGCACTACTAGGTATCTACCCCAAAGGTATAAGTGTAGTAATCCGAAGGGGCACCTGCACCCCAATGTTTATAGCGGCAATGTCCACAATAGCCAAACTATGGAAAGAGCCCAGATGTCCATCCACTGATGAATGGATAAAGAAGAGGCTGAGTGTGTGTGTTGTGTGTGTGTGTTGTGTACACACACACAACACACACAACACATACACACACACACAGGAATATTACTCAGCCATCAAAAAGAATGAAATCTTGTCATCTGCAATGACGTGGATGGAACTAGAGGCATTATGGTTAAGCAAAATAAATTAGAGAATGACAAATATCATATGATTTTACTTATATGTGGAATTTAAGAAACAAAACAGATGAACATAGGGGAAGGGAAGGAAAAATAAAATAAGATAAAAACAGAGAGGGAGGCAAACCATAAGAGACTCTTAACTATAAGAAACAAATGTGAGGGTTGCTGGATGGGAGGAGAGTGGGGGGGGATGGGGTAATTGGGTGATGGGACTTAAGGAGGGTATTTGATATAATAAGCCCTGGGTATTATATGCAACTGGTGAATCACTAAATTCTACCCCTGAAACTAAAAAAAGTACAGAATCATTTTTTTTTAAAGATTTTATTCATTTATTTGAGAGAAAGAGCATGAGCAGCGGGAGGGGCAAAGGGAGAAGGAGGAGTAGACTCGCCACTAAGCACAGAGCCTGATGACACAGGGCTCAGTCCCAGGACCCTGAGATCACGACCTGAGCCAAAGTCAGACACTTACTGGACTAAGCCACCCAGGTGCCCCCAGAATCATTTTTATAATATTGTAACCCTACTGTGCATACTACTTTGAAGCCTATTATTTTCACATAAGATATTATAATTTGTCATTCTTTTAAATCATGAATTTTAAAAATACAAACCATGGATGCACTTAATTTTAAGCTATTATTAATTGGACATTTGCTTTTAAAATTTCATGGCTATATATAATCTTTTGATCAATTTTTAATAAATGAATATTTGGGGAAAAAACATTCATTAAATATCCAGTTGTTTGAAACACTGCTCAAAATGGGTAATGATACAAAATAAACCTATATAAAGTAAAATAAATATTTATATTTCTATAAACAAGTTGTAGAAAATAATTTATTTGATTTGAATGATTTACTAAGAGATTTTCTAAATGGAATAGCTGCAATCAGGGTATGTTTCACATGTTCCCAACAATTTTATATGGGCAAAAGAAAAAAAGACAAAAGGGAAAAGACTGGGTGTCCGAAGAACTGAGCCTTGACTGTGTAACCTCCAAGAGCTTTAGTTTCCTCATCCATGTTAAGCATGCTTATCAAAACTTTTTTGAAAAATATAAACATATGCCCAAAAGGAGAATGGTTAAATTATGGTCCAACCCCATGATGGAAGCAGCACAGTAATCAATTTTTATATTTATTTATTTATTTGAGAGAGAGTGAGAAAGCGCAAGAGCACACAAGCAGGCGGGGCGGGGAGGGAGGGCAGAGGGAGAGAGAGATCTCCAGCAGACTTCTACAACCCTGAGATCATAACCCAAGACGAAACCAAGAGTTGGAGGACTGAGCCACCCAGGTGCCCTCAATTTTTTTTAATGATTTAAAGACATTATTTAACATAGGCAAATACTAAAATCATATTTTTGGAAGACTACAAAACTATATACAGAAAATGATTCGGATTTGTAAAAAAAATTAAAATTTAAAAATAAAATGTATATCCTAGAAAGAACTAAAAACAATATGGCAAAATGGTAACAATAGTTATTTTCTTCTCTAGCGCTAATCCTATGTTTTCCAAGTTGGATTTTGTTGGGTGAACCAGGGAAAATGGGTATTATGACAAAAGGAAAAATCTTTAAAGATAAAGAAAAGAAAAAATTAAAACTTTTTAAAGACTATTAAATTTTTTTACAGTTCAATATAAAGTATGTCTATGTCATGCATTTTAAGGTACTAAAGTTTGCTGTAAAAACTGCAAGAACTATTTAAGTTTTCCCTATAAGCTGACATTTGACACCCATTCTTACTACTACCATAAGGTTAAAGACATATTTTGTAAAGAGGTAAATTTTATAATGGATAAATGTAATGGCCTTTTGCCTCAGGAGACCTGTAATCAGTAATTTGCTTAAGTAATAAATGACAATAATGTAGACAGTCAAATACTGATTTTTTAGTTGACATTAATCTAATCACAAAACTGCTTCACAATTCATAATTAATGATTTCTCCTTAAGAAAAGCCCCAAACCATGGTTGTTTTAGTAATGATTAAAAAGTATTGGCAGAAGGTGCCTGGGTGGCTCAGTCAGTTAAGCGTCTGCCTTCAGCTCAGGTCATGATCCTGGGGTCCTGGGATCAAGTCCCATGTCGGGCTCCTTGCTCCTCGGGAAGCCTGCTTCTCCCTCTCCCGCTGCCCCCCCACCCCCCATTCTCTCAATCTCTCTCTCTCTTGCTCTCTCAAATAAATAAATAAAAAATCTTAAAAAAAAGTATTGGCAGAGCTTCGATTTCTAACATCTTGCTAATTTTCCTTTAGAATTCTAATGTAGAGAGTCCAAGTAATGTACATATATAATGAATACATTATTTATTGGGTTTTCATTTCATTCTAAAATACTTTCTTGCTAGTTTCCTCCTGACCTCACCTTGCTGACCTAAAAAATGAGGTAAATTAAACCTTATTTTTTATTTTTGAAAATTGTCGCACTAATAAAATCTGTTAATTAAAAGTATTGCTTTTATAGACTGTAAAAAATACCTACCATTAAAGGGCAACAAAACAATACATTATAGTAACTTGAGTATGATAACCCCAAGTCTTCACCACTAGACTAATGACCACTTTTTTTATTTGACCACTCTACCAAAAAGACAGCTGATTTTTCAGTCTTGAAAAATGTAGTTTTATTCCAGATTGTTTTTTCCATATATTTTGTTCTATATTTGTTCATGAAGTTATGAATAAAGAACAAAATATTCCAATAAGGAAAACAAATATACTTATAAAAAATGTTAAGGTAAAATCATATGAAATGCTAATATGCAATCATTTTTTAACCGTAAAACTGTGGTTCAACCTAAAAACAGAATTCAGATGGTGGGGTAGGGTTAGCTTTTCGGGCTTAGAAGCAACAGAAGAAATCATAGAGGAAAAAGAGAGACAGGTTTGGCCACATAAACATATTCAATTTTATATAAAAAGCATTCCAGCAGCACAGAAGTGAAATACAATGGCAACACAGTGACAGTAAAATTATTAGTAACAAATTTAACCAAGAGTTTATAGCTTCATTTCAAAACAGTCCCTAAAAGCTGATAGCAAAATCATTAGATCCTAAAAGATGAGAAGGAAAGAGCATTAAGACAACTCACACAGTAAAAAGGCAGCTGGTCAAACTCTCTCCTTAGATTTCTCTGGTAGAATTACCTGTTGTTATTATTAAAATATGCAAATTAAAAATGTTTAAATGTTAGGTAATGCTAGCCAATGAAGTAAAACTCTCACTTCACTAGTGGTCTTATAAATTGATGCACTTAGAGAAAGCAATTTGAAAAATGTGAAAGGAGCCCAAAGAGTATTCGTATTCTGAGAATATTTCCAATTTGGGGGCTTAGAAGAAAATATTTAAAATATGAAAGAGTTACGACCATTCAGATATTTTAAATACTTTCCTTTTAAAACTGAGGGGCAGGAAATAACCTAACTCTCCAACAATAAAGAACTAGTTGGGCAAATCTACTTAGTAAGAGTAGTATATCTTTTAAAAACAATGACAATGTTAAAAACCTTAAGTATGAAAAATTGCCTACTGTCCAGAAAATGACAGAATACTATACATTAAGAATATCTAAAATATTTATACCTTTTGACACAGGATTTTCATTTCAAGAATCTACTCTAAATTAATCACTTAAGATACCAAGATCAATGCAGAGAGATGTTCATCCCAGTGTTAGCTCTAACACCAAATTATTGAAAATAACTGAAAGCAATATACAAGTGATTTTTAACAATGGAGGAATAATTGGATTTATCTCATTAAATTGATAAACTGGGGTTCCTGGGTGGCTCAGTCCTCAGTCGGTTAAGTGCCCACCTTTGGCTGAGGTCATGACCAGCATCCTGGGATTGAGCCCTGCATCTGGCTCTCTGCTCATTGAGGAGTCTGCTTCTCCCTCTCCCCTGCTCTTATGCTCTCGCTCTCTCTCCCTCTCATATAAATAAAATCTTAAAAAAAAATTGATATATTGAAGTATTATGTAGCTATTAAAGATACTTACAAAAAATCTTACTGACATTGAAAATTACTCAAACTATACTAAGTGAAAATGCAGGACACAAATTTAGATCATACTTTAGATTCAATTTATGTGAAATATGCAGTATAATATGTATGCACAGGACAAAGATGTGAAGAAACCATTCCAAAATATTATAATAGTATGTTCTTACTTCCAGTAACAACTGCAAGAGTAGACAGATGTAAATCTAGACAAAATGACAAAAACCAACTATTTTAGAACACTGAGAAATAACAGTTGCAGAGAAGAACCTGAGAAATACTGCCGCTTCATCAACTAAGAATGGCATGTTTTGAGCTTCTTGCCTGGGGACATTATATTCCCCACTGCCTGAGAGGCAAAAATCCCACAACTTTAGCACCCATAGCTGATAGGCTTGGTTCAGGGCAATAGCAAAACTAGATTTTGGAAGTGAGAGAGCCCTGGATGGTTGAGATTATAAACTGTCCACATACTCCTGGCTGTCTACTAAATTATGCACATATGCAGAAGATTTTAGAGAACATGGTAAAGACTGAAAGCCTAGGTCTTGTAAATTTGCTTTACGTTGGAATGTATTCCTCATCTACACACATCCTAGCCATAGTGTGGAAGCCTTACTGTCCTAAGGTACCACTAGCCGACCACTAAACTATATAGACACAAGAGAGACACCGAAAGGAGCCATGCTAAAAAAGCAGACAACACCAACAAATACACAAAAACTGGGCTGAGACATCAGCAGCTGAACACTATAGAGGCAACAAATTTCACAGACTGAGTCAAAGAAAGATAATTACCTACTAAAACAAAACCCCAAAACAGAAGAAAAAAACAGAATCCAGAGTCACAAGAACACAATATCCACCCACCTACAAAATTTACTAGATATTTTTAAAGAAGCATGAAAGTGTGAACCCACACTCAAGAAAAAAAGCAGTTAATAGAAAATAACTCCAAAGTGGCACAGATGTTTGATTTAACAAAGACTTCAAAGAAGCTATTATAAATGTGTTCAAAGAATTAAAGGAAAATATGCTAAGAAGGATGAAATAAATAGGGAATTTCAACAGAGAACTTTCAAACTATAGAGAAAGAGCCAAATGGAAATCCTACAGTTGACAAGTACAAGAACTAAAATGAAAACCAAAAACAAAACAAAAAACCTCACAGATGGGCTCATTAACAGATCTGAGATGGCAGAAGAATCAGCCAATATAAAGACATATCAATAAAAATTACCCAAACCAAAAAACAAAAGGAAAAAATACTGGAGGAAAATGACAGAACCCTTGTGATCTGTGTAGCAATATCAAACATCCTAACATAAATGTGATTTAAGTCCTAAAAGGAGAAAAGAGAGAAGAAAGGGCAGGAAAAAAAATGTGAAGAAATAATACCAAAAAAATACCAAATTCAGTGGAAAACTTTAACATTTCAACAATGCTCAATAAATTCCAAGTGGACAAATGCAAAAAGAACAACACTTTTATGCATCAGAGTTAAACTCCTAAAAGCCAAAGGCAAAAGAGAGAATCTTGTTTGTTGTTTTTTTTTTTAAGATTTTTATTTATTCATTTGAGAGAGAATGAGATAGAGGAGCATGAGAGGGGGGAGGGTCAGAGGGAGAAGCAGACTCCCTGCCGAGCAGGGAGCCCGATGCGGGACTCGATCCTGGGACTCCAGGATCATGACCTGAGCCGAAGGCAAGTCGCTTAACCAACTGAGCCACCCAGGCGCCCAAGAGAGAATCTTGAAAACAGCAAGAGAAAAATACCATGACATATACAAGGAAAAAATATGATTAATAGTTGACTTTCATCAGAAATAATGCAGACCAGAGGCAATGGGAATGGCATACTTAAACTGCTAGTGGAAAAATATACCTGTAAATCAAGAATTCCATATCCAACAAAAATAAAGACAAAATAGGGGCGCCTAGGTGGCTCAGTTGGTTAAGGGTCTGCCTTCAGCTCAGGTCATGATCCCAGGGTCCTGGGATTGAGCCCTGCATAGGGCTCCCTGCTCAGCGAGGAGTCTGCTTCTCCCTCTCCCTCTGCCGCTCCCTCTGCTTGTGCTCTCTCTCTCTTTCTTTCTCTCTGTCAAATAAATAAACAAAATCTTAAAAAAAAAAATAAAGACAAAATAAAAACATTCACAGATAAGCAAAAACTGAGGTAATTCACTGCTAGTGGACTTGCCCTAATAAGAAATACTGATGGAAGTCCTTCTGGCTAAAAGGAAATTAATGGTAACTCAGAACCACTCAGAAGGCACGAAGAGCACAGGGAATAGTAAATATACAAATATTTTTAAATTTTCTTCTCTTAATTTCTCTGCAAGACATGTACTTGCTGAAAGCAAAGATTCTAACACTATTGTTGAGTTTATAATGTATATACATACAATAATATGTATAATAGCAATAGTACAAAGGAGAGGAAAATGGAGGTAAAACTGGTACAAATGGAAATAAACTGGAAAAGAGAGGTAAAGTGGTATATTTTATTTCAATTTTATCAGATTAATTTGAAATAGATTATAGTAAGTTAAAGATGCATACTGTAAACCCATGACACACCTTTCTTAAAAGGTGGCCAACTACTGGTTTAGTGAATAATGGACTAAATTCTCTTGTATACGATTACCCTCTAGGTGAGCTTTTTTCTTTCTTGTTATAAAGTAAAACATACATGTGGAAAAGTGGACATATTAGGAATGTACATGTCAATGAATTCAGCAAGCAATTTTAAGACCTGTATGAATTCTCTTGTAGCTACTAAGTTTATACTTACCTTCTTGAAAGATCTGCTGATTGCCATGCTCTTTTATATATATTACAATAAACCTTTAACATGTGCTATTATTTTTAAAAGATGCATATTGTAATCTCTACAGCAACTACTAAAAAAAATAAACTTTCTATAATGTCCTTGAAAATTTCTATAGTCAGAATATCACTTGAATACAATGATAAAAATATATACTGTTTAAAAAAGACTAGAAGGAGGGGCACCTGGGTGGCTCAGCCTGTTAAGTATCCGACTCCTGATTTTAGCTCAGGTCTTGATCTCAAGGTCATGAATTCAAGCCCTGTGTTGGGCTCCACACTACTTAAAAAACAAAACAAAACAAAACAAAACAAAACTAGAAAGAAATACACTAAAATGGTAATCAAAAGGATAGCATTATATGTGACTTTTTCCTTTCTTTGTTGTTTCTGGATTGTATGTGAAGTTGTTATAACATTTTTAAATTGGAATATTCCAATGAAATTTAAATCATGCAAAATATACCATAAAAAATATACCAAAACCTCAGGAGATACTAAAGGCATTTAATATGGGTATCATGTATGGGTATCAGAGGGTCTATGAACCTCCTGAAATAATATGCACTTATATTTTTCTGGACAGAGAATCTACAGCTTTTATCAGATTTCCAGAGGGATCTGTGCATCCAAAAAAAAGTTAAGAACCAGTGTTCTAAAGTATTAATAAATGACCTGTCATATCCCATTCATTTGGACTATGGATTCCAAGGCATCTTTACCTAATTATTGCCTTTTGAAATGATAATTCACTAATTTAAGTTAGTTCATAACTCTTTAATTTGCCTTTATTCTTATTTCAGAGGTTCAGATCTGGGTGACAGGAAGAGACACGGTAAAGAGAATATCCTCTGGGCTGCAAAGACAGAAAACAGCAAGATGATTATATGAACTGGAAGACCCCTACTCCTGAAGCAAAGTACTAAGCTATATAATTCTTACTTTTATTTTTCATGTAAGTCTTCAGGATAGGACCTATGAGTTTATGATTTTTAAAGATTTCTCAGGTAATTTGATCAGCCAGGTTGGGTATTACTGCTCTGAATTAACAGTGAAATCCTGAGGCCAAGAAGATTTGTAATCATTTCTATATCCCTAGCACCCAAAGCAGTGCCCGGAACACAGAAGATTCTCAATAAACAGTTTGTTGAAGGAATAAATGAGTCTTCTTTTTCATAGCATGTGGATAAAAAATAAAATCAGGCAAAGTCAAATTATCATACATATTACACATAACAAATATTCCAGGTAAGAATATGCCTACACTCCTTAGATAATAAGTTACTGGGTGTATCAGAAGATTTCTGTTTAAATTATTCGTGCTGAAGTATTCCAGATCTCTGACCTTGATATCCCCACTGATCAAAGTAAAAATAACCTCTCACTCACATTATTTTCTAAGGGAAATAAGTCATATTCCTTGAGTCAGCAATACCTCCTGTGCTCTTGAGTGACCAAATCAAGAGACATTTAGATTTAGATAAACTTACTGTTGTTTTCCTTTCCAAAACAACATCATTTTAGTTCACTTCCAAATCCAAGAAAATCTTCCCATATAGTTGCTTACCATGTGTTAAAATTCTTGCTACAATAGTAGCATTTTGAAACTATAAATTTAAACATATGAAGATCATAGATTAAAAGTATAAAAGGTACCTTTAACATCATATTCAGAGGTTATTTGACCAGGCAATTCACAGAATATAGAAACCTTTCCTTGAAAAACCAGGAACCCATTTACCTTGTTCCATCCGGAACATGCAAAGGATCCCAATGTTGTGAAAAGAGAAGTTTCAAATAGTACATACATGCATGCTTGTAGTGGGCCTTACTGGTACATCCATTTTATTATAAAATTCATTTCAAAATTTAAAATTGTTAATGATAATCATGTAACAACAAAAAATTAACTGTATGTAAAACAACTGTGAAAGAATATACTTTTAATGATTAAGTACAGTAGAACACTATTCTGACTAGAAACAACATAAAATGTGCTGTTTTGGTCCACTCAATTTTCTACTTACCAACATACATTATAAATGTAGTTGGACAGACCATATTAAACTTAAGTTAGATTCACACATTTCAGGGCCTGTGTGGTCAACCTTGGAGTGGATATATCAGAAATCTAGCGCTGGACCAAGGAGTGGCCTGCAAAAGGAGTCATTCTTCACGGAAGAGTGAGTTAAAGTAGACAAGCAGAACCTTGTAACAATGTTTTAGCTGTCATATTTGTGATTTCTAAGTTTAGATTATGTATCCATCACTCAAATTTCTCTTTGATCTAAGCTCCCTCCCCACCTCTATTGTGGATCTTATTTATGGGTCTTAGGAAAAGAGAGGGGTACAAATAAAAACTCAAAGTTACTTTCAGTATAATCTTGAAAACACTCAGGAGTACAGGCATTTATGCTTAGGTATTCCCTACCCCTAACATAATGTAGTATAAAAAGGGAGACAGGCACCTTTCCTAAGTTCTAACAGAAGTTCATGCAGGAAGATCAGTCACCTAGTCTGGCACATAGGGAACATACCTAGAACATGTGGCAGTACTTAGTGGGATCAGCAGTGCTATAGGGCAGAGGAGGGCCAAGGTGAAGGGAGATTTAAAAAGGAGAGAGGCCTTCTTCCCTTCCCTTCTTTTTTTCAAACTACTGGGACCTTTGCTTATAAACACAGATGAGGCAATTCTCCTCAAAACTGCCACAGACATTTGGGGGACACTGAAATCTACCTTAACTAGAAGGACAAACGTTAGTAAAGCACCTTTTGCAAAAGAAAGTTCAGTTCTACTTTAACTTTGTTTTTTTTTTTTTTTTAGAATGGCTCAGATTACACAGTAGGAAAAAATCTGGAATACACAGATATCTGGTACACCTGCAATGTTCAAATGTCACCTGTCTCTCCATGTGTTGCTAGGATACTGTCAAATAACATCTCAGTGGATTAATGGCTCTATCACAACCTCTAAAGCAGAGTCCCATCTGGAATCCAAGAAGGCTTGAGAGCCCCTGAATATGTTCTAAGAGAAACCCGAGGAGAACGTTCTCCGAGAATTTTAAAATGTGCCTTTAGGGATACTCTGAAAATTACTAATATAAGTCTGTGAGTACCCCACTTACTATCAAGCAAATCAATGCAATTTCAGTGCCAGCTTTTATGTTTGTGTTCATAACCAAGTCTGGTGCCATGTGATCTAAAATGCTGGTGTTTGCTTTTAATGTATCCCTATGAGTGTCTGGAGGCCTGCCCAAAAGTCAAATGACAACAATGGCCTGGCATCCATTGCTACACTCACGTTAAATTTTCTGGCAGTTATAAGGACAAAATGACTCTTATTGCTGTTATAATTTGCAACTAAGAAATTTTCACAAAATAATGTCTTTAACGTTTCACATTACATAGTAAATTAAGACTTTTTCACTTTTATGAAGCCTAGAAGTTTATTCTGGGCTAATGAGAGAAGACTGGACTTATGTTGAAACTTTGTCTGTGTCAAGAGCAGGCCAAAGTCACTCTTGCATAAAATTCAAGGATTCTGCAGTAGACTAAACACAGAGAACTGGTGGGATAATGAGGCACTGAAAATTGAAACACATGAAACAGAGTAGGTAGTACAGATAGGGCAAACTCAAAAAACCTGAGCTATAGCAGCCCTTTCTGCATTTATCATTTAAGCTGATGCTCTGCTAGTCTGCATACACCAGTGTGCAATGATTGCAAGAGCAGTGATAATAAAAATTTTCTGTTAAATAGATTTTTAAAATATTTTAATATTTTATTACTTTTGATTGCATTAAATGACTAGATTATCAAAACAATGGCCCAGTAATTAAAATAAGCTTATTTCTTCAGAATAGAAAAAATAATTACAATGACATAAATCTCAAGATCATTCAGGCACTGTATGAAACATAAAACATGCAATCAAAACTAAAATAAGATATCATCTCACACCTGTGAGAATGGCTAAAATCATAAACACAAGAAACAACAGGTGTTGGGGAGGATGTGGAGAAAGAGGAACACTAGTGCACTGTTGGGAGAATGCACAATGCTGCAGCTACTGTGGAAAACAGTATGGAGGTTCCTCAAAAAACTAAAATAAACCTACCCTATGATCCAGTAATCGCACTACTATTTACCCAAAAAATACAAAAACACTAATTCAAAGGGATATAGGCACCCCTATGTTTATTGCAGCATTATTTGTAATAGCCAAACTATGGAAGCAGCCCAAGTGTCCACTGATCGATGAATGGATAAAGAAGATGTGATATATAGATACATAGATATATCTCTCCGCACAATGGAATATTATTCAGCCATAAAAAGAAGGAAATCCTGCCATTTGCATGGATAGAGCTAGAGAGTATAATGCTAAAGCGAAGTAAGTCAGAGAAAGACAAATACCATATGATCTCACTCATATGTGGAATTTAAGAAATGCCAAAGAAGCAAAGGGGAAAAAAAAAAGGAGAGAGACAAACCAAGAAACAGACTCTTTACTCTAGAGAACAAACTGACAGTTACCTGAGGGGAGGTGGGTGGGAGGATGGGTGAAATAGGTGATGGAGATTAAAGAGTACACTTACCATGATTTAAAAAGAGAGAAAAGAAAAAAGAAAAAAAGAAAACATAAAAAATGCAAGTAAATTTGTCTATCAACAAACCAAACATCTGAAATACAATCTAAATTTTAAAAAATACCATCTGTATTAGATTTATTATATTGGTTAAGTCCTGTTTTCACAGATTTTGAAGTTTTACTTTTAATTTGTAAATTTAGCTAGCAAATTTACATTAATATGTAAATTTGTTTGAGAGGTAACTAAGTATACTAAAAGCTTGAGCTCTGGAGCCTAGACAGCCAGGGTTTAAGTCCCAGACCTGACATTTATTAGCTGTGGGATCTTGAACAAGTCATTTAGCCTATCTGTGCCTCCATTTGCTTATCCATAAAATGGAGATAAAAATACTGAAAATGTTGTAAGTGGGATTTAAAAAAGGGGGGTATGAGCTCTGGAGCCAGATTGCTCAGGTATTATAGTTCAATTTCCCTTCTCCCGGGGTGTATTATTGCAGGATTTATATCCTAACTCACAGGATTATAGAAAAGATTAGATGAGTGTGAGTGTACATATATAATCTATCTATCCAAAGTGCCTAGCACATAGCAAGAGTTACATGTGTTAACTAGCATTACTACTGTTACTATATAATTTTGTTATTAACATTAGTATTTTAGTATGTGTATTTATACATATTTTTATATGTACATATGTATATATGTATACATATATACATTATAAATTTTAGTATTTATATTTATAAAACACTATGACTATAAGGATTTAAATCTACTTTTATATATATACATTAAGCAACATTATGATATAGTATCAAAGTCTATAAGGTGGAGGGCCCCTGGGTGGCTCAGTCAGTTCAGTAACCAACTCTTGATTTTGGCTCGGGTCATAATCTCGGGGTCCTGGGCTCAAGCCCCATGTTGGGCTCCGAGCTCACTGGGGAGTCTGCTTCAGGATTCTCTTTCTCCCTCTACCTGCCCCTGAAACTAAAATAAATAAATATATCTTTTTTTTAAACAAGTCTATAAGGTGAGAGGAGTAATAAGAATTTTTTTCTCTTTAAATTGAGTCCATATATGAATAAATAAAGAAACCGTTTTTTAAAAAGATTTTATTTAGTTTTGATTTGAATTTCCCTGATGGCTAATGATGATGAACATTTTTTCATGTGTCTGTTAGCCATTTGTATGTCTTCTTCAGAGAAGTGTCTTTTCATATCTTCTGCCCACTTTTTGACTTGATTATTTGTTTTTTGGGTGTTGAGCTTGAGAAGTTCTTTATAGATCTTAAAACCACATTGAGATACCACCTTACACCAGTTAATATGGCAAAAATGGACAGGGAAAGAAACAACAAATGTTGGAGAGGTTGTGGAGAAAGGGGAACCCTCTTACACTGTTGGTGGGAATGCAAGTTGGTACAGCCACTTTGGAAAACAGTGTGGAGGTGCCTCAAAAATTTAAAAATAGAGATACCCTATGACCCAGCAATTGCACTCCTGGGTATTTACCCCAAAGACACAGATGTAGTGAAAAGAAGGGCCATATGCACCCCAGTGTTCATAGCAGCAATGTCCACAATAGCCA
>NC_138369.1:97710505-97714517 GCF_054177405.1 Leptonychotes weddellii | reverse complement strand
CCCGGTGATGGGTATTAAGGAGGGCATGTACTGCATGGAGCACTGGGTGTTATATGAAAACAATGGATCGTGGATCACCACATCAAAAACTAATGATGTATTGTATGGTGACTAACATAACATAATAAAATTAAAAAACAAAAACAAAAAAAATAAAAAGATTTTATTTATTTGAGAGAGAGAAAGAGAGACAGCATGAGTGGGGGGAAGGGGCAGAGGGAGAAGGAGAAGCAGACTCCCCGCTTAGCGGAGAGCCCAGCTTGGGGCTCAATCCCAGGACCCCGAGATCGTGACCTGAGCCAAAGGCAGATGCTTAACCGACTGAGCCACCCAGGTGCTCCAACTTAAACTATTTTTTAGAAGTATTTCTCCAATATCCTGTTTATCTTAAGCTATGTTTGTTTCAACAATAGGAAACGTCATTTCTGAAACTCTTAAGAGCAGTGGCAATCTAGCAACACAGCAAGGCTCACTAATATTTTGATGGTTTACCCTCAACTCAAATCATCTTTGTGTACTTACAAAACACTGTATCAACTACACATGCACACAGCCTGGCAGCTACTAGTCAGGCAAGTGCTTGACATCAGCCAAATCAAGTGTGGCTTTATTTCTGCTGATTAAATTTAAATGTTAGATCGGTGAATGAAGTAAAAACAACAATAATAACAAACATTTTTTTCAGTTTTTAAAAATGTAGCACAAGTTACTTAGGACAAATAAAAAAACCACCTTTCATACAAGCGCTGTGCTACCTTTTCATATCAAGGCAACTATCTGTGACTTAGAGACTTTTTGTTTAAAGTTTTTTTTCCCTTACACTTTTATGATTCCATGAAAAATTTAAAAGTATTTGGAAACTAAATGCTACGTAAATCACAATGTATCAGGTTCCTTTTAAATGAGGATCAGAGTGAATGTTCATTTGTATTTTGACTTAATGGTCGTTTTCTATCAAACAATGATAGGCATCTTAGTTTCTTTAGGAATGAGCTGGTCTCTAAATAAATAAAACCATACAATGACAGTATATATTCTCTGTTACTATGTCAGGACACAATTCAATTCCCTTTTGCTGGGATATATGATTAAATTACTTCATTTTTCTTTGCCATGCATGTGGTGGTTAGTTTTTTTCATACAAATTCACGAGAAAATTTTTCACAGGTATATTTCCCTAAAAATGTCTGGTGCTATGCTCTGTTCTGGATAGTGGATACAATTTGGATAATAGCCAATAGATGGCACTGTTCGCACTAGGTAGCAAAGACCTCATAAGGGTCTCATTACAGGCACAAATTATTGAGACCAAATATCTGCTCAATCAGTGCATTTGAATTTTTCGTGATGAGGACATATGTTATTAATAGATACAAATTTACACTTAACAGTTACAGAATATGGAGACCAATTTAAGGCAAACCATTTACTTATTCACTTAAAAATATTTATTGAGTACCTACTATCACTAGGCACTAGAGACACGAAAGTGTGTAAGATTATTTCCCGGTTTCAGATAATCAAACAATAATGTGATAAGTAGAATTGTTAATGGAGATATGCACAGAGAAGGACAGGGACTCATTCTGGGGATGGGATGGATCAGCAAATGATTTGTGCAGAAATGATGCTTGAGCTGCAGGTTGGGGGAGTGAGGTTGTTAGCATATCATACTTTAAACAAAGGGAAAAGCAACAACAAGGACAAGAAAGTAATTGGTATAATACAATGTGGAAAGGATGAATCAGAACATAGCAAGATATAAACCTGAATGAGGTCTGTAGCTCTCAGAGAGTCTGCTATCTTAAGAAATTTGAACTTCAACCTTTGTATAATAGGGATCCATTAAAGGAGTGACAGGGAGTGGTGTGATCAGATTTGTATTTTACAGAGATCAGGGCTAGCACTATGTGAGCATGAATTTGAATGGGATAATGTTGGAGGTGGGAATCCACCACAGTGGCTATTGTGGTAGTCCAAGCAGCAAGCAATGGAGCCTTAACTGGAGCAGTGGCAATAGAGTAGAGAGGAAGACAATTTTGAGAAATATTTAAGGATATGGCGTTCAAATGGATGTAAGCAGATGAGGGAGGAGGAATCTAGAATGACAATGAAGACGATGTATTTCATAGATCCTTTTGAAATGCCACAGATGACTTTTTACCTGATCCAACATCCTTTTAATTGACTTTAACATAAAGTATAAGTTGCTGTCCTTTTTACCCATCTAATCTGTATCTTTGATAGAGTCCTGTACTTTAACTTCAAAACACATAACAGAATTTGTGAGAATTACCACAAAAATATCCATATTATGTATTTGTTTGCTTTCTCTTCTACTCAATAGATTTTAGTAAATGAGGACAGGGCCATCTCTCTGAATCTAGATCACTATTGCACAACTAGCATCCACTCGGGTATGTAGTTGATGCTCAACAAATATTTGCTGAAGCAACATATTTCTGAAGTTTCAAGCTCTACTCACATTCTGCTTGGTTGATATTTTCCATCAACATCAAATACGACTCTAGGCCACATTCAGTAAAGCAAAACCACAAGAGATGCTGCCTATTCATTAAATACTTTACCTTTTTTTCAGTGACAGCTTTTCTCACCAGGACAGGAATGAGCCTTTGACCTGTCAAGTTAGGAGCTATTTTCCAATGTAATAGGTAATAGGTGTTCTCTGGTCAGGTCAACGTTCTCCATCAAAGGCAACAACTAAAATACCACTCTATAAAAATAAGAAGTTTCCTCCTTCACCTTCTGAGTCTTGCCCTGGTTTCAGCCATATCTCCTTGCATCTCCTCCTTTCATGGATATTAATTTATTCAAACAGCTTAATCTTCTCAAGGCCATCTTAAGATATCACAGGGGTTGGTCAACTCCCTAAGATTTAATTTGTCCCTTAAAGAAAAACCTTTCCCCACTCTCACACTGTACAATATTAATTACAGCATGTGTGGAGGGGGAGGAGAGTGCAGTGTACTGTATTTAAAAAAAATATACCTGGTCTTCCAACGATTTCGTATTTCTATGTCAGTTTCCTTTGACTGTCAAGGAAAAAACTGAATGTAGACTACAGGAAACAAACATTTATTTTAATAAACTTAAACATAAAACCTGAATTTAAAAATGAGATAAACCTTCTACTCAGAATAAATATTTATTTAAAGAATAAGCTGTTCTGGAGCATTTAAAATATTCATCCAATAGACTAAACAAATTTTAGTACCTACTTTGCACAATACATGTTCAGAGCGGTGAGATATAATAAAGAATACAAAGATGGATCTAACCTTAAGTAATTTAGAGTCTAATATGGAAGGTAAGATAGCCACATAACGACTACAATAAAGTATTTAAAGTATTAATGCTATTAGAGAGGTACTGTAAATCAGTACAGTAGCTCAGTACCATGAAAGATCAATTTTGACTCGATATATGGAGATAACTTTATGGAAGAAATGGCATTTAGGCTGGTATTTGAAGAGAAAGAGGCATAATGTAGCTACAACCAAAATGTGATTTATAAATATGTTTTTTTCAAGAACAAAAATGCTGCAAAAAGTGAGGTCCCCAATAACAAACTCACAAGCATCAGAAGACAGATGGTATAAAGCAGACATATAAAGCCAGTTAAATTTAATATAAAACACCACATCAAAAAAAGAAACAAACAAAATCCACCAAGTCAAGATCATTACAATGCCAAAATTGAGAACAAAGTTAATAAATGTTATTAGGTTACCTACTTAGTAAGATATATATATTCTGAACTGAATTAAACTCTAGTCTTCAAAGATTCCAAAGTGCTACTGCCTCTAAATAAAGAACTATCAGCAACTCTGATAACATAGGGACCTGTATTTTAATAAATGCCACTTTTGTCATCATAGAGTTTCTTCCAGAAATATATACTTACATAGAAACTTTGACAAACCAGGAAGGATAAACATTTTATAAATCATAATAAAGGGAGAGTGAGTGAATTAAGGAAAGAAAAAAGTAA
>NC_138369.1:97680505-97705505 GCF_054177405.1 Leptonychotes weddellii | reverse complement strand
AAAGTTAAATACATATGTTATGATTCTGTGGCAAATGGTAATGAGCATGGCCAAAGATACCACTGTAGCAAAGACATTCTCCATCTTAACTCCTAATGCTTTGATGCGAGAAACAGAAAATAACAACCCTGTTGCCTCTGCTGCTAGCTCTCTCTCTGCAATTACAGATAGATCCTGAGAAAGTCATGAAATAACTACCAGGTACCTGGTAGGATTTCCTGCAATGAAGCAGAACCTATAGTGTCTTATAGTACAAAAAACAAACAAACAAAACAAGAATACAATATTCAGTTATTCTGGTGGTTTCAGGAGAGCCTGACTTTTGGACTCTTGAGTAATGGGAAGCCAGGGTAAGGGGTGATTTAATGCACTTGGAATATTTAGTTTTACTCTACAAAGCTTTAATAAGCATATGTGCATAAAACTCAGAAAATGAATTTTATCTAGATTAAACATAAATCTGAGACTATTAGTAATATCATCAAAACTGCAGGGCATCTTTTTCACTATTTTCTTTTTTTTTAACGCTAACTGGCCACCATTTTCTCCTGGGACCGCTATGTCTTAAAAATGCAACAACAGATCTTTCTTTGGAAGAGAGGAGATGGAGGGAGCATAGAAAATGGGCCCAAGTTCATGCTGTCTGGATAACTGGGTAATATTTACTAATCATTCACTGAAGGAGCAATTTTTAATAAACTTGTAACTGACCAAAACATGTCAGAGAAATGGATCACTGACAAGGGCACTGTTTCCAACTGGAATGTGAGCCAGTCCCCAGATTTAAGACCTGTAAACTGCCTAAGAAATCATGACAGTAATAGGACATTAACATTTAATCCATATTAAAGGTATTTTAATTTGCACACATTCATCAGACACACTTCTTTGTTAAAAGGAAAGAGAGAAAGATTTATGAAATTGATCTTCCAAAAAGAAAAACTTCATGCTGTTTTATCTCATGATCACAGTTTGAGGAAAGTATTGGTTTTAATATGCACATTTACCCTAAACCTCAAATATATTGGCTTAGGTGAGAAAAATAAATTAAAATGCTAGGAGGAGAGGGATCTATTATGTTGAAGTCCTTATATGAGGCAATAAATATTTTTCAACAGTGTTTAATAATAAATATATAGACTATATGAGTAATGTCAGTGCATTTTGAGATGACTATATTCTCAAACTCATTTGGACAAATGTCAAAACATTTTTTTCAGAACACAGTGGGAAATATTAAAATAAAACAGATATTTAAAATGTAACAGATGAAAGACAAGTGATTTTAGAATAGGTTTATAACTTCTGTTCACATTTTTTAGTTCATGTTGTATATCAACTGAATCCTCAAAAGTATGACAGTACTACATTAACTATGTTTATTCTTGTATTAAAAAATTATTAGTCTGTGAACTAAAATACAGCAGTTTTATTTGCAAGTTCTATGCAAAATAGCCTAAAACAAAGAGAAAAGGGCTTTTATTAGAACCAGTAGTGTTACTGATGAGCACCTAATAGCTAGCAATGGGCCCGCCTACATTTCTGGCAAGCAACAACTATATTTTACAAACCACTGATGGACTAAACAAGCTATTAATGACAGTTGCTTTTCAACACTTAAAATGGTCAGACTGTGTTACCTGACCACAAGGACAAGTAGGTCATCACTCTCAAATGTTATACAATATAAGAAACATAAATGAGACCTCTGTGGGGAAAAAAACCCACAGGTATGGCTCCAGAGTTCTTTTGCTATTCAACTATTAATAGAAAGCAAATCCCACTTAAAGTTGTAAACACTTGTAACCCTTTTTACTAAAAGATTTATCATCACTTATTTAATTTTCCACCTAAGACTGAATAAGGTATTATTAGTCCTAGAGTCCAGCTTTAGCCCTGATAGATACAACTTAACATCTGGAATCAAATCCCTCTGTTACTCTTGCAGAGTTAGACGACGAATTTTTTGTTCTTGTATAAACCTGTAGGTGTCCATCTGTCTGGGCTTATGAACACCCAACCAATCATTCATAGGCTGCAAAATCATATTCAATGGGTATAGGGGGAAGGATCTCAATTTTTCATCACATGCAGAACACCTTGTCTTCTAAAAGACAGAACACATGTCTTTTAAGTCAATGCCTTTCAATGTACCTTTCTTCCTTGTGGTTGCTGGACCAGCAGCATTAGCCTCACTTGGGAACTTGCTAAATGAAGAATCTCAAGTCCCACCCTGGACCCATAGAATCGGAACCTGAGTTTAAACAATATCCCCAGGCAACTCATAAGCACATTAAAGAGAGTGAAGCAATGACCTAAATCACCCCACCCCACCCTACCTCCAATTATTTGACTTTTCAGAAAAGTGTACAAGGGGAACCTTAGAAACATCATACTGATCAGGATAATTCACTTCATTCCCTGCCAAAGGAAGCATGGCACAGCAGTCCTTTCAAGCTGGAAACAAACTCATGTTTGTTGTTTGAAAGAAACAACTCACAAACTATTTTGGCCTAAAAAAGTGACAATTTTTCACATAACTTAGCCTAATGTATTCTGATCTCAATCCCTCTTCCAAGAGGAGAGGATAGCATTATTTTTATAGGTTGCTAATAAAACAACAATAGCTATATTGTAATCAAATGACAAGGCTCTAGCTCCTGTATGTTTTCATAATTACAAAGATTAAAATGCACCAAATCCCAATTGACTGCATTAAAATCACTCTAAAAAGTAAATGTTTTAGTCCCCATTTAGTAGTTCAATAAGGGTTACTACTCACCATATTATCTAGAATTTTAAAACATAAGATCGTAGAAAAATGCGAAGTCAGGTTCCTTTGATGTAACAGAGGGGAACTTAGAGTTAATTTTCTACACCTTTAGAGCATCATTAATAGTTAAAAAAAAAAAAAGTCAGGAGCAACATCACCACCTAAAAACTACCCACCTCCATTCCTTCAACCCTTCTGTGTTACTGGGGTCCTATCTGAAGGTCTTTAATTTGTATATGATTCTTCCAAATAAAATGTATTATTTAAGTTCATTATAAAATCTAAGCACAACATGATAAGCAGTGTATTCACTCATTTTCTCTAAGTCTTTAAATAGATATGGGCATCGAGCTCTTTGAGATGTTTGTGTTTAATTCTGCTGACAATTCCTGTAGGATTCCCGCAGTAGAACTACTCAGGATTCAAGGTCTGCTCAACATTGATTTCCAACATTTTCCATTATGAGTTTCTCTTTGAGGTAAAAATGTTCATACAGCCCTCCCCATCCCTGAGAGTAGTCATAAATTTAGTACATAACTGGAAGCACAAACAAAAATTATCCCCAGAAAAACAAAGTACAATGCTAAAATGCCAAAAGAGCAAACACAGATCTAGGCTTTAGTTGTTACCACAGCACCAGCTAGAGGGAAGGGACTTGAAAGTGAGTGGGACCAAAAGGGCAGTCTTGGGAAGTATTGCTCTGGGAGAAAATCAGATAAATACATGACAGTGACAAGAAAGAAGAAAGTAAGAAGAAACAAATGGCTAAACAGAAATAAGACATGCCAACCCCTTCATCCCTGCCACACTCACCATCATCCATTAAAGAAACCACATTTGCTTTACTGCAGAAGCAGGTACCCTTGAACTAGGAACCATGTCTACAAAATGTCTAGAACTTATAAAAGAAGGAAGGAAAGGAGGGAAAGAAATAAAATCACCTCCCCATAAAGCTACTGTAAGAAGTAGTAAACAGAAAACGCAAATCAAAACATTTCAAGAAATGAAAATTCTCCCCTCAAAATCAACCCAAAGCACAAGGCTTTTTGGGACAAATAACAATAAGAAAACCTAGAATCAGATATTCAAAAAATAAAAACAGATATAGAAGAAAAATATTTCAGAAATGAATAAATTAGAATGTGTCCAAGGAAGAATAAACTTGAATGAAAATTTAATAAGAAATATTATATGAAAGCAGGCAAACTACTTCTCAGTTGTTTGAAAACAAAGTAAAGTAGTAAAAAGAGTCAAAGACAGAGAATGAAATAGAAGATGAGCCAAGATTTTATATGTAATTATATAGAAACACATATATAACTGGAGTCTCTGAAGAAGAAAACAAAACAATGGAATGGAATTAAGATTTAATACTATAATCCAAAAACAATTATTTCCAGGAATAAGAAAGCTTAAGTCTACATATGAAAAAGTCCAGAAAAATTAGCCAGAAACATCCAACTTTGAGAATCATTCTAGTAAAATAAGAACAATGAAAAAAATGGCAATGCCTCAAGGCAAAAAAAAAAAAATCAAATTATACATAAGGGTAAGAAAATAAGGCTAGTGCCACAAATATCAAGAGCAGAATAATGTTTTCCAGAAAGCCAAGGGGAAAAACTGTAAGCCAAGGATTTTACGTCCAGTCAAGCTGTTGCACTCAAGTAGCAAAACTATAGAAAAATAGCAATGTGCTAGATTTCAAGGAATACTGTACACAGCAGGCTGTCCTGAGGAATATACTAGCGGGTGAGTTGTACACAAACAGGAGATGATTGGGGAAATATCAGTAAACAAGCTGATGGTAAATATTTAATATAGTTAATTTTAAAGGTGATTCTAAAAAAGGGTGACAGCATGGATAGAAGAATAGTATGTAAACATCATATATTCCAACAGAGTAGCAAGAATACAACAAGAAGAAATGGGAGGAAAAGGGGGAAAGCAAAGTACAGTAACAGCACTAGGTATCACAAAGGTTAACAGCTGGGAATCGAGGGATTCCACTTAAAAGATTAAGTAGGAATGAGGGGGAAGAAAGCACTATGCATTATAAAAGATATAAATACAAAGGTAACCACTAGAACAAAAATGCAAGCCTCCCTAAATTTCATAATAATAATAATAATAATAATAATAATAATAATAATAGCTCTTCAGAGACAATTCTCCATAGGTTCTGCACATCTAGTATCAGCCAATAGCCTTTCTTCAGAACTATCTTCTCAAGGGGCACCTGGGTGGCTCAGATGGTTCAGCATCTGCCTTCGGCTCAGGTCATGATCCCGGGGTCCTGGGATCGAGTCCTGCGTTGGGCTCCCTGCTCAGCTGGGAGCCTGTTTCTCCCTCTCCCTCTGCCATTCCCTCCACTTGTGCTCTCTGGTTCTCTCTCTGTGTCAAATAAATAAATAAAATCTTTAAAAAAAAAAAAAAAAGAACTATCTTTTCAAATATAACAAACAGTCTTGGAAGATAAAGAATTGCCCCCTGGACCAGAAGGCAGTTTTGTTACCAAATTAGGATACTAAAGATCATATCTTTCTCTTAGGGAAAGTTTGGGCTAATTTTCTGTCAGCTCCTTAAAGAACAGAGTCCCTCAGCTATGACACAAACCTACTGGGTATGCAGCATCACCACATGGAAACTGCAGGTCACAGGGAATCTATATAACTATGTAGTGCCACCTTTGGTGCTGTTAGTAATAAAGAGCTTTGTTTCTGACCCAGAAATCTCATGTCTCCTGCCAGCATCTATTAAAGTACGGGCAGGCATACAAATAGGCTAAAATCTCAGACCCTTAATAAAGAAGACACAGACAAAGAGAGAAAGAAACACAGTAAATATAGTGATACAGTAATTAGGGAGTGATTTCCAGGAGAGGAAAAAGCAAAGTACATGAAAGTATTTATAATATGCTATATTTTATAAGATAGAGGAAATAGGAATAATACACATGTATATATATATATATATATATATATATATATATATATATATATATACTTAATTATACAAGAAGATGCACAGGAAGCATAAATCCAGAAGTTAAGAAAATTGGCTACCTACAAACGATAGAGGAGAACAAGCTAGAAAGGAAGTGAATGACACCTTTCTGAGAGATGTACGGTGTATAGTATTTTGGCTTTGTATAATATTTTGACTTTTGGAAGCATGTTAACATACAGATATCCAAACATATAATTAAATCAACAAGAATGGGGACAAGGGCACCTAAAACTGAATACAAACAGAAACAAATGCATGCAACCATATTTCAAATGAATTAGCTAACTACAATCAAGGGGGAAAAGAACTCCTGAATAAATTTGAAATAAACTTTAATAAACTCTTGAAATAAATCTTGAACTTTATTAAGTTTTATTTTTCATAAGGTATGGTTGTAGCAATTGTGAAACTATTTTACATGTATTATATAATTAAGCAAATGGGTAAATGTATTGGTGTTGTTAGGAGTCACAGTTCTCTCACTTTGAATGAAGGAAAATACAAATGTGAAATGGGGAAAAACAAGGAAGAATTCTGTGGTTTGGATTGAAGCTGGAGGTGTTAGTATGACTCATAATTTCTTAAAAATACCTAACTGTCTAAGTATCTAAGTCTTAAGTATCTACCTACCTACCCACCCACCTATTTATCTAATCTAGGACTGAAAAGTCCTAGAAGTAATGAAATCCCAGAGACAGTGGACATATCACATGTCCAGACCTTGATTCATAAATACCATTTTCCTCTAAAATTAAATGAAATGATTTGAAGAAATAGCTGATTCCATGAGTAGGACAGGGAAGGTTTCAAATGAGCCTGGAACATCTTGTTGTGCCAGAAAATAAGGAGGTGCTTTAAGAAAAGATGGGGTGTGTAGAAACAAGCCAAAAGCCATCTTGAAAGGATACTCCCTGGACAAATCTTGGACAATCTGAGTTTCAAAATAAGTAAGAAAAGTAAAGAATCCATGAGTCCTTGCTTACAATAAATAGATAAAACAAGAAATAAGGGTGGGCTCTTCTTTAAAATAGAATGCTGGCTACTAAATCTGGGAGGGAGTGGTGGAGTAGGAAAATCTCCATTTACAATCAGGCAAGAATCACCAATGGATGATGGAGCACCAACCTTCAAAGACCCTGTTTAGAACTTTCAACAGACAAAGACTTTATGGGTAAGAGACAAGTTTGTGAAAAGAAAAATACAATAGCATTGGGCACTAGAGTAAAAATTTAAGCTAAGAATGACAAGCTGGACATAGAAAAAAAGAAATGATAGAACAAAGGCTAATCAAGAGTTTGAGACATTGTGACAAATAAATGAGATCAGCCCTTGGAGAGGTTCCACGGGAATACAGTCCACTTATCCCACCCTTTTTGCTATCCACATCTGCTTTTTCCTTTCTAAGGGTTACAGGTAACTATATACCAAGAAGAGCCCATAAACAGAATACAAAGGCAGTATATACAACTATGCTATGTATGTGTCCTTGTGGCAAGTATAACATGCTGCATATGTCATTTTTCTTAGCTTATTTATTTTTATTTTTTTATTTTTAGAAGATTTTACTAAATTAATCAATCTCTACACCCAAAGTGGGGTTTGAACCTACAACCCCAAGATCAAGAGTCACACGCTCCAGCAACTGAGTCAGCCAGATGCTCCTTTCTTAGCTTATTTAAATTTATACTTGCTTTTACCCTTAAAACAATGTTAATTCTCTATGATAATTCAAGTAAATTTGAAAAAAACAAAGACTGAAGGATAATAAAAAATTAATTCCACATGTGTGGGATGTTAATTTTACACCATATATTTTTAAAGATCAATCTATTAGAAACTATAATTCTAATTGTATTTAGCTACACAGCCAATTCAAAGAAGGTCTAGATGTGCTAGAAGGCAAGGGCTCTAAGTATCTGCTCAGCTGGAAACTGGAGAGACACAATCCTAAGGAGCCTGCAGCTGTTAGACAGACAGGTTTCATTAATGCTCAAACAATAAATTCTTGAGTTCACTTCCCTCTAGGCAGTTGTGAAGACTATCACTGACTTTACTGGACAATAGTGCATAAGGCAGTATGATCTGTATATATGTGTATATATAGGATATTATGTTATATATTCATATATTCATGTTATTGCAAATATTTCAGTGTGTCAATTTTACAATGTCAACCTATACAGTCTTTTGAACAACCTAGATAAAATGCATTAAAATCATCCACTTCCCACTACCTGTTGTACTGATCCTAGCGCTCTCATCCCTAAAATGCATTATCTTTGAAATATATTTGATGTATATGACCCAGATAAAAATGAAATATAACTTAGGGTCAAGAACAGAAAAGAATAATTAACAATTACTCTTGACTTTAATAAGTAGCTATGCTTGATCAAAGGTTTCAAATATTTTTAGTTGGAAAATTTTCTTCAACTAAACTCTTATTTTAAAAATTTAAAAATTTATAAAATAACTAAAAGTGGAACTACTCCGATTAAAGTGGGTAGTGACAGTCTGGAGTGCCACCTGCTTTGGGGAGCCTTCCTGGCAACCCAAGGCAGTTAGAAAACCAGTGCTGAATAAGATTATAAGTAGAGTATAAACGTATTAAAAAGTCACTGTAAATGAGTTCATACTAGTAAATATTAAAAATGTAAATTTTAAACTAAAAAAATTTGATCCATTATTATTTATTGAGGAATATGAAACAAGTGAAAATGAAGTCTTTTTAATAAATAATAATTTAGGGTGCCTGGGTGGCTCAGTTGGTTAAGCAACTGCCTTCAGCTCAGGTCATGATCCTGGAGTCCCAGGATCGAGTCCCACATCGGGCTCCCTGCTCGGCAGGGAGTCTGCTTCTCCCTCTGACCCTCCCCCCTCTCATGTGCTCTCTCTCATTCTCTCTCTCTCAAATAAATAAATAGAATCTTTAAAAAAATAATAATAATAATAATTTATAAGTATAAAAGACAGCTCATTTTGGCACAATGGTAGCTGTTCTTCCTTATTATAAGCCCCCAATTGATACTGGAATTTGATGTTTTAGATTAACATTTTTATTCTAATGTCCATATGTCCTAAATATATTATGCCACTAAGAAGTGACAAACAGGGATTCAGGAAATAATTTCTAATAATGAGAATAACAATGTAATTCATTTACTTCTAATCTAGACGAATATATAGTTCAAATATTCTAACTAGGTTGTTATATATTGCTTTTAATAATTAAATTTGTATTTTTTAGGATCATTTTTTAAAAGTCTGGGTTTCCTCAGTTTCCTTTATGGTAAGGAAAACCAAAAATCCCTTCTAACTCTAAAATTACTGTAAGGCAAAGTGAAGCTGCCTCTTGCTACTGTTTGCTTTTGTGGGAGCAAACAAAAGCACATTAACAGTTAACAAAGCTACAATATGATATACGAATGAAGTCTTACATTAAAAAAGTACTTAGATTGTATTTACAAAAGAATCTCTATCATTAATTATTCAACATTTGGATCTGACCAGAAACCATAGCATGACTTTATAATGCTCTGTTTAAATGAACTACTTAATGTTGTAATGAACACTCAATGCAGGAAGCTAAATGAATTTTGGACCTGGTATAACGAACACTTTTTCTAATTTCTTGATCAATGGACAGATTTTAATGTTAAGTCAGTTTGAATTTCATTTGTACTTGAAAAATGTTTACTTAAACCAAAAATTTTGCATCTCAATTATTTTATATTCTAAAACTGAATGTAGTTTAAACCAATGCATTATTCATAAAGCAAAGACATCAGGAAAAACAAAGCTGTGCCCTTCTTTCAAAGCCGTTAAATTGCTAAAACATACCATATTTATGCATGCAATATTTGATTGTGTTTTTCTTAAAACACCAGCTTGTTTTTGTCAAATCAAGATATGCCAAAAATTCTACACCAAACATTTTTGTTTATAATTAAAGCAATCATCAATCCAAGGATTGTCATCCATTTTATTTCATCTCTACATCAAAAAAAAAAGTAATTTTAAAAAAATTTTAAATTCCCTTGAAATGATAAGATAAATGAAAATGTAAGTGCCTTCACATAACAACAGTAAGCTGACCCTTTGGGAAATGGTTGACTTTCTCAATACAAGGTATTCAAAGCTCATTCAAAAGTGTTCATTTAGAATGCAGATATCAAAGATGATGCAAATGTTCAAGAGAAAATTAGAACTTACCAGATGTTCTAATCCAGCTTTGATGTTTCCAGATTCCCTAAAATAGACGAATAAAAGTTCTAAATAGTTGCTAAACAGTTGTCTATCATAATTTACATTTACCTCAAATGCATTTTATAAATCCTTACGATTTTTTCATATTATTTTCACTTAATGTTCATAATAACACTGTTTTTAAGGACAAAACAATTTCCACCAAAAGGAAACAGATAATTTATTTACATCTAATAATATTACCACTAAAACTGGGATTCTACTAACAGACTGTTTCAGATTTTTCAAAGTCAGCAGAGAACAAAAGGAAGTCAAGTGTACTATTATTTTACTATTCACACAATATCTATTTCACATTAGCTTTTTCATTAGAGTTTATGTTTTCTCCAACATTTATTACAAAAATGTTCATACAGATTCTATCTACCATCTAGATTCTACTATTGACATTTTACTATATTTGCTTTATCAAATATCCATCCACCAATGATTGCATTTTATATAAAAAATATATAAAGAATATGTTTGTGACTATACATCTAAGTAACTACATCTTAACAAATTTTTCCTTGACATTAATTTTATTAACTTAGTGCACACTATAAATCAGGACCTAAGATTGTTGTAATATTAAAAAACAAAATATCTCCAATGAAGACACAAACATCAAATATCATGATACATTTTAAGTACTTAATTCTTGCTTTTCACTGTAAAAAAAGACGGCTGATGGAACTAAAAAAACAAATAACTATGTCAGTAGCAAAGATAATTTAAATATGCATTTGGCAAAATGTGGCAAATAGTTTATTTTTCCCCTAATTTTGGTTCTTATTAATTTAGTAGTGACAAATGGACTTAAAATTTCCTCACTCAGACCAAGTAGTATTTTAATTTCATCACAAATACCAAGCCTTGTATTTTTAACATGAAAGTATACTTCTACCACATTGCAGAGAATAATTATGAAACATCCAAGAACAGTATTGCATTCATGATATTTAATCTTTCCCTCACACCTCTTTCTTTCTCTAAAGGAGCCCCAAGTTTACTTTTCTTCTATTTCTGTCTCCAATTTTCACTGCCAAAAATATACTTCTCTGTTTCCTTTGTCTTGCTACACCATCTTTCCAAATCTCCCTATCGTTTTCCCCTTCAGATGTGCTGCCTGAAAACTACATTTCCAACTTTTGCTCTCACTGCCCAGTCTGGTATACTGGGAATAAATTCCAGCATCTACTGATCAGCACTCATCTTTAGCCATTCTCTTCTCTACTTTCTGCTCTGGCAATCTTAGCAATACTATATATTCAATACTTGAAAATTTAAGGATTTCTGAAACTCATTCTCTGGATGCAGTCTTAACGACAAATGACAGGAATAAACTGTAACAAGGAATTAGAAAGGCTAATGGGTACATAATTTTTAATTTACTACAAATTTAATGCATTTCCTGGAGCTAGAAGTCAAATAAATCTTTAAGTTTTCACAAGGACATTCTCATATAGTCACCACGTAATTTAAAATTTAAACAAAAAAAAATGCATATAGTGAAACATCAGACAGTGCAATGCACATGTGTGTGCACTACAGTACAATCGAGTCTTCCTCCCATCACTGACTCCCTGTTCTCAACCAGATATTAGCTCTTTGTTTGTCCTTCTAAAGATATTCTGTGTGTGTGTGGGTCCGTGTGCACGTGCGTCTTTCTCCTCCTGTTTTTTTTTTTTTTAAACCCAAACAGAAGCATACTACATTCACTGTTTTGTCCCTTCATTTGGCAATCTAACTCATAGTTTGCACTATATAATACGAATCTACATCTTCCCCCCCCCCCCATGGCTACATTGTCACATCATGGTTCTTATTAGAAAATAATACTGTAGTATAAAAGAACAAAAATGCTCAGATTCAAAGTACAAGTCCATAATTTGAGACCACTAGAATTAGACATGCTTCATCAGAATATTTTGGATTTTAGAAAGGTAGTAAGACATACTATGCTGTATGCCATGTAACATTGGCAGCAAGCTTTGAAGCAGCATCTCATCATCATACACAACAATAATTCTGAAAGCAACATGAATGTCCACACAAAATGGGATAAACAAAGACTATGAATAACTTCATTTCAGGGTTAGTTTTGCTATCAATTGAGTTTGCCACAAACTTAGGGAAAATCCCCCAGTTTTTTCAGCTATTTGTATTTTGGAATCAAGGATAACAATCTGTTCTTTAAAAAAAAAAAAAAAAAGGCTGGTTGGACTATTGCTTTGTTATATTTTCAAGTGATTCTTTAAATTAAATGATATTTAGGAAATAGGCATTTTGAATGGTATGCAGGAAAGCCACATCATCCTTGACACAGGCCCTTTCCTCCACTACCAAATGTAAACAAATGTATTCAACCACAGAGTCTTGGCGACCGAACATCCATAATTATCATTTAGAATTAGCCACTTCTGTCTTCACAGCTACTACTTTAGGTCATCATCTTTTCTCTCCCAGGCTACTACAAAGCCTCCTAATGGGTCCCAATGGCTCTTGCCTTGCCCCATGTTAACTTATTCTCTATAATACAGCAAGATCTTCCTACAATATACACCTGATTGTGTCATTTCCTTTTCAAAATACACAATATCCTACTACACTCCATTTTATTCATTCCCTGTTATATTGCCAAAAATGTGACAGCAATAGCCATAAGAAATTAACCTGGCTTCCCTCACTACTGAACCACTTGCTCTCTATCTGAAATGCTCCTTTTCTCCCAGCCTCCTCTAGTCTTTCCTCACCTAGCTTACAAACAAAATCAAAACACAACAAAAACAAAACATCCTTCAGGACTCAACCCATACGGGAAAGGAAACCTCCTCCCTTCCTCACAAATGAACTAATCAACTCTTCCCATGTGTTCTCATCACATAGTTTATCATACTTTATTATAAATACCTAATTACTTTCCCAATGACCCCACTAAAATGAAAATTCCTTGAGAACATGGATTGTATCTTTAAAATTTTTATATCCCAACACCCAATACAGTGCCTGCATCAGAGTATGTATTCAACTAATAAGGGTCTGACATCTAAACGTGAAGAAAATCAGTAGCAACCAGTTCAGGTCTCTGACTGGTCCTCCCCAGGCCCACTCTCTCTCCAGACCACACGAAGAGCAAGGCAACTCCAACAGCAAGTGGTTTTTTGGGAGGGTAGCATTGGGGGTTGTGTGTACATATGTGGTGTGTGGAGTATGAGGACACAGTGGAAAACATGGTTGATTCAGGCCAGAGTCCAATACTAGAGGCTTTGCACTATAGTTTTTAAATTGTCCCAGAGAAGCACAAGCCAGATCCTCGACTTTTACCTCTCTCCTTAAAGTTACTAGCCAAGGCAGCTGAATATTGCAAATAAATAAAAGAGAAGTCCATAGGAAGACCTCTGAGGTGAATAAGCACAGGAATAAAAAAACAAATGGAGCAACCTCATCCAGAGGAAAAAAAATAGATTGAGCAAGAACATACTATAAGCGTAACACCTTTAAAGATAAAAGATTTTTAGAAATTTAATACAAAAAAAAAACCAGTTATGAAGAGGAATCAATATGAGATAGCAGGTATTAAAAATACAGTAGTTTGAAATAAAGAACTCAGAGCCTGAATTGAAAGCACAATAGCTACAGACTGAGAATAAATTGGTGAGCTGGAACACTGGGTGGAACTCTCCCAGAAGGCATAGGAAAGGGATGAAAAGACAGAACAAACAAGAGATGAAGTTAAGAAGAGGAACAGAAGTGTGAACATCTAATAATGGGAACCCTAGAAGGAAAACAAAGACAAAACAGAAGAGAATAAATATCTGAAGAAATAATAACAAAAAATTCCCAGATACAGAATTATTCAAATCTTAGACTGAAAGGGTACACAGAGCAGTGAACAGGTTAAATGAAAATCCACAGCAAAGCATAATATAAGGATTATTAAGAGTGTTACAGATCAAGAGCAAAGGCTAAAAGCTTCTAGAATGAACAAGCATACCCCTCCATACAGGAAGAATAACACTGACATCAAACTTCTCAACATTAATGCTAGAGTATAAGATATGTAGTATGAACTTCCACGATAAAGTGTTAAAGGAATAGGACTGTGAACCTAGAATTTATATATAGCTAATAAATTTTTAAAGAGAAGGAAAAATAAATTCTCAGCATACAGGGTCGCAGGAAATTCACCACAGAAAGACATTATTTGAAAGAAGTTCTGACGAATGCAATGCAATAAGAAGAGAAATAAATTCAGGACCAGATAAAGCGAGTAAGGTTGACTTAGAACGTAATTATTATAATCTAAACAATTAGTAACTAAAAAGAAAACTAAAGAAATTTCACCCACAAGTGATATAGAATCAAAATGCCAGAGAAGATTCTCAGGTTGGGTAAGAAACAAAATCCAGTAATGAGTCATTTACAGAGATACATTAAACAAAAGGATTCAGAAAAATTTACAAAAAAGGGATAGTAAAAGATATAACCAGGCAAATTTGAACCAAAAGAAAACTGGGGTGGTTAAGTTTAATGATGAAATATATTTAAGCCACTCTCCCATCCAAAGAACATACATACATACACATTTTTTCAGAGAGAGAGATATATATAAAATGATATTCTATTCTAGTGTAAGATACAATAGATCAAGAAATTTTTATGTATATCCAGAAGGTTTGCATATTCCTAAAATGTAATATGTATCATAGTTTGGGACACGAAAGTTTCAGCAAGTTTTTCATGAAATTCAGTTTTCTTTAGTTTTACTTTGGGCAGAAAGACAAGGAAGAGGGGCCATCTCCAAACAACACAAATAAAGCATCAGGAGAACATAAACACTACACAAGACAGCATGATATACAACCCTGGTTCTAGAGGCAGAACACCTAAACTCAAATTTAAGCTGTACTACAAAATAGCTGCATGAGCTTGTTATTAACCCAACTTCTCTGAGCTAAGACTGTCCACCAATGATGTGAAAAAAGAAGATAATGTATATGAAGGAAATACTATAAATACAATAAACTGTAATGTGCTATAGAAATCTGGTATTATAATAGATATTTAAATACAAAAGTCTTAAAGTGGCTATTTTTTTAAATAGAGAGGCAAGATCCAAGAGACATTGACAGAGTGAGGGATCTTGCAACAAATGGTATAAAGCCTGTCCTCTTTAGTGGTCTGTCTCTTGGGTTGTCCCTGTCATGACTTCATCAATATTTGTGCAACTCCTTTTGCCCTGTGCTGAAAGCAGACTTAATTCAATTATAGGTCTCAAAACTGATAAAATGGTCTTGAAGTGGAAAATGGGAAGAAATTATTGGCAAATGAATAAAGATTTGTATCGAACTAACACACAGGAGTACAGCAGGTCTTTTTTTAATCATTCCCTGTCTTAAATCTTCTGGGAACCACGAGTTTCCCTTCCCCTCATGCAGCACATCGATTTCTGAATTAGACTGCAATATTAAATAATTAATATACTTGCCATGATTGATGTTTTGCATTAGTTGAATATTAGGTTATCAATCAAAATCCACTTGGTTTAATGTAATAATATTGAAAAAGTGTCACGGGCTGTTCATCCAATTTGTAGTTGAGGCAGCACAGATAGTAATGCTGGCATTACACGAGGCTCTAAAGCAGGAAATGCAGTGGCTCAACATGTTATGAGGCAGACATTTTGAAACTACCTGGGACAAGGCTGAGGTTGTCCTAAATAAACCCCGTGGCACCTGTCAGTTTCAACGTTAGGTCTCTTTCCAGGAGAAAGATGCCATGCATCAATCATAACATGGCAGGCAAGAAAAATTTTAAAAAGGATACTACTTTAACTTTGTGGCAAACATTTCATTATTTTGCCAAAGGAAGCATGTTCTAAATCCAGAAACTGTTGCTATGATAAAGCTTATATGCCCTTAGGAAATTTCCAAACAAATACACTAAGATTTTTTAGAACTAGTCTTACTAGGAAGAGATCCATTTTTTGTTTGTTTGTTTGTTTTTCATATGGGAATAATATTATAGCATATTGATCATTCAGGTTTTATAATGGTCTAAGGGAATCAGGTCAAGGAGTCACAATTAACAATAGTATTTATTTTTTAAAAACTCTATTCCTCTGATGAAGGCATTCTCTTTCATTCTCAGTATTTTGCATGTATACTTGCAAAATATAAACTTTTTTTTTTCAAGAGCAAGCCAAAATCCAGTGGGTATTTAGTTATAAAATACTCAGAAACTATAATGAAGGTAACTAATTAAAGTATCATTTCACTGACCAAGTCTTTAAGAAATAAAAGATTAAATATATTTATAATCAGTAATGCATATGTATTATCCCATATAAAATGTGCACACACATAGAAATTATGGAAAACAGGGTAACTCCTAAATAAAAAATTTTTACAGTTTTTTTTTTGGTCATGAACTAAGTATATTATTCACTTTTAAAAGCTTACTATGCTTCAGTTTCCTATAGCTGTAAGAGATTCTTATCAAAATTAATTTTTTATCATCTCTTTCATAAAGCAAAAATCTACGTTTGTTTTTTACATAATGGCAGACAAGGTTTTTTAAAGCCTGAGTTATAAATTATAAAAGTATCTATACCTCCCATCTCAAATAATCATTGATAAACTTTTACATGTATATGTTATGTACTATATGTTATTAATGAAAAATTTGGTAATATATAAATAAGAAGAACATGGGTTCAAATTCCAACTTTACTACTTACTAAATAACTTTGTCAAGTTATAGATCTTCTCTAATTTTTCCATTCTTAAATTCAAATAAAGGATTACATATAAAATACATATAAAAGGCTTAGCCCAATGGCTAGTAACCAATAAAAATACCATGTATATCCTGGCATAAGCATTCTAATATCCTGATCGCTTTGAAAGGAGCAGAATGATAGATAACATGTATTGAAAAAGTAAGCAAAAATAATTTCTCAATTATCTGATGCTTTTTACATTTTATTCCCAATAAGAAACAAACAGATGGGGTGCCTGGGCGGTTCAGTCGTTTAAGTGTCCAACTCTTGATTTCGGCTCAGGTCATGATTTCAGGGCCCTGAGATCAAGGCCCTGTGTAGGGCTCTGACTGGGCATGAAGCCTGATTAAGATTCTCTCCCTCTGCCCCTCCCCCTCTCTCAAAACCAACCAAACAAACCAAAGAAACATACAGAATATCAGCTCTAAGTTCCAAAAAGATCTTTCCGGAATTCTCAATTTCAACTTACCAGGTTTGGTTAGAATTCTCAGCATTTTTCTCCTGATTGGAGACTATCTTGCAAATCACTGGCTCTAAAGATATATTCTTATGTACCACAATTCAGAATGATAGTTTTCAGATATTTGTATTTTACAAGTAGATTTTTTATCTGACTATTATTTGCAATAAATTCTGCTTTAGAACTTACAAATCATTTGCACAAACAAATGTGGCACAGTTACTGAATTTTACATGTACTATTCTCTTTAGTTAGTTTATGAGTCTTTAGTTAGTTTATGAGTGATGGACATTAAGGAGGGCATGTGATATAATGAACACTGGGTATTACAGAAGACTGATGAATCACAGACCTGTACCTCTGAACCCAGTAATACATTATATGCTAATTAAGTGAATTTAAATTAAAAAACAAACAAACTCCAGGACTGCGAGGGGGAAAAAAAAAAAGAGTCTCGTTAGTTTTACAAATATTAGTGAGCATTCACTAACCATATTAAACAGCTAAGGACATATTATACACACTGAGCTTACTGCAATGAGAAGCTGAACACTGAAGGTGGTATACATCAATTAAGCCATTTATAGTCATTCAGGTAAACAGGTTCTGAAGTTAACGGAAATGGCTGACAAAGGAAAGAAAAGAGATTTCAGTATTTTTGCAGTTGTGTTCTAGATAACAGTTTCCGAAGAAGACAGAGTGAGAAAATTCATCACCAATAGATCTGATCTAAAGAACTGCTAAAGCAATGCTTCAGATACAAAGGAAATGATACTAGAAAGAGACCTGGAACATCAAGAATGAAAAACAAGAGAAATTTATTTACTGAGCACTCTTATACCTATCTCCACAATAAATTCTGAGTAGATAACAGAACAATAACAGTAACATAACCAAACATCATTAACAAAGAGTACTAGTATTAAGATATGATATCTATGCCTTAGATATTTAAAACAGTGTTGTCAAACCAAGACTATTAAATGAAATAGTTAATGTCCATGCCAGGCAGGGAAAATGCATGTGAACATGCTACCTATTTGCTATTTCTCACACGCAGGATTAACATTCATAATCAATAACAACCCTCTTTCCCACTGAGGCCAGACACAGCTCAAGGATCTTTCTCAACACTCTACTCTAAGGAGTAACTGCCAATTGTCTTGAGTTAGCAAGTGAGATGCAACCCATTCACCACCATTCCCTTCAATCCATGTTCTTGACCCACCTCAAGTTCAGAAAAAGGAGAAACTGCCATATGTGTTAGAGTGGTTGGGAAATATTTCAAAGAGGTGGGTAATTTTAGCTGGATCCTGGAGGAATGACTGCATTTGAGCAGACCAGGTAAGTAGAAAAGAAGAGGCAGGAAGAGAGAGCCCAAAGGCCCCACATAACCTGGTAGAGGTCAAGTAAGGTGAGTCGTCTGCCCAGAATAGGTACATGAAAAGTCTTTAATTTTATTTATTTTTTTAAAGATGTTATTTATTTTTGCAAGAGAGAGAGTGAGCACAAGAGAGCACAAGAGAGCACAAACGGGGGTGAGGGACAAAGGGAGAAGCAGACTCCCCACTGATCAGGGAGCCCGATGTGGGACTCGATCCCAGGACCTTGGGATCATGACCTGAGCCAAAGGCAGATGCTTAACTGACTGAGCCACCCAGGCACCCTGCCCTGTTAAGTCTTTAATTTTAAATAATTGTTATTTTGTATGTTTTCAGGGCCATCATGTACAATTGTGCATGTTGTTCATTATGGAGAAAAAAAGGAAAAAAACCCTAATGGGCAGTGGCAGCTAAAAGCTCTATGCATCCAAGCAGTGAATCCTCATGTAGTACTGCATCCACAGGAAGAAGGGACATCTTTCCCTAATATGCACAAACATATCATATGGGCTAGCAGTAACCCTGCAAAAAAATAAATGCTGACTGTAGAAAAATTCAAAATCACATCTGGTTCTAATAAAGAAGAAAATAAAGATCACCCAAAATTCCATCAGCCAACATAATATCTCAATATGTTTAATTTTTTTATCCATTCTTATGAATACACACAAATACACTTACCTTTTTCTTACAAAAATGGGATGATCGTTGATTTCTGCTATGTAGCTTCGGTTATTTCACTACTTAATTATGTATTATAAACAGCTTCTCAGGTGCTAATAAATATATTTATATATAATATTTTTACTGTTTACCTACTATTCTGCTCATAGATGTATAATAAGTCAACTTCTCCATTATTGTTGGACATTTGGTTTGTTTCAGATTTCTAACTCTAAATAAAACTGGGGTGTAAAAATACAATAACATCATTAGATTTAAAAATCACTTATGAATTTTATGTAATGTTAATTTCACTTGGAGGAATGGGGTTAAATAATTTTTAAAAGGGGAAATAAATCAGTGCATTTCACCTCTAGTACTTAAATAATTTAAACATATATTTATTATATTTATATAAATATAAATTGTATTTAAACAATTTAAAGTTTGAAGTTTAAAGTTTCATTATCATTCATAATATTTTAAATGTAAATACAATTAAAAATAAACTTCTGCTTTCAAGAAAGTCCATTATAACATTGCATCCCAACAACTTCATAAAAGCAGTATCTATCTATATGGAATACAGAATCAATAATCCCAAATAAAAAGTAACATACATATAAATTTCTATTAATGTCTTCAGCTGACAGAAAATGCAACATGAGTATATTTTTCCTGAGAAAAGCAAATTTTCAATAACTAGAAACTGATTATTCAATTCTTCAAGTATTAACATCTTTTGATGCTTTTTGTCTTCCTTGTGATGGTCTCCTACGTAACTACACTGATACTCTAGCAGGAAACAAAAAACTAAAGTGTGACTTTAAGCAGGTAAATACCTAATAGTGCTAGGAAATAAAACTCCTAAAATTCTTTGTTTAATGAATAAAAATAAACGACTCAGTCTAGAATTCAAGATTCTTGCTCAAATCAAACGATTTGGCATTTCCTAAAGACTTCTTTGCCTTTCCCAGCACTTAAATCTTTGATCACATTATTTGCCTAAGTAAACTGACCTTCTCATAAATTCTACCTCTGAGGAAATGAAACAGTATATGCCAAGCACTGTAGAGAGTGCTTTACATGAATTAGCTCATGTAATCCTTATAACTTAACTACAAAACAACTTAAATGAGATCACTGAGGCTGAGAGAAGTTAGGTAGATCACACAGTACACCCTCCCTGCTAGTAAAAGGTAGATTTTTTTTTTTAAAGATTTTATTTATTTATTTGACAGACAGAGACCTAGCGAGAGAGGGAACACAAGCAGGGGGAGTGGGAGTGGGAGAAGCAGGCTTCCCGCTGAGCAGGGAGCCTGATGCTTGGCTTGATCCCAGGACTCTGGGATCATGACCTGAGCCTAAGGCAGATGCTTAAGGACTGAGCCACCCAGGCACCCCTAAAAGGGAGATCTGAAACCAAGCAGCCAGAGTTCATTGCCCAAGTTTTAATCAAGAGATAATTTATTACTGTCAATCTCTAAACAATGAAACAAGATTCTACAATATTCTCCTATTCCTTAATTGGCACCATAACTGGAAAGGAGGCTGCAAAGGGGTGAGGACTTAAGTAAAATGAACACTGACCCTTAATGATTGGCTAGTATTTGCCAGGTGCTGAGCCTTTTCATCTATTTATAATCACATTAAATTCTCACGATATTCACAAAAAGAAAAATATTAGAGCGCACAGATCAGTAAGATAAAACTAAATGCCATTTTTCACCTAACAAACACAGATTAAAATGAATGATGTTTCCAGTGTTGGCAATGGTGTGTGGAATCAGATACCCTCATATCCTACTGATGAGAGCAGAAAATAATACAAGTTTTCCAAAGGGCAATGGGAAAATGTTCAAATTCTCAATAATACACATAAAGTCTTTGACCTAATGGTTCTACTTCTCTGGGTTTATCTCAGCGATACATTCAAAAGATATTACTCTGTTGTATTTAATACAAAACAAAAAAACTGGGGAAAACTCAATGCCCAATAATGGCAAACTATGAAATAAAATATGGTAATATCCACAGAACAGAAAAACATATAGCAATTAAAATTATGAGGTAGTTGCATATGTCCATGAAAATGTTCTTATGGCATATTAAGTTTTAAAAAAGAACATATTACAGAATTATATGTCAGAGTTGCTAAAAAAAAGTTATATACATACATTTGTACAGTGTCAGTACGTATGTGTATATATCTGTGTATAACTGGAAAGTTATAAACCAAAGTGTCAACAGTAGTCAACAGTGGGATTCTGAGTGATGTTTATGTTCATTCTAATCCTCTTACGTGTTTTCTAAACTTTCTTCCATGAAAACACATTACTGTCAGTCCAATTAAAAAAATAAGTATTTAAAAAAAATCCCTACAACTACTCTGAGGTGTATTATCCTCATTTTGTAAATAAGGGCTCTGCAGCTTAGGGCAAGAGAATGACTTGCTAAAATGGCCAAAATTGCTCTATCTGAATCCAAAGCTCACACTATTTTTTTTTTTTTTTTAACAATGGAAACACTACCTGCTGTTTTTAGATTAAAATAAGGCTAGATCTATATTCGGCCCACACTTCTCCTGTTCTATACACGCTTGTAAAACTTTCTCATAAATTATCTTTGTACACACCTGTTAACCTTCAGTGTTCTCTTTAAAGACTCAAGTCTACAATTTTATTCATTTTTATACCAACTACAGTGTTTAATAATAATAGAATCTTCCTAAATTCGGTACATGATTATTTAAGATACAGACGAATTCAATTTAAAGTCAGAGAATGCGAAACTGGAACAGAGGTAACAAACATATTTATGCCCACAATGCATGAGACAAATGGAAATGGTGAACCTTTCAATAATTGATCCAAATTGGTCTAAGCTCTGCCATATTCCCTTCCTTCCCACTTTGTCTATATTAGTTTTGGTTCCCATCACTTTACACCAAGACTCTTCCAATACTCTTTTCCCTAACAATGTCTTCATACCCCAAGTTGATGTTTCTGTTTATAACATACAATATCTGCCTAATAGTTTTCCACTACTATCCAAAATGTACCTCTTCTCAGACCTGTTCATTATCACCTCCATGATTTTGTTCATGCATTTACCTACCTAAAATGGTCATCTCTTCCTCACTATGCCTTTAAATTCTAAATATTTATTGTGCAAGAACCAACTCCCATTTCTGCTATGTTCATAATAATTTCATACATCTCTAAACTTATAGTCATTCCTTGACATTCAATGGATAAGTTCTAGGAACTCTGAAATGCCTTAGTTATGAAAGCAATAATGTATGTAAAGTGCTTAGCAGATTACACTTAGCATATACTACTAATTATTGTCAATATCATTATTACTATGCAGACACTCCATGAGCACTGCTCAATACATTATAACCAGAAGGAAACAAAGCCACTCTTGAGATATAATGCTGAGAAGTCAGCTGGCCTCACTTACCAGCTAAGTGAAAGGACTCCTGCACAATATCCTCACAGAACCTATGCTTTTAACATTATGTCAGAAGAAAATTACAAAACTCACATGCAATGGGCCATATAAGCCCTGTTTGAATAGAAAGGATATCAAATCTGTGGTTACCAACTGCATTGCCCTTATAGAAAATTCTCCATAGGCCAATACTTAATACTCAGTAATCATCTGATGTGGCTTCTATGTATGTATCCATTGCCCAGGCTAATTGTTTAAGTAAACTTTTTGTTACCGCATGAAGCTTTTGATAACCCTTCTGATACGCATGGATTCTTGTTGTGGAATGGCAATCAAACCTTAACTTTCCCAAAAGATAAAAGTTTTTTGGTCTTGCAATATGATAAAATAATTTTGTTTACATATCACTAATATTAGCTAATGTTCATAAAATTAGAATTGGAAGGTCTCAGGAAAAGAAGAAAAAGTAAGTAACACAACAAAAGATTACAAATGCTATGTTAGCCTTCTAAATTTATGAGGCTATGGGGTGAAGGCCTTGGAGGGACGAGAGGGACAGAAGCTGTGGGTAGGAGAGTTCCGGAAATACTTCAGGGAGGTGGTACTGGAGGTTCCTTCTAACAAGGCCATGCCACCACATGGGCTCTGGAATCAGCTCCTTTGGCTTCTTCAAGGACCTTCAATTATCTCTTCTTTTTCCCCTGCCCTGGACTGCTACTATGGAACAATCAGAGCTTGAGGTGCTTAATTAAGACCAAGTCAAACCGAAAGTAACAATCAAACTTTTATTCACGTACACTTCTAACAGTGCCAAGCAAGAAGGAGCATTTGCTTCCTAATGGTCCACTTATCCCTCGAAGAACAGCATGGGAAAGGATCAGGTAGATGCAGTATAGGCAAGTGGGAATAGCGGGCTGAAATGGAGGGGAGGGGGACTCATCTCACTGCTGAGGAGCCCCAACTCCTGCCTCTTTATAGATCAGTGGACCATGGGGAGGGAAAGAGGGAAGGACTAGGAATGGAAAAGTACTGAATCGCAGTGGAGAAAACTGCCACAAATCCTAATTAAGGAAGACTCTGGATGGAAGCACCTGGCCTAGAAATAGAAATGCCTATGGTTGGGTCTGAAAGATTACATAGAGGGCTTTGGCCTGGAGTCGGCTTCCTCAGATACCATCCTAACTTCTCTGCTTCCCTAAGTCAACATGTTTGAAAAACTATATACACACTATGTCTCCACATTCCTACCTCCCATCACATCCCCAAATTACTCTTGCTAACATCATTAGTATTTTCCCTGTGTTACCGAATCAATTTTATATTATCCTTCTCTTTATACACTTCTTAGAAGCATTTGTTATTGTTGACTCTCTCTTGCATACCCTCTCCTTACCTGTCTTCTATGACATTACATTATTCAGGCTTTCCACATTTTTTCTCAAAAAATGACTCGAGTCTCCTTTGTAGGTTCATGCTCCTCTCTTCAGACATCAAAGATTAGAGCTTCTCAAGGCTCATTCCCAGGCCCTCATTTTGTGTGATACTTTCTTCCCAATCTACCATGTCCTCATGCATAGTGTAATATCAATCTATAGGTAAATGACAAAAAAAACAGTATAGTCTTCAGAAGCTCCAGATCCATTTATCCAGTTGTCTATCTGCTATCTCTATTTGGCTGTCTCAAAAATCCAAAACAGAGCACCTGGGTGGCTCAGTTGTTAAGCGTCTGCCTTCGGCTCAGGTCATGATCCCGGGGTCCTGGGATCGAGTCCCACATCGGGCTCCCTGCTCGGCAGGAGGCCTGCTTCTCCCTCTCCCACTCCCCCTGCTTGTGTTCCTGCTCTCGCTATCTCTCTGTCAAATAAATAAATAAAATCTTAGCAAAATAAAAAAAAAAAATCCAAAACAAAAAACCAAAAACTTATACTCAATGGGTCAAAAACTGAACTCTTAATTCTTCCTTCAAAGATTATGCTTTTCAGTATTTCCTGTTTCAGAAAGGAGTCCCACCATTCATCCTGTTGCTCAAGCCAAAAACCTGGGAGTCCACCTCCTTCCTTTCTTCTCTCTCTTCCTACCTGTATAATCTGTCACTAAGTCCTACTGATTCTACCTCTTAAGTAACCCTAGACACTATCTGTCTCTACTTATATAAACTGCTGCCATCCCAGTCCAACTACCATCACCTCTGGCCTAGTCTTGTCCTCATTCCCTTGTAATTATTTTCCCCA
>NC_138369.1:97637572-97680005 GCF_054177405.1 Leptonychotes weddellii | reverse complement strand
CAGTGCCCATATATTAATTATACTGACCCCAGGATACAGCCATCTTAACTCCTGTTCATTTTCATAACTTGGTTTTTCAGAGTTCCACTTATTACATAAGCTACCCAATAGTCTTGCATAATCTATATTTATTTGTTTACTTTCAGTCTTTCCTAATAGAATCTAAGCTCAGTGAGGATAGTTTACATGTGGACAGGAAGGAATGGCATGTGTAAGTCCTGCAGGCTTGAAACAGCCCTGCATGTAAGAAAGATTTTTGTTTTTTCTCATTCATATAAAGTGAAAGTACAACTGAAGATTCTTCTAAGAGTTACTTTATCAAAAATGGTTTTATATTTGGTCATATGAAATAAAAAATAACATTCAATTCATGGGCACGTTCCACCATGTATGTATTAGTAGTATTTGAAGGCCAATAGGGGTTGCCAACAATTCTCTTGAGTTCAGAGTCCAAATCAGAGGTCAGCAAACTATGGCCCATGGGCCAAATCCAGCCGACCACCTACTTTTGTACAGCCCATGAGATAGACTAGTTTTTGCATTCTTCAAGGGCTAGAAAAAATTAAAATAATATTTTGTGATATGTGAAAGTTACTTAAGTCCAAATTTTTTTGTCAATATATAAAGTTTTGTTGGGACACAGCCACACTCATTTCTCTATAGTTTTTTATAGTTTTAGTGCTGCTTTAGTGTTACAAAGGTCAGTTGAATGGTTACGACAGAGGTCTTATGTAGTACTCTCACTGATCTGCACTGCTGCTCAGAGCACAAAAACCACAGCGATGCAGTATATAACTCAACAGAATTTCAAGGGCTTCATGAAGTGTTGTAAGGTAACATTTAATTTTTGTTTTAATACTATATTCCAATCATGTCAAAACAAGAAGAGAAGAGAAAAGGGGACTTCAAATGACATACTTTTAAGGCACTGGAGAGTGTAGATTATTTTATCAAATTAAATAGCAATGCATTGTATTTAATATACAATGACACTATAGCTGTGCTTAAAGAATACATGTTGACATTCCCAAACTAAGAAGTCTTCACAACATTTCCAACTCACGGGAAAGCAACAGTCAGAAAACTTAGAAAATTTAAAATGTAATATCTCATCACAGCAGAATTTCTTCACAAAAATATAAAATGAGTTTGAGTGGTATATTTGTCAGCCAATCAATGAAAGCCATTCAACAATGATGAGTTAATTAAATCATGTTTGACAGCAGCAACCAAAGGAATATGTCCAGAGAAAACAAACTTGTTTAAAGTGATTAGCCTTTCAGCATCAACAGTTAACTCAAAAAATTGAGGACATATGTAGTATCATCAATAGTCAAAGACACGTCAAATAATTTGGGGTGGTTCTCCTCAGCTCTTGATGAATCCACAGATATTAGTGATACTGCTTAGTTGTTTGAGTCAGTGCTTCTCTTACTTGAAGTGACTGAAGAATTAGTCTTTGTTAATAGTCTATACAGAATGTGAAAATCATTTCAAGAAAACTGAGAAAACACTAACTCACAAGAACCTGATGTGAAATTTGCTACAGTAGGTTACATATCATGGTGGTTAAAAATATGTAAAGGACAGAGAGGCTTAGTTGGACAAATTCATAAAGCTTGTGAAAATATAAGCATATGTGAAAAATTTTTTTATTATGTTAATCATCATACATTGCATCATTAGTCTTTGATGTAGTGTTCCATGATTCATTGTTTGCATATAACACCCAGTGCTCCATTCAGTACGTGCCCTCTTTAATACCCATCACCAGGCTAACCCATCCCCCACCCCCCTTCCCCTCTAGAACCCTCAGTTTGTTTCTCAGAGTCCATAGTCTCTCATGGTTCATCTCCCCCTCCAATTTCCCCCCCTTCATTTTTCCCTTCCTACGCATATGTGAAAATTTAAAGCCTATGGTTATTCACTGTATTATTCATCAGCAAATATTTTGTGAAAATATTTGAATGTGTCAATGTGTTACTGAAGGAGTCCTGTCAACAGTGAACCTCATTTATTCTTGTGGATTTGTCCATCGTCCATTTTGTAAATTTTTGACAAAAACAAAAGCTGAATATCCAGATTGCTCTAATACAAGCACTTTGATAACTGAACAGTGGTAAAGTTTTATTGTGAGTCTTTGCAAAAAGGGCCAAGATTGAAACTTTTCTAACAGAAAAGAACTGCCCTCAACCATTTTTAGTGAACACTGGACAGCTTTGGAAATTGGATTTAGATGTAGACTTGGTAATGTTTCTTAATTAATTCAGCCAAAAGTTACAAGGTAAACAGTGCTTACGTGCAAAACTTACATTGCAATAAAGTCATTTTGGTCACAACTGATGTTGTTTGGGTCACAAAATAATGTCAACCTGCTTTATACACTTCCCATTTTGTCAAAAGTTAAAAACAAGGAGATCTCCATTCCCATACACCTTTCAAGGAGTATATTTTCCGAGCTCAAACTACAATTCCAGTAGCATTTTCTAATCTTGATGCAAGTGCAAAGAAATTTTCTATACTTCCAAACCCATTTAACTATGCAGTTGAGGAGATTCTACTTCAACTGGAAGTGATTAAACTGTAATATAATAAACTAAAAGGCAAGTATCAGGAAAAGAATCTAACAATTTTATAAGTGCCTTCCAAGCAATACTGTGTTCAATTAAAATCATATGCTCATGGATTGTGATCGGTATTTAGCAGTACCTATCGGCATGAAAAACATCTCAAAGATGAACTATTTAAAATCTCATTACAAATTAGCCTTAACAGATGAACCTCTGTAATCAATTTTGATGACAGAGATCACTAACTCTGAACCCCAATTAAGTGAAATGCTATCTCCCCAAAAGAATTCCATTTTTCTCATTTATACATTTATATAACAAAAAACTAAATAATGACCTTTGAATTTTGTCAATAAAAACTGTAGACATTAATTTTCTCTCATTATGTAAGTATTTACATAATACCCTCAAAGGTATTTGCCTCTTAGCCCACAAAGCCTAAAATATTACTATCTAGGCCTTCACAGAAAAAATGTGCTAATCCCTCAGCTAAATTATTTAAATTCCACTTGTACTCAAGCTGACAATCCATATGAAGTTTTTTCACTTTGGGAAATTTAGGGATAGGTAGACAGAGGTAAATGGAGATTTCTTGTTTTCTTATTATTTTCATAATTTCATGACAATCATTGACAGTATCTCAGAACCTGAATTGCAAATGATAGACAAATTAAGAAAAGGAAGATGCAACAAAATACAAAGAAAAGCTAAATTAGAAACCTGAGAACTTAGTCAACTCTCCCATCTGCTTTTATTCTACTTTACATATCAAAAAAGGTAAGTATTTTCTTAATTATATATAATAACATATTGGCTGAAAACTAAAGAAAATGACTACCAAAAATAATAAAATAAAAAACAAAAGAAATAACTATCAGAACAATACTAAAAGACAGAAACTGTTGTCTTCCATGACATCAATTCATCTCTTTCTAAAATGAGAGTTTGACAAAGAAGGAGTAACATGAAAAAAGATATATGTTAATTACTCCATCTAAAGACTAACCTTGGCATAATCAGAAAGAAACATTCTAGTACACTGGAGAAAAATGGCTTTTTCTTCATTAATTAAAGATAATTTAGCATAACATTGAATAATCAGTTTTACAGGCATTGAATTTTTATAAAACAGGACTACATGAAATCATAAACACATTCTCAGTACTTCAGAATATCCTCCAAATTCGTAACACTAAACATCAAAAAAGAATGTTTAAAGCTCAAGCATTATAGGGATTTATTTATTATAGAGCAAGTAGAATTATTAAAAGACAATATAAAATTGTTTCAGGTTTCAAATGGGGTAACAGTGAAGAAGCATTCTGAATGTTTCAAATGTTGTTTTATAGGGTCACAACTATTTAAGACTTTTAACATTTAAATCTGTATGGTGGGCGCTTGTGTGGCTCAGTGGTTAAGCGACTGCCTTCGGCTCAGGTCATGATCCTGGAATCTCGGGATCGAGTCCCACGTCGGGCTCCCTGCTCAGCAGGGAGTCTGCTTCTCCCTCTGACCCTCTCCCCTTTCATGCTCTCTCTCACTCTCTCTCTCTCTCAAATAAATAAATAAAATCTTTAAAAAAAAATAAATCTGTATGGTGTTATCACTGTAAAAACAGCAACACTATAACTTTTCGCAAAGTGATATGAAAATAAAGTAACCAACCATATATGCTCTTTTCTGCCTAAGATAGTCTGGCTTATTTCTGACATCCTGGCAGAATGACTAACAGCATTTCCTTTCACTTTCAAAGTATCAAAGTCAGGACAATATATTAAATGGTCACCCTTTATATAAAGGAATGCCAAGCTTAAACATATCATAAAAGCATCATACACCAAGCAAACATGGTCAACCTAACTACCATGTAAAAGAGAGAGACTGAGAGATTGGTGGGGGGAAACTGGGATAAGATAGAGTGAAAGATGGAATATGAAGAAATGGCCCGGCTTTCTTCTCAACTGATTCCAGTTTGCCTCCAAGACGTACATTACCACTGCTTAACTCAAAGACAGTAGACTTTGGGTAATACTTGTTTAATTTGGTGATACTTGCCAACAATCATATCTTTAAAAGACTGGTATTTTTGGGCGCCTGGGTGGCTCAGTTGGTTAAGCGACTGCCTTCGGCTCAGGTCATGATCCCGGAGTCCCGGGATCGAGTCCCGCATCGGGCTCCCTGCTTGGCGGGGAGTCTGCTTCTCCCTCTGCCCCTCCCCCTCTCATGCTCTCTCTATCTCATTCTCTCTCTCAAATAAATAAATAAAATCTTAAAAAAATAAATAAATAAAAAAAAAGACTGGTATTTTTATAGACGTTCTCAACAAATCATATCAATATAAAACATGTTATGAATGCCTGGAGTTCCCATTATATAAAATAGGCCTTAGCGCCAATGTTCATGTTGAAAAGCCATAGTGATAAAATGGGAAATAATTTATTCTTAAATTCCATATTTTATTAAGATTTATATAGCAGAACAAAATATAACAGTGGACTTACAGAACCTTAAATTTTGAATCCTCAAGCAGTAATTAAAAGATACTTAAAACTCCACAAGAATATGAAAATGTGTGTGTGTGTATGTGTGTGTGTGTGTAAATAAAGACCTTTTTTGGGGTACAAAATGAATATTACTTAGACTGGGGAGATACATTAAGTACTACTTTAAATAATTAGATAAAATGGAGCATACAAGATTGAACTATATTAACTCTTCCATTAATAAAAACTATCTCTGGATAAGTAAAACACGGTTCTAGGTCAATAAATTATATCTAAACAATGAACTAAAATTGACATTAATTTAGATGATTAGAGAATATAAACAGAAGCATTATGACATTATGGATAAAAAACCCTGCACACTGATTTCTTACTAATATAAGAAGATTAAAAAACACAAGATTATGTTCTTTTCTTTAACTCTGAGTTCTTAAAAGCTAGTACTCATGGTTATGTAAGAGAATGTCTTTGTTCTTAGAATATGTGCACTAAAGTATTTATGGGGAACAATGTTTCCAATATACTCTGCTTTGGTTCAAAAGAAAAATATATTTATAAATATATGTGTGGACAGAGAGGGAGGGGGAGAGCTGATAAAACAAATGTTGGCAAATTGTAAACAACTGGTGAATTTGGTACATGGGAGTTTCCTGTACTATTCTTAAAACTTGTCTCCAAGTTGGAAGTTTTATCAAAATAGTTAACAAAGAAAAGCAGCTAATTCTATTAAATTTTGCCAAGTTTCTGTTTTTACTAACTATAATATTTCGGGAGTAATTTTCTACTTTTTTGAAAGCCAATAAATTCTTCTCTTTTACCCAATTACTACTATACTTACATTAATCAAATTTAATTCTAACAAAAACAATAGGAGTCTTAAATTTTTGAAAAATGTAAGATTAAAAACTTCTACACAAAGAATAAACTCCAAGAGAAAAGATGCAAATAAAATAACTATCATAATCTTTTGTTTTTTATTTGCAAGTATAAAACTGAAGAAAAACAAAAGCCTGGAACATAGCATCTGTCATATCAGAATATAAAAAGATGATCCTGGCACAAAATGAAAAAGCTCTAATTCATTTGCAAATCAAGCCTGCCGGTTCCATTTCAAGCTGGCGGTAACTGTCAAGAGTTAACAAGATAATCACTTTCAATCCTGCCTTCAATGGTACATTACACTGTTATTCCATTCAATAAGGCCGTTCTTTGGGGCACTAGATGAATGGTTTTCATTTCTAACTCACACAAAAAGTTGTGCGGGGGAAAAATCCACGGGGCTTAAGAAAGAAATCCCTTTATGGGCATTTATCTGCCGGTACTTGCTTTTAGGCAAAATGAGATATTTTGAAACATCAGTGTCCATTCACTTCCTCTATTCCTTTAGGCCCTTAATCCATTAAAAAAAAATTGGCATATGAGAAAAGTGCAAAACCAGTTTCATTTTCTAAATTATCAATGCACAGTAAACAAAAATTCTCTTAAAATTATTCTATGCAAATATAATGCTATTGCACACAGAAGACTAATATTAACCAAACTTCTCCTTATCTCATGATAACTCATGTGACCTTCTTAGATTACTCACCTATATTTTAGATGAAATGTAGGTGTTTAAAATTTCATATTTTCCTCTTGTTGTACTTATAGTGACATGCATGCCTATAAAGGATAATTTTTTAAAAACCCTTTCCAGATCATTCCCAAATGCATAAAAATGAGTTTTACCTAAGTGTATCCTTATAATGTATTAACCAAAAAATTATAAAAGTTTTACTATTTCACAGTTTAACTTAATTTTATAAACAAATGTAGCAAAGGTAAGTTGTTTTTATAAAAATATGAAACTGTATTAAAATATATATACATATATATACTTTGCTTTCAATCTAAGAAAAACACAAAGTACAAGGGTTTAAATGTATCTACTACTAACAGACAATTAAGTCATCTTCAAGCTGTAGTTTGAGAGTAAAAGAACATTAAAACCTCTTCCCTGACTCCTTAGGCTCCCCTATATCCATCAATTTCAAAGTGTCAAAGTGTAAATTTACAAGAACCATCTGTGTATGAATTACAACCTACTATTCAGGTCTATATAGCAATAGCAACAATTAATCTTTCCTTACCTACACCCTCAATTCAGAAAATAGTATTGCTATATATTTCTATGTAAATCACAATCTCCAGCCAAGACTTTTAATCCTTTTATAATCCCTAATTATGGGGGGTAAACTTGGATTTTTAAAACTCATATGTTTACAAATGTTTAAAGTCCTTCTAAAATCATTACTTAAAAAATATTTATATTGTATCCAAAGGCCTTAAAAAGTTAGAATATTCATGTTTGTGACTGCAAAGACTACACACTTGAATTTTTAAACTCAGAAGACTCCATGAATTCATACAACACATGAGGATAATCCTTTTATACCAAGGGAGAAAGAAGTCTTCTAACTAGGTACCTTTTCTGCAGCTGCACAAATTCATCCAATTTTTCCAAGCTCTGGTCTGACTAGTCATTTAGCCTCAAAGAGAGAAAATTATCCCTATTCTTTAAATAAAAAGTAAAGTAAAATAACACATGGGAAAGTAATTCAGAAAAGTTTTATATTATCCAATAGACTTGGTCATGAATATTTAAATTTTAAAACAGAATCTAAACTCAAATTTGTCATTAAGAAAATTATAATGAATCTGTGTATTTTTAAAAGTCCTTAATAAAATTTGAGCTACATCAGAAAACTCGAAAATTTAAACCATAAATGGCTTGTGTTAAGTCCAATTTAAAACAAAAGTTTACATGGTATTATAAAAGGACAAAAGAGCAAATTTTATTATTCCAAATTTTAAAACCTTGGCAACAGATGTGTTAATACAAGTCAACAGCATTATGGTATGATCAATAAATTATGACTGAAATGCATGATTACCATGTGTAATTTAAAACCAACTGGCAACAACACTAGAAATTCCTAAAGAACTCTGCAAACACAATGCTATCTGCAGAACACAATTCTTCTTAGAGCCTACCATTGTGAGTCAGTCCTTATACCAGAGTGAGGATACTAGGGTCACCCTATCATTGGGGTACCCTAACCTTTTATTGGGTTCCAGGATCACAATTAACTCAGGAGGTAGAAATGTTTGATTTTTCAGCTTCAAGCTGCCCTGCTACAGCTCTTTCCCTCATTAGGATCCCTAGGGTTAGCTATAAACAAACACACCAGCAAAGACAGCAGGGAGTACGAGGCATCTCCTATACATCAACCACTGGAACAGAGATGAAGAGTGAGGAACAGCACAAGGATAGCACAAAAGCTTTATGGAGAGTCACACCACTTCCAACAAGCAACCTGGTGTCCTGAATTACGTATGTAGTGACCCCTTACTAACACTGACACCTGACAATAAAATTCTGGTTTGCACAAATACAATTTTCCAATTATAGGAATCCATATTTGCAAAGAGAAACTTTGCTTTTGAAATAAGATAGCCAGGCCCTCTACAGTCTTTAAATATATAAACATCTATTGCAGAAAATGTGTTTCTAACAAATGTAAACTTTATTATCTCAAGTGAATAAAAATGTAATAAACTACTCAAATTACTATTACCATATAATACAGACAATTTTTTATGTTGGCAAAAATATCTCTCTGAATTTCTGAATATGTAGCAATGAATTTACATTCCAAAATAATTCCCTTTTATTTTCTTCAGTTAAAAGTTCTTCATAAATTACATTAAAACTCAACAAATGTGTTCTTACTTTATTGTTATTCTTGTTTTGAAATCTTCAAAGTATCCAAAGAAATAAACAAGGTATTTTATGGAGATAACTCCTTAAAAATAAGTAAAAAAAACAAAAACAAAAACTCTGTACTAAAAATATTAGAAAGCATGGTATTTGAGAAAAATAAATTTCATTATCAAATGAATAAGAAAAAAGGGAGAGAAATTTAATAAGCATGTAAAAATGAGATATTTTAAATGCCTCAAAATTTGAGAATATGATAAAACTTGATTCAGGATGATTCTTGTTTATCACACACAGTAAGCTAATATTAATTGTATTAGTTTATCACAACTACAGTAAGGGTAAAATAATGAAATAATTTTCTAAGTATCATTTGATAATATATTTGAATATTTTAAACATACCTAAAACATCTGAAATTAATATCCATAATTCATAAAGATCTCCTAAAAATCAAAGTAATATTTAAAAAAGCAAACAACACAAACAGAATAATAATGGAAACTAATTGGCAATTCATCGAGAAAATAAAAGTGATGAATGACTATAAAAAGATGTTCAACCCTAATAATAATATCTAAGAAATACAGATCAACCTAGTAAAATATCTTTTTTTTTTTTTTTGGCCCAGTGGTGTTACAAATCTTTAAGATTATACCTTCTCTGTAGGTGGTTGTGGGTAAATGAACAGTCTCATACAGAGCTACTGATGTATAAATAACCAAACCCTTTATAGGATGTAGTTAAGAAACATATACTCTTAGCCCAAACAATCTAATTCTAGAATCTAAAGTAAGTAAAAAGAAACATAAAATAATTTTGAACAACGTTTTATACTATGACGTTAATTACATAATGGAATCCTGGTGAAGTCTGAGCTAAGGACAGCATATGTTAAAGACTAAACATTGAGGACTAGGTAAAGAGAAAATAGAGTATATTTTTGTAAGGGAATAAAATGTTCTACGGTGACTAAAAATAATATTTAGGAAAATGATCACAATATCTTTAAAAGAATATGTCAACAGTATATACAGTAAGAACTCAATTTTGTAAAAACATAAACACTGACAAAAAGAGTATGATGTTACTAAAACATAAATAAGTTTATTGTGAGAGGTGAGGTTATGGGCAACTTTTATTACCTTCTATTTTTTGCTCTATTTTATTTAATTCTCAAATTATTTTATAATGAACATTTTACTTTTATATTCATGAAAATTATTAAAGAAAAAAGTTTCTACTTTAAAGGAATAAAATCTCTGCAATTAAAAAATCCTAACCAGAAAAATTCTCTAATATCCCAGATAGCAAAACTTTTACTGTAATCCTTCCAAATTTATGTACACTGACATCAGTACAGAAATATATGCATAAAAACTACTGAAACATTTATCAAATAAAAGTCTCTTAGGGATGGAGAAGTAAAATGATCCTCAGCCAAAATTTTGATCCCATCATTTCTAAAGGTGTCAATTCATTATTTTGAATGAAAGATAAATGCCTCTGAGGCTATATTTTCAATTTTTAAAATAAAAGAGAAAATCTAATGTGATTAATAAATGTTCCTTCAAGAATTTCATGCATTTTTAAACTATTAGCAATAGACACATAAATTAAATTTTTAGTATAAAAACTCTCTCAAGTCACAGTATCTTTATTTTAAAGGTTTTGTGTTAATGCAATTTCAAGACTAAAGTTACGAGTACTTCTAATAATAGTGAAGGAATGAATGATGGAACAAAACTTCCAACATATAAAAATTATAAAAACTGAATAACATAGTAAAGAATCTATTTAAAAACCCTGAACAAAATCCAAAAAGCCACCAAGAATAGTTTAATCCCCAAATTTCACTTAGAAATGAAAAGAATTGCCATTTTGCGGCTATCTGGTGTGAGGGCACTCCCTAACCATCATATCTATGGCTGCAGAAACACAATGGCAGAAAACCACCACCTTGTCAGCTCATGTGCTAGGATCAGAATTCAGGACTAAAAGAGCACAGGAAATTTAAAGGGAGAAATATTCCAGCAGCAAGAGAATCACAGGAAGAATATGACCCAAAACTGAAAATAACTTGTGCCAAGTCCCTAGCCAACAATTAAACTATACATACTTAGGGGAAATTCTCAGAGAATTCAGCCAGAAAGTAGGCAGAGATCAGAGAAAAATGTATACACTTGATGCTTTTTGAAACTGAGTGCATCCCCCAAACATGTGTGCTATGGACTGAATGTCTGTGCTCCCCAGAATTCATATGTTCAAACCCTAAACCCAGTGTAACTGCATTTGGAGGTGGGGAACTCTGGGAGAGGTAATAGGTTCAGATGAGGTCATGATTCGACTCCCCATGATTCGTTTAGTGCCCTAAACGAAGAGGGAGCAGAGCCCTCCCTCTTTTCACCATGTGAGGATACAGGAAGAAGGAGGCCATGTGCAAACCAGGAAAAAGGCCCTCCCTATACACCTACCATGCTGGCACCTTGATCTCATATTTCCCAGCCTCTAGAACTATGAGAAATAAATGTTTTTTAAGTCATCTAGTTGGTGGAATTTTGTTATATTAGCTGGAACTAACTAAGACTAAGACTAACTGTTATCTCTGGTGGCAGAAAATTGATGTAAAATGGACTTGAAGTGTCTAAGTATAAATTGTAAAATTGGTAGAGCAGCTGAAAATTAGGGAATCATCTATAGAAGAAAAGCAGACAGAGTGAGCTCTAGCTCAACCTAAATTCTTGGCTGGCAACCAAGGAAAAAAATAGGAACAGAACAGACCACTCCAAGGAACCAGTCTCAAAAAGCAGCAGAGAGAAACCAAAACAGTATAAGGAGGTATCAGATACTGCCTACAAGCAGAGCAAGGAAGTCTGCAGTTTAAGATGAGAAAAGGACAAAAACAAAACAACAGGAAATAAAGCAATACTCCCCAAAAGAACACAACTGAATTTAGAATAGTTAAAATGTTCAATTTTTAAGTAAAAAATACTAGATGTGCAAATAAACAATAAAGTATGGACCATATAAGAAAAAAGTGAACAGAAACTATGAGTAAACCAGATATTAGTTTTAGCAGGCAGAGATTTCTCGACAGCTACCACAAATTGTTCAAATATTGAAGAAAAAAATACTGTCAATGAATGAACAGATAGGAAATCTCAGTAGAGGTATGGAAACTATTTTTTTAAATGAAATTCTAAAGCTGAAAGTAAAATATTGAAATGAAAAATCACTAAATGGGATCAAAATAAGAGAGAAAACAGCAGAACAAAGATCATTGAACTTAATGATACATGAATATAAATTACCCAGTATGGAGTACAAAGAGGATTAAGGAAAACGAACAGGACCTCAAGAGATCTGTGGGACAATAGCAGGTGGTCCAGTATATGAGTAAGTGGAAAATAATGGCCCAAAAGTTCCCCAATTTGGTCGAAAACATTGATTTACATAGGCAAAAAGCTCACTGAACAAGTGAAATAAACAAAGAAAACCATACCCACATGCATGACAATAAAACTGCTAAAAGCCAAAGATAAAGAGAAAACAGTAAAGAGGCCAGAGAACAAAAATAAATTATATGATTTTAATGATTATAAGGTTATGGCTAACTTTACATCAGAAACTATGAAAGCCAGAAGACACTGGAACAACATTTGAAATGAAAGAAAAGCTTGTCAGCCAAGAACTACATACAGAGGAAAACTATCATTCAAAATTAAAGATGAAATAAAAAATACTATTGCTTGGAATAAGTAGAATGATAAGTTAAAGAAGAATAGAATAAGTTAAAGATGTGCTTAAATGGGACAAGTTAAAGATGTCATCTCTAGTGTAACAACTAAAAAGAATTCAAGGAAATACAGTTTTCAAAACAATAAAGAAACTTAAATTAAATACTAAAAATTATTTGGGTAATAAGAAAGAAGGTAAGGAAACTAACTCAAGAAGACAGATACACCCCTATGTTTATTGCAGCATTTACAATAGCCAAGATAGGGAAGCAACCCAAGTGTTCATCAATAGATGAATGGATAAAGATGTGGTGTGTGTGTGTGTGTGTGTGTGTACACATACATATAAGAGAATATTACACAGCCATAAAAAGGAATAAGATCTTGATATTTGCAATAACACGGATGGACCTAGAGAATATAATGTTAAGTGAAATAAGTAAGACAGAGAGAGACGAATATCATATGACTTCATTCATATATAGAATTTAAGAAACAAAACAAATGAACAAAGAAAAAAGAGACAAACCAAAAAACAGACTCTTAAATAAAGAAAACAAACTGGTGGTTGCCAGAGGGAAGGTAGGTGTGGGAATGGGTAGGGGAAAAAAAAAAACAAAACAGAGAAAAAAAATTATGTCATAATCAAAACAAATCTAAGGAAAATGACAGAGATAAATACAACTGTATCAAAAACTACATTAGGTAAAAATGGACTAAACCATTCAATTAAAAGACATAGTCAGAATGTATTTTAAAAAAGACCCAGATATAGGCTGTCTAAAAGAACCCCAAATTTAATATAAGGAACAGAGACTGAATGGAAAAACTAGAAAAAAAGATGTACTATGTAACTTGTAAGAATAAGAAAGCTAGAATAGGTTAATATTATTCAAAACAGACTTCAGGGAAAAAAGGACAGATAATAATGATAAAAGGGTTAGTACAGGAAAACACTGTAACAATTACAAATGGATATATGCCTCATAACAGAATTTTAAAACTATCAAACAAAAGCAGGCAGAATTAAAAGCCGAAAGAGATAAATTCAGAATCTTCAGTGGAGAACCTGACATATGTCAATTTAACAAGGAAAAAAATTAATACTCATAGAGAAGATCTGAACAATAGTACCACCTTCTTAACCCAACTGATACTTATATAGCACTACACCCAACAACTACAATATACTCATTGTTATCTGATCAACTATAGGACAATAAAAAAACTCAAAAGATTAAAAAGACTAGTCTTATGAAGTATACTTTCTGAATACAACAAAATTAAATTAAGATTCATCAACAAAACAACTATAAAAGACCAAAATACCTAATTAAAAACAGTGCTAACAGAAAATTTTTAGCCTTAAAGGTTTTTATTAAAAAAAGAAATCTAGTTTTAGTGGTCAAAATTTCCTCCTTAAGATAGAAAAATAAGATCAAACTAAACCTAAAGTGAATAGAAGGCAGAAGAAAAAAATGAGAGCAATAATGAAATGAAATAGAAAACAAATGAACTACATAGAAATGAGCTTCTGTGTTTTTCAAAGAACAAAAGCTATAAATTTTGATAAATCAACTGTGAAAATCATTTGCTTAATGGCACAGTAATCATATCATGATGCTTAGATTATATATTGGTAATATATAGAGATTAATAAGACAGAATGCAGAGACCCACATATATAAGAGAAGTGGATTTTTGCTACAATATCAAGGTATCAGTGGAATTCAATCAAGAAAGAAGGTCCCGCACATGAAAAAAATGCTCAGTATCACTCATCATCAGGGAAATACAAATCAAAACCACAATGAGATATCACCTCACACCTGTCAGAATGGCTGAAATTAACAACTCAGGAAATGACAGATGTTGGCGAGGATGTGGAGAAAGGGGAACCCTCTTAACTTGTTGGTCGGAATGCAAACTGGTGCAGCCACTCTAGAAAACAGTATGGAGTGTCCTCAAAAAGTTAAAAAATAGAGCTACCCTATAACCCAGCAATTACACTTCTAGTTATTTATCCAAAGGATACAAAAATACTAATTTGAAGGGGCACATGCACCCCAATGTTAATAGCAGCACTATCAACACTAGCCAAATTATGGAAAGAGCCTAAATGCCCATCAACTGAGGAATGATAAAGAAAATGTGTGTGTGTGTATGTATATGTATACGTGTATATATACATACATATATATGTGTATATACATATAATGGATAACGGATTATTACTCAGCCATCCAAAAGAATGAAATCTTGCCATTTGCAATGACGTGGATGGAATAGAGTGTATTATGCTAAGTGAAATAAGTCAGTCAGAGAAAGACAAATACCATATGATTTCAATTGTATGTGGAATTTAAGAAACAAAACAGATGAACATAGGGGAAGGGAAAGAAAAATAAAATAAGATAAAAACAGAGAGGGAAGCAAACCATAAGGGACTCTTGACTATAGAGAACAAAACTGAGGGTTGCTGGAGGGGAGGTGGGTGGGGGAATGTGCTACATGGGTGATGGGTATTAAGGAGGGCATTTGTTGTGATGAACACTGGGTGTTATATGTAAGTGATGAATCACCAAATTCTACTCCTGAAACTAATACTACACTATATGTTAACTAAGTTGAATTTAAATAAAATCCTGGAAGAAAAAAATAAAAATAAATAAATAAATAAATAAATAAATAGGAAGGAAGGAAGCAAGGAAGGAAGGTAGGTAGGTCCTGGAGTAACTGACTATCTGTATGGGAAGACATCCTGGCACCCCAAAAAGGAACATCAAGCCTACCTCACTTTATAAGTCAAAATAAATCATGGATATAAATGTAAAAACTAAGCCTATATAAAACTACTAGAAGAAAATCTTTGTGACCTTGAGGTAGACAAGGTTTAAGCAAACATCAAGGTTGAAAAATAAATTGGACTTTATAAAAATTAATAGCTTTTATTCACCAAAAAAGTTAAGATTAGAATCAAATTTAAAATGAGCAAAAGATTCTAAGGGTAAAAGGGAACATACTCTATGCTTTCCCCTGAAACAATCACAAAACAAAATGCCAAAACAACAACAACAAAACCGAAGTGTTTTTAAAAAATGGTTTACAAGACACTGGACATCAGGCAACAAATAGTGACTCCTGAGCGACAAGACACAAATGAACAGTGGCTTATTACTACAGATCACAGCACAGGGAGGGAGAACCCAGGTGCAGCCTGGCAACATCCTGATTTGAGGCATCAGAGCCGAGATTCCATGGAGACTAAGGCAACTAAAATTCAGAGGACAGAATACAAGAGAGGAGACAATAGCGCAGAGACAGAACTGTGAAAATCTATTGAGAATCCCCTTTATATAGTCAGCAAAGTACCAAATAGTGCATGCCTGTAAAGAAAGTACAAGAGGCAAAAGAAAATACCATCCCAAAGAACTGATCAGACCAGATCAGAACCTGGTGCTCACACAAAATGGAAAACTTGTTCCAACAAGCCAGACAGAGAAAACTTATAACTCACAAGGTATTTGTTAGAATATTCATCAAGTTCATACTTGAGTTGTGAGAACATTTAGCACTAGACTGAGTACTGCTCCAGAACCAACTAACATATCATAATAGCAAGACCTAAGAGGACCAAACTGTCTCCAAAGAATTTAACTGCAACCCAGAATAAGGCTTAAAAATATTACAGAATTGCAAAAATATCCAGACAAATCCAGAATTATGGTTGGAAATTTCAATTTCTTTCTCTTAATATATGATTATACAAGTATAGCAAAAATCAGCAAGGACATAATAGAGGTGACTACATTATCAACCAACTTGACCCAATTGACATTTACAAAACACCCCATAGAAGAACAAGCAAAATACACAGTTTTCAAAATATTCATTAAAATAGCACATATTCTGAGCCATGAAACATCTCAATAAATTTAAAAGGATTCAAATCATCAAAGTATGCTCTTTGGAACAATGAAAGTAAATTAGAAATGACTTATAAAAAGACATCTAGAAAATCCCCAAATATTTGAAAAATAAATACCACCATTTTAAATAACCCCAAAGAATAAATCAAAGTGAAATTAGAAATTATTTGAACTGAATGAAAATGAAAACACAACATATCAGAATCTGTGGATGCTCCTATAGAAGAAGATACATAACACTAAGTGCTTATATGAGAAAAAATGAAGGATCTCAAAGCAATGGCCTCAGTTTCTATCTTAAAAAACTTAAAAAAAAAAAAAGAAAGGAACATAAGCAGGAAAAAGAGGAAATAATATAGTTCAATGTGGAAAGCAATGAAATAGAAAACAGAAAAACTACAGAGAAAATTAATGAATCTAAGAGCTGGTTCTCTGAGAAAATCAATAAAATTGATAAACGTCTAGCCAGACTGATGAGAAAAAAAGAAAGAAGAAACAAATTATCAATATCAGGAATAAAAGAAGTATCATCAGTATAGATTCTACAGATACTAAAAGGATAAAAAGGGAATATGAATAGCTTTATGCCTATATATTAAATACCTTAGGTGAGATGAACTAATTCCTTGAAAGACAAAACTACCAAAGCTCACTCAAGAAGAAACAGATAACCTGAATGACAATATTTCTCTAATTTGTTTACTAATTTCTCCATTAAAGAAATTTAATTTTTAGTTAAAAACCTTTCTGTAAAGAAAAATCCAGGCTAAATTGTTTCACTCCTGAATTTTATTGAACATTTAAGAAAGAATATCAATTCTACACAAACTCTTTCAGAGAATTAAGAAATACTTCCCAATTAATTCTCTGAGGCCAGCATTACCCTGACACAAAATATAATCAAGGATATTATAAGAAAATAAAACTGCGGACCAATATTCCTTGTGAAAAACAAATGTAAAAATTCTAAATATAATTTTAGCAGATTAAATGAAACAATATATAAAAAAGATAACAGACCATGACCAAGTAGAGTTTCCTACAAGAAATGAAAAAGTGTTTTACGTTTGAAAATCAATGTAATTCACCACATTAACAATTAAATAAGAAAAAAAGATCACCTCAATAGTCACAAAGCATTTTACAAAATCCAACATCTATATCCAATAAAAAAACAAAACCTGTCAGCACACTAGGACTAGAAGGGGGTTTCTTCAACCTCACAAGAGGCATTTACCAAAATCCACCAGCTAACACCACACATAATGGTGAAAAAAACTAAGTACTATCTGACTAATATCAGAAATAAGACAAGGATATCCAAACTTTCCACTTCTATTCAATGCTGTATTTGATGTTGTAGTCTGAGCACTCAGGCTAGAAAAAGAAATAAAAGACATCCAGATTGGGAAGAAGTAAAACTGTCTTCATTACAAACAGCATGATCATCTCTGCAGAAAATCTTGTGGAATCTACAAAAAAGCAACTAGAATGATAAGTGAGTTCAACGAGGCTGCAGGATACAAGATCAATATACCAAATTCAAGTGTATATCCATATATTAGCAACAAACGATCAAAAATTAAAATTTTTTAAATATTACATATATATATCATTTGCAGTATCATCACAAATATAAAATACTTCAGGATAAATATGAAAAAAGAAAATGTCAGAGACCTCTAAACTGTAAGCTACAAAACACTGTTGAGAAAAATCATATAAGACCTCAATAAATGAAAAAATATACCTTGTTAATGGGTCAGAAGACTCAATGTTACTAAGATGTTAATTCTCCCCAATAGATCTACAGATCCAATGCAATCCCAATCAAAATATAAGCAAGGTATTTTGTGGAAACTGACAAAATGATTACAAAATTCATATGGTAATAGGGGTGCCCGGGTGGCTCAGTTGGTTAAGCATCTGTCTTTGGCTCAGGTCATGATCCTGGGGTTCCTGGGATCGAGCCCCACGTCGGGCTCCCTGCTCAGTGGGGGGCCTGCTTCTCTCTCTCCCTCTGCTGCTCTCCACCTGCTTGTGTTCTCTCTCTCATTTTGTCAAATAAAAAAATAAAATATTTTTAAAAAATTCATATGGTAATGGAAAGGACTTAAGATAGCAAAAACAACTCTGAAAAAAGAGTGAAGTGTGAAGACTATGACTACATGATTCCAAGTGTTATAATGCCATAATAATCAAGATAGTGTGGTACTGGCATCAAGACAGATATGTATTTCAGTGGAACAAACAGAATGTCCAGAAATAGACCTACACATTTATGAACAACAGATTTTATTGCAAAAATACAAAAGCAATCCAACAAAGAAAAGGTGATCTGGTCAAAAAAATATGCTGGCAATATTAAATTTCCAAGATGCAAAAAGAAAAAAAAAAATGAACTTTGATCCATAGCTCATGTCATACTCAAAATTTATCTCAAAATAGATCATAGACCTAAATGTAAAATCTGAAACTATAAAACTGGTAGAAGAAAACTGAAAATCTTTGTGGCCTTTGGTTAGGAAAAGATCTCCTAGATCAACACCAAAAGCATGTCTGTAAAAGAAGAAATTAATAAACAATACTTCACCAAAATTGAAAACTTCTGGGGGCGCCTAGGGGGCACAATCAGTTAAGCATCCGACTCTTGGTTTTGGCTCAGGTCGTGATCTCAGGGTCATGAAATTAAGCCCCATCTAGGGCTCCACACTCAGCACAGAGTCTGCTTAAGACTCTCTCTCCCTCTCCCTCTGCCCCTCCCCTCCATGCTCTCTCTCTAAAATAAATAAATAAAATCTTTCAAAAAAAGATTAAAGACTCCTGTCTTCAAAAGGCACTCCCAGTGGGGCAGCTGGGTGGCTCAGTTGGTTAAGCGTCTGCCTTCGGCTCAGATCATGATCCCAGGGTCCTGGGATCGAGCCCCACATCGGGCTCCTTGCTCAGCAGAGGAGCCTGCTTCTCCCTCTCCCTCTGCCTGACACTCCCCCTGCTTGTGCTCTCTCTTTCTGTGTCAAATAAATGAATAAAATCTTAAAAAGAAAAAAGGCACTCCTAGTGAATGAAAGAAGCACAGCACATACCTGATATACTACCTGAATCTAGAATATATAAAGAACTCTCCAAACTTAATTATAAAGAAACAACCCAACACAAAAATAAGCAAAAGATGTGGACAGATACTTCGCTAAGAAATATATATAGGTGGCAAATAAGAACATTGAAAACATTCTCATCACCATTAGTGACGAGGGAAATATAAATTAAAGCCATAATGAGCCACTTTACACCTATCAAAATGTCTAAAATAAAAGACTAACCATACATGTGGTAGTGATGAGGAATAACTGGAACACTCATGCACTGCTGGCAAGATTATATAATGGTACAACCACATTGGACAACAGTCTGGCAATTAAGTTAAACATAAACCTACCATATGATCCAGTCCTTCTATTGCCAAAAAGAAAGTATGTCCACACATGTACACAAATTTTCATAGCAGCTTGTTTTATAATAGCCAAAACTTGAAAACAACACAAATTTCCATCAATAGGTAACTGGGAAAACAAACTGTTTCATACACATACAATGGCACACTATTCAGCAATAAAGAAAAATATATGCGACAACATAGATGCATCTCAGAATAATTATGCTGAAAGAAATCAGACAAAAAGATTACATACCATATTATTACATTTATAAAAAGTTCTAGAAAATGTAAACTCATCGGCAGTTACACTAACTAGGTGCCTGTGGGGAAAAAAGCAATGAGAGAGGGAAAAAGTATTATAAAGGAGCCTGACTAAGCCTTTGGTTATGAAGCATAGGTTCGCTATCTTGATTGTGGTGATGGTATCATAGTTACATACAGAAATCAAAAAATATCAAGTTGCATACTTTAAAATATGTGCAGTTTACCGTATATTAATTATACTTCAGTAAAACTTTAAAAATAGAAAAATTTGACTAGACTCTATACAAAAGTAGATACACAAATGGCCAATAAACAAATATAAGATGCTCAACATTATTTGACATCAGGGAAATGAAAATTAAAACCACAGCAGCATAAATCTACCAATCCATTACAAAGGCTAAAATTAAAAAGAACAGCAGTATCAATTGTTGGCAAGGATCTGGAGAAACCTGAAATCTCATATACCAGTCATGTAAATGTAAAATAATACAACCCCTTCAGAAAACCATTTGGCAGGTTCTTACAAGTTAAACCTAAACCTTCCAAACAAGCCAGTCATTCACTTTCCAGGTAAAGAAAACACATGTCCACTTGAAGAACTTTATATGAATGCTCATAACAGCTTTAGTAATATCCAAAATGGAAAACAACTCAAATATCTATTAACAGATGAGTGTAAAAACAAAATGTGATATATTTATACAAAAGAACATTACTCTTCATTCAAAAGGACTACCTGCTGATACACATCCAACATCATGGATAAATCACAAAATCATAATGCTGAGGGAAAGCGCCAAACACAAAAGAGTACATAATGTGTACTGTGATTCTACTTAAATAAAATTTTGGAAAATATAAACTAATTTATAATGAAAGTACATTAGCAGTCATCTAAGGCTGAGGTGGAGGGGAAAATGGACTACATAAGGGCAAGTGAAAACATTTGTGGTGATGGAATTATTCACTATATAAGTGTATACCATATTGATTTTTAATAGTTCTCCAGCATTTTTGGCGCTGCAAATTAGCAAAAGTAGTTTACTCTCTTGGTTTTTCTCAATGAAGTATCACTGGCATTTCTGATGGGAAAATTTCTTTCTCGAATGGGCTGTCTTGTACACTGTTAAGACATAGAGTGTTCCTATTTTTTCTCCCCAACCACTATGATCCTATATATTCCATCATATATTTCCAAAAAGGCCCCAAATCGCCAAATGTGATAAATGAAAGCCTAATAAACTTTTATTTATCACATTTGGTACTTTCTATAAAATGATACTGACCAAGAAACAAAATCAGTAACAACTAGATCTATAAGATGGGAGCATACAATCTAAGAGGTCTTGTCCTTAAAGGGCTAATCCTATTATCATTTTTACTTTTTACTTACAACCCTCATCAGGTAGAATACTCAGGAAGGTCTAAATAGAAAGAAATAATTTCTTACTCATTTCCCACTCCTCATCACTAGTGATACTAACACTACTCAAAAAAAAGAAAATGTTATGAGTGCCTGGGTGGCTCAGATGGTTAAGCGTCTGCCTTCGGCTCAGATCATGATCCCAGAGTCCTGGGTCAAGTCCCACATCGGGCTCCCTGCTCCTTGGGAGGTTGCTTCTCCCTCTGCCTCTCTCTCTCTCTCTCATGAATAAATTAATAAAATCTTAAAAAAAAGAAAAGAAAAGAAAATGTTGTATAACATGTACTTTTTATTGCTATAACAGAAGAAATATAATTTCTAATTTTAAAACTGCATAATTAATAATGATTTGAGCATTGCCAAAAGGATTATGTGGTATGTGGTGTGGCATGTGTAAAACAGAATGAGAGTTAAACTGAGTGGGAGAGAAGGAGATACTCAGAAAGAGAAATCCTTTAAAAATGAACTGCGAATAACCTAGACAAAATATCATCTTCAAAGAAGACATGAATGCTTATTTTTTTGTTTCTTTCTCATAAAGGTAATAAAGAGGAAATGAGAAGTGAATGGGAGATAATAAACAGTATTAACATTTTCAAAGGCAGAGGGAATAAAGCTACCTACCAATGCTATGCAGATTAAAAGTCAGTAAGAGAGTATCATGACAATAAATCTGTATACTCAGGTAAAATGAATTTGTCAGACAAATTTCTAGAATAAAATCTTACAGAAACTGATTTAAGATTAAACAGAAAAAAAGAAAATAAACAATAAAATAGAAAGCCTTCACAGTCCTTTAACCATCAAAAAACCTGAATAGTTTAAAACCCCTCACAATAATAATACTAAGCCTAAATTGTATTATAGGCTAGTTCTACCAAATATTCAAGGAATATATCATTTTAATCCTACATAAACTTTCTGAGAATAGAAACTGATGAACCGGGGCACCTGGGTGGCTCAGTCATTAAGCATCTGCCTTCGGCTCAGGTCATGGTCCCAGGGTCCTGGGATCGAGCCCCGCATCGGGCTCCCTGCTTGGCGGGAAGCCTGCTTCTCCCTATCCCCCTGCTTGTGTCTCTCTTGCTGTGTCTCTCTCTGTCAAATAAATAAATAAAATCTTAAAAGAAAGAAAGAAAGAAACTGATGAACCATTCACCATTATATGTTTTAATAGACTTAAATTTTAGAGCAGTTTTAGGTTCATATCAAAATTGAGTGGAAGCACAGAGATTACCATATATCTCCTTCCCCTATACATACATAGCCTCCCCATTATCAATATCCCCTACTAGTGTTCTCCATTACATTTCAAAGGCTAGTATAACCTTGATGCTAAAGTTGGAAAAGGAAATAAACTAATACTAATAAACAAACAAACCAAATGAATCCAGCAATATATAGAAAAAGATAGTACACTACAAGTATGTTCAATTCATCTCAGGTCTGCAAGGACAGATTAATAACAGAAAATCAGTTATTATTCACACATTCCTATATTAAAAGGGGAAAACTTTAAAATGATTTCAATTAATGCAGGAAAAAATTTTGTTAAAAAATATACAAATAAATGATTTCTAAAAAATCTTATCCAATAGGAATAGAAGCAAATCTTGTCAAACAGGAAATGATATCTACCAAAAACCAAAAAGAAAATTATTCTCATTAGAAAAATATTAGCAGAATTCCCATTCAAATTCCAAGTAGGACAAAGATACTGCCAATTAATACAATAAACATACAAAGTAGACAGACATAAATGTAACAAAATACTTGCAAGACTTTTACAGAAGAAAAAAATTGTTTTTTATTGAGACATTTTTAAAGTACTAAATAAATAAAGAGGTATACTATGTCCATGGATGGTAAAATGTAGTATCTTACGGATACAAGTTCCCACCAAATAGATCTATAGATTCAGTGCAATTCCAATCAAAGTACCAACAAGGATTTTTGTAGAACCTGACAAACTGATTCTAGCTTTTACATGTAAGAAAAAAAGTCCAAGTAGTAATAAAAGAAAAAAATTACATATAGGACTTCAAATTATAAAACTATTTATATAAAAACATTGTTAAGAAATTAACAGATAAACCATAGACCAGGAAAAAATATCCACAACACATGCCTAACAAAGGAATTGAACATAGAATATGTAAGAAATTTCAACAACTCAATAATAAAAAGAGAAATAATCTTTTTTTGAAAAATAGATAAAAGGCTTGAACAAATACTTTACAAGGAAAATATACAAATGGCCAGTAAGCACAGAAAAAAAGTGTTTAAAATCATTAGTCACCAGAAAATTGCTAGTTAAAACTCACAATGAAAACCACTTCAAATCCATTAGAACAGCTGGAATTCAAAGGTCTGTAACACCAAATATTGGCAAAGATGTGCAACTGAAACTTCTTGTTGAAACATAAATTGTTTATGGGAATGTAAACTAAAACAACTGTGCAAAACCATCTGGCAGTTAAATATACACCTATCATACAATCCATCTATTCCACTGCTAGGTATTTATGCAAAAGAAATGCAAACATATGTCACTTCAGAGACATGTACACAAATGTTCATAGCTGCGTTAGTCTCAAAAACTGAAAACTCACTGCTAGATATTTACCCAAGAGAGACGAAAACATATATTCCACAAAGACTTGTACAAGAAAATCCACTGCAGCTTTATTCTTAATAACTCCAAAGTGAAAACAAGCCAAAATATTCTTCAATAGAATGAATTGTGGTACATTCATACAATGGAACAGTAGTCAGCAATAAAAGGAATAAACTACTAATATATGCAACATGGATAAATCTCAAAAACCTGCTAAGCAAATGAAGCCAGGTACAAAAAAGTACATACTATGAGATGCCATTTATATTAAGTTCTTGAACTAATCTGTTGTAAATGAAATTAGAATAGTGATTGCCTCTGGAAGCTGGGGGAAGGGACTGACTACAAAGGAGCACAAGGAAATTTTTGAAAGGGATGCAATATGGAACACAAATGAATGTATTTGATAAAACTTACCGAACTGCATACGTAAGATTTGTGTGTTTTACTGTATGATTTAACTTACATTTTTAAAATCACGTAACACCCTTAACTCTGAATTACCAAAAATAACTGAAATGAAGAAGGGTAGACATCACTACACTCTTTTGACTTATTATTATAGCTAATTATATTAACAAATTTCACAATATTGAATTACCTTTATATTTCTAGTTTGAACCACTCTTAACTCCTGGTTCATTTTTCCGACTTACTGCTGGATTCTCTGATAAAGTTCTACTTATAGTTTTTCTATCAACTGTTTATAAACTCAAGAACATTATTTTAAAAAACTATTTCATGCATACCATACAATAAAGCAAATGATTATGCCAATGTTATTAGGAACACATTCACTGAAAAAGAAAAAAAAATATGTATAAACTAAACCTTAAGTCAAAATCCTGTGATAATAAATTTCAATTTAAAATAATAGTATGAATTCATGTTTTAGTATACCATATTTCATTGATTCTAAATGTACATTTTGAATATTATTTTAACATATCTGTAATGAGGATGCATTTGCATTAGATGGTATCTTAAAATTAATGGCAATTTTTTTTTTAAAGATTTTATTTATTTATTCATTAGAGACAGAGAGAGAGAGGCAGAGGGAGAAGCAGGCTCCCAAGGGCAGGGAGCCCGATGCGGGACTCGATCCCAGGACCCTGAGATCATGACCTGAGCCGAAGGCAGACGCTTAACCATCTGAGCCACCCAGGCACCCCAATGGCAATATTTTTTCTTTCATAGTAGTACATAAAATTACAATTGACCACATCTTAAACTCAAGGAAACACAGTGTGTTCTCAAGTTCTGCCCACTGAACTAAAGAAGTGCCATCCCTGGAGCATCGTATTTTGATCTCTAAATACCATTCTTGACTAAAAGGAGCCAAGGTTATTTGGGTAAATGGTTAATTCCAGGCTCCGGAACAAAAATTTCAGTCTGAGACTGAAACAAAATGTAAAGAATCATCTAAAACTAACAGGGTCATGTGTAAAGAACACAGGAGCCAATTTGAAGAGATTCATGCTGAACAAACTTGCTACAATTTGAGCATCAAAAAACAACAAAATAACAATTCTGACTGAAATATGTTGAATAAAATTCCCATGAATCCTTGTGATACTCAAGCAGGAAAAAGCAAAATGCAAAACAACTGACTACTACTAGAGGGGACTATAATACTAACTCTTCATTTTAAAAATTAGTTCTATAATGGAGGTTTCATAAAAAGTATCCAATGTCTACAGACATTTGATATGTATATCAAAATATAGGCCATCCGTGCATAGCAACTTAGTGGGACTTATAGAGTTAAGTAGGACATTCAAGAAAGAGTGATTAAAGATTTGTACAGAAATTTTCAAACCTGTCTCTATTTTCCAGTATTTCTGTTCTAAGAACATACCCAAAATCCAGAACTGGGTGAAGCAAAGGAGAGCAGGTTGAAGAGAAGTGAGAAGGGAAACAGGAAACACAAGCTGCATCCTTTTGACTAATACCAATTACCCCTTTTTCTTTACCATCAAAATATGCATCATCAACAGACTAAAACAGCTCTAAATAATGCTTTTATATTTATACATAATATCTTCAGTTAGAGCGTAAAATGTCACTAGATCTTCACTTATTCAGAATTTACATAATCATTGCTATCACAAGGTGGAAGCTAAACTTCAGTTTCTGATGATCAGTTTAACCTTTAAATCGCCTGATTAAACTTCGTCTTCATTCGTAAAACCCCAAATTAGCAAACAAGCCACAATACAATATATGCTATAGCATAGGTCTTCTGTGAATAGCTGGGATCTTCAACTGCTTCAGCTGCAATACAAACCATTGAGCCTTGGCCAATATAAGTCAATTTGAATAATCAATATGACAACCTTATTTTTCTAATGCAAACAGGATTGCTTCAGTAAGGTGTCTCACTGCCACATCACAGTCATGGCCTCTTTTAACCCCTAATTAGATTGAGGCGATTATCCCTGCTCTTCCTTACAAGTGTACAGCTTGGATAAGGGATGACAAAAGCTATCTGCCACTTATTCAGCCTTTGCAGACAGCAGGTTATCCAGGGAGATAGAGAATAAAATCAACAAACAATTGTTATTCATATCATCATCTAAAGTGTTAAGATAGTCACAGTTTCCATACATGCACAGTGAATATAGCCCAGAGCATGAGGTAACTGCAGACTGCTTAAGAACATCAGGGTTACACAGATGGAAATTCATGGTGATGTTGGGGAATTATGTCTAAATCAAATTCATTTGCATAAAAAGAAATGATGGGGATTTGTCTTTTGTATATAATATATCAAGATTTCATTATGTTTCTCTCCATGAATTCTTTGAAGCTAAATTTTAATACTGATTTTTCTAAACACATAGCATTTATCATGAAAAAGAATGCCAAAATTAATGGTCTGTAGAAACTTAAATGCATTAAGATTCAATTAAAATACTCTTAAATATAAAACAGGAAACTTTTCACTATGATACTACATGAGTTCTTGTATTAAATTTAGATAATCAAGGGTTATTTCATTAACTCTGTGGATTCCAAATGTTTTTCTTAACTCTCATTACAATCAATTTCTGAAATCTTGTTCATCACTTCAGAGCAATTATTAAGAGAACTGTGGTCACAAGAAAATAACAGAGTAGTTGCAAAGACACCAAACTGACAGTTTCCTAGTAAGTTTAACTAAGCTAACTTGAGGACAATATAGAAAGCTGAGCCCACTGATAAGAAAAAACTTTGGGGGGAATATCTGCATCTACACTGATGATGATAAAATCACAGTGGAAGTAATAAGATAAGGACATGTTGAAAAGGATTTCATATCTTTTCCTTTCCACTTGCAAGAGTCAGTAGGTGCCTTTTCTTAAGGTCATAATCACTTTGCTAAAAGAAAAAGAATGGGAAAGCCACAATGTTTTATACTGAATTCTGTTTCTGTTTTATATTACTCATTCAATCAACATTGTTGCCTTTAAAGCAGCCAACTAGAAGTATACTCTTTCCAATAATTGAGGTCCCAGCCCCAAACTTCATCAAATGCCACTCCCAAGAACAGCCAATACATTTTAAACATATCCACCAGTAGCAAAAAAAATTGTCATATAAGCATTATTTCTATACACAGCCATGAGTTACTGAACCCAGATTCCCAGAGTGCTGTGATTACTTGGTAATCAGTGGATCATTTAACCAAACTGCATCATGAGTTTAATTTAGTGATTGCCAACCTGTCTGAGCAGTATAAGATTATCTAAAACTGTGTGCCTTGTTCCCCTGACATAGGCTGAAACATGACTTCATTCTTTAAGTCGAATACTAACTCAGAATATTGGGCAGGCCTTGAAATCCGAGTCATAATTCACTTCTAAATGTGTCTCCAGAGCACCCACTGTTGGATACAGACACCCAAAGCTTATATATATATGGAGAGAGAGAATGTATGTATGTGTATATATTTGTAATATGTATGCATGCATGTGTATATATTTGTTCTTTTACACATTTGCAGTCAACAATTTCATTTTAAACATCTGATTTTAAGCAACACACTTTTCTTAGTACCCTAGATAGTCATTTATTTTTATAAAATCGACTTGATAAGAAAAAATGAAATCAACTGTCAAAAGATATGGGAATACTTTACTAGATATAATTAAATTTATTAACCTTAGTTTACTTAAACTGAGTGTTAAAATTTGAATTTGTTATGATTTTGTTTCTCTAATCTATTTCTGGTCTTTAAAAAAAATATATATATATATATAACACTTTCCAAAAGTAAACATAAATCATACACATCTACTGTAGATTTTAGACTAAAATATTTTAAGAATTTAGTAAACATATGATGGTAAAATTGCATAAAGCCAAACTATAGTAAACAAAAACATACAGACAGTTGTTTTCAATTACCTTTCTACTCAATATAGAGTTAAACCATCAGTGCTAAAATTCAAATACATTAAAAGGAAAAGTAACAACAAATGACATTTTAGCCAACGGGTAAAGAACAACTTCACTCTTACAGTCTTATTTTAACCCATCTTTCTGTGTGTTATTTTACTATTTTTCAGCTTTCTTTGTTCTTTTACTTGGAACTATATATGTGCTTGAAAAGTTACTAGCAACTATTTATTAAAAGTACAATAAAGAACTAGACCTTAAATAATTTGAGAAATGCAGTGAAAACCTAAATTATAACATATAAAATTATTGATTTTCAAACTTTCTTCTGCAGCTCAACTTTATACAAAACTCCAATACTCAGCATATCTCAATAATATTCCCACTCAAAAGAAATAATGCATTATTGGTTTTTTGCTTGGATTAAAAACCATATGGCATACTGTAAATTTAATAACATTAAAGTTGAGGCCAATAAATAAAAGGTCCATGGTCCATGGTCCTTATCCAATTCTGGATTTCTAACTAAAGAGTGGCATGATGGCCACACGTTAGTCACACATCTGACTAGAGAACTATAAAATGGTATCTCTGAAAGCAAGTAATTTACTGAGGATGTGGGATTTAATATTTTCAAAGCCATTAACTAGTTATTCTTCATCTTTACTACAAATAAACATGAAATAGGATAGCAGACTTAGGTCAACTACAGAAAAGAATTTCTAGAGTGTGTTAAGTACTTGAATAGATTGTTAAAGGAGATTGGAATTCTCTTAAGGACTTGAAAAAGGATACATTTTAATCTTTCAGAAATGGATTCTCTGAAAGTAAAGAAGTTGTGACAGTCCTTCTCACCTTAAAATAAAATTCTTAAAACCAAGTACTTATGGAATATCATGCTTTTGTATCTGTTTCATTCCTAATTTAAAATTTATCTAAGAGGAGTATATAAATAATGGAATATTCCAGATTTGATTTGGTACAGGGCTAGAAACAATGGGGATAATATACGAATAGGGCTCAGCACTGCATGAGAAAAGGAAGAAAGTATTAAAACATGAAACAATTTTAAAATTAAAATTCCATATCATAACAACTCTTTAGGTAAGTTATAAAATGTAGTATCTTCTACCAATACAGTCTGTAAACAAACTATAAAGAATTTGAAACCAAGGAAGTAGAAATAAACCCCCCGAAATTGATACAAGTAGAATGATACAAATCTATTATTTTATTTATTCACTTAATTTTTTCACCAATATTAAACAAAGAAGCCCATTTTGTTTTGTTTTGTTCCCCAAATGGGGAACAGGTAATATATACAGAGAAAACATATCAATTTATTCAACAAGAATGTGTGCCTTAGAAATCAAACCACTATAAAAGTTCTTTTTATGTTGCCAGATCAAATTTTGAATGGACCTTAACCAAATGATCAAAGTTACCATCACCAATAATGGAACAAACCAACATCCTGTGAGTCCTGATATCATGTGCTGTGAGTCCTGATATGAGTAATATCACATTATTTCTGTGATATTCCTGACAAAAAAATGCACAACCTGACTCTAATCATTAGGAAATGTTGGAAAAACCCAAATTGAGGGACATTCTATCAAACAACCAGCCTATATAGCTTTAAAAATGTCAAGGTCATGAAAGACAAAGAAAAGCCAAGGAACTAGTCTACATTAAAGGAAACTAAAGAGACATGACAACTAACTGTAATACATGACCCTGGACTGGACTCAGCCTTTTGTGGACGGTAAAGGTGGTTGACACGCAAATAGGAAGTTATATGACATAACTGGGACTATGAACTGATTATATATAATACTGTATCAACGTTAAATTTCTTGATTTTGATTACTGACTGTGGCTACCTTAAAAAAAAATTCTTATGGAATATACACAAAAATATTTAGGCATGAAGGGACTGATGCCTGCCACTTACTATCAAATGATTCAGAAAAAAGAGTACTGAGAGACAGACAGAAAATTTGATAAAGCAAATGAGGCAAAAATGTAAACAATTGGTGAATCTGGGTAAAGTGTATATGAGAGTTCTTTACTCTTCTTGAAACATATTTGTTAAGTTTGAAATTATGTCAAATAAAGAACTGCAAAAAAATCTTAATTGGGTATATTAATTCCTACACAGCATTTTCAGTTCCAACCAGCAACTTAACCTCCTTCAAACCTGACAGCACCAGAAAGAAAAAATAAAACCTCACATTTAGTAGGCAAGGAAAAGCTACCCTTTAAAAAAATATACATGTATCACATAGTCCTAAAGCACTATTTACTACATTTAGAAATCTGGAATTTATAAAACTATTTAGAAAGTAATTTTTTTTTTTTTTAAGATTTTATTTATTTATTTGAGACAGAGAGAATGAGAGAGAGAGAGCACATGATAGAAAGTAATTTTAAAATGCCAGATTTTACTATTTTCAGTCTTAAAATGCTTTCACCTGATGATAATTTGACAAATCCTATCACCTGCTGTTTTAGGCATCCCATTCCCAAGGTGATGTTAATCAGTAATTTTTTCCAGGAATTTTATCAATAGTGATATCTGAATTGAGATACAATGAGGAAAAAGTCATGGCATACAATCTAAAAAGATGGGATTCCCCCCCACCCCATTAACTTCAGAATATAAGAAGCTAAAGCCATCCAGATACAAAGTCTACAGTTCTTAATGGTTTACTACTTCATATAAATAGAGCTCTGAAAGTGAAACTAGCTAGCCTCTTGGGAGAGCTGATGAATAAATGTCTGAACCTGTGTGTGCTTTGTTATAATGCTACAAAAAGTGGGTCTGAAATGGCTTCACTGAAGCGCTGGAAGACTTACTTCCTGGGTGCTCAGCCATCTTTTTATCAGATATGTCAGTATCCATCCCTTCTAGTAATAGTCAAGAAATAGCATCATTAAATTCCCTCTAGAAAGGGTATTGTAATCAGAAATGACAAAGTAAATTTTCCGTCATCCACAGAAATAAGAAGTATCATATTATACTAACTGTATTTCTAATTATTTTACTGATTCAGTCAATAAATTTTTGGCTAGAGTAATAATATTTTCAGTACATTAAAAGTGGGCACTTACTCATTGCTAGTGGTGGAAGAAGGGGAAATTCATACTAGCTTCCCAGGGTGCAAAATGACAATGTGTGTTAACCTCATAAAAACCAATACTCTTTGACCCAGAAAGTTCACTTCTGGGAATTTATTCTACAGAAATATAATATACACAAAGGTATTTAGATACAAAAATATTTCTGCATATATGTACATATACATATACGTATATGTACAATATTTATGTATAAGAATATCCATCAAAAACTAATGATGTAATGTATGGTGATTAACATAACATAATAAAAAAAAGAATATCCATCATTTCAATAATAAATGAAAACCACTTATATGTCAAAAGACACAAGGATTATTAAATAGGTTAGTATGTATCTATACAATGCAAAGTATGCTACTCTTAAACATGATGACATAATAGATTAGTATATTAGTACATCTATCAAATTTTTAAATAAACTGGGAAATATATACACATATACTAAAAATTGTATTTAAGTTATGGAGGGTGCAATCAAAAGTGTGTGTACCTCATTTGGGAGGCCACTATTCTATACAAGAGGCTGTGGCGGCCTAGACCAGAAGATGACAAACTACAGTCCTTAGGCTAACTTGGCCCCATTGCCTGCTTTTTTAAGTAAAATTTACTGCAACATAGACATGCCTATTCATTTATTTATTGTCTGTAGCTGCTTTTCACATTACAACCACAGAGCTAAGTAGTTCTGACAGACACTGTAAGCCCACAAAGCCGAAAATATTTACTATCTGGATCTTTATGGAAAAAAGTTTCTGAACCCTGGCCCAGAAACCTAGCTCACATTTCTCTCCAATGATTTCCAAACAGGCTTTCAATGTATTGAATTATGTGATATAATCATAGACGAAATGGTTTCCAAACTATATGCTTTGCATGTGCGGCAGGAGAGTAAAAGGATCTCTGTCCATCCATTCACCCCAGCCGAGGGGGCAAATGGAGCAAGTAAGGGGAAAGAAGGAAAGAGGAAGATAAGGATTAAAGAAGTGATAAGAAAAGCTGGAAAGCCACTTCTCTCATTAAGGGGCTGGAGGGGGAGGGGAAGACAAGGAGATCCTTATTTGGTAAAGGAGTTTGTATTCAGGAATTGAGTTTGTACTGGAACCCAAGTCTCTTAATATATAGCATGTATATTATATAGATGGATTCTCAATTCTCAATTGGAGGGGGAGAGCAGACAAATTTTTAGGTATTAAACTGGTTTGTGGCCTTCCAGAGCTCAACTCAATTCAGGAATCTTATTCCTTAGTATTTGTTAATTTCTCTCTCATTCAAGTTAAATGAAAATCGATCAAATTGATTTAAATTTAATTCTTCTCTGGGGGAGCCAATAATGAGGAAAAAAAACCTTGAACAATGGTATATGGAAAATATTCCTTAACTTTAAGTTCCCTTACACAAAATGTTAAAAGGTTCTTAATTGCTAATAAACACATTTTAACCCATATTTTTGGTTCCAGTATGCACAAACTACAAATCAATCCTGTTATGGGCCAGTCTCAAAAGAGGAAACTCCAGGTGGGTACAGAAAAGGGAAGGAAAGTAGAAGAGCAAAAAGAAGTTTATTGCAGTGAAAATGTATAGAGGAAAGTAAACTCAGGACTCAGAACCGTACACCCTTAGCATTTGTAAGAAAGAAGATGCTGAGCCACATACTATACAATGAAGTTACCACGATGGGCAAAAGCCTACATAACCTTACATAACACTAGGCATGGGGCACATAGATTGAGAAAGACCTAATCAATAATCTCAAACATTCAAGTTATTTGTTATCTCTTGAACAACAGTAGGAACCAATGGATATAAACAACTATTAGCACTTCAGGGAAGAGAAATGTAAAGTTTTCAGTATAAAAGGATGAAAATGGCAATTAATGGTTGTGCTAGTTACTAAGCTGCTACCTCTGCCATAAATTTATTATAGAACTCTGCAAATGACATTTTTCCTTTGCCAGCTAGCTCCCTGTTAAGTTCTGCTAGGAAGAGGTGTGAGAAGAAAGCTGAATAGTTCCAGAAAGTGAGAAGGGCTTCCCTGTTTTACTTGCTGCTCCTGTCAGGGCTGCCCCTGCAACAACTCTTTACTCCAGAGGAAGTAACTCAGTAGAGTTGGTTCCAATTTCTAGGTTGTTGCTGTTGTTTTCCATTTTCCCAGAACCAGACCCATCATATTCCCTCAGAGGCCACTAGCACAGCCAAGCAGCATCTCCTTCTCAAAGGTCCAGCTCTTAGCCTGTGGAGCCCATCCCACAAGCCCCTGAGGTACCAACACTAGTCAAGCAACACCTAGTCCTCCCAGGTCTGGGTCCCAGCTCTGCCCTTCTCTGAGATCTTAAATCATAATCTCAACCTCTTCTCTTCCCACCCCCCCGCAAATATTCTGGAAAATATATGGAACGCTTCACAAATTTGTGCGTCATCCTTGTGCAAGGGCCATGTTAATCTTCTCTGTATTGTTCCAATGGTAGTATATGAGCTGCCAAAGAGAGCACCCAACCTCTTCTCTTTGTTCCCCCAGGAGCAGTACCTGATTCTTGCTATTACTATCTCTGTTATCTCAGTATTCCCCCTTTTGCATCACCCTCCCATACCTAATTAACCAACTCACCATAAAAAATTCCATTAACTAGTGTGGTTTCATCTTCCTGACTGGTCCCTGACTGATACAATGGTATGAAGTAGTCCTTATTTTAGATGTAATTAATATTCTCTTTAGGTGTTATTTTTAGTGTTTAATTTTAGTTTAAGGAAAAAATATTTGTAAGGACTATTAGAATTTTATTCACACTTCAGCCTCCCTAAATGCTTTATTTTTTTTTTTTCCTGTTAGGTGTAAGATTTTTTTTTCCTCCCACAATTCTTTTGGTTAAATCTGTGAGAAAGCCCCAAGTAAGTCACTAATGTGTCTGTGATACTTATCCTTAATCTGTTCCATAGCTTCCAATTGTGTCTAAACCCAAAGGGATGCAATGCAAATCTTCCTTTTTAACAAGAACAGCAAACCCTTTGGTTCTGGGCAGCAGTAACTGGAATAGCTAGTGACAGGTAGAGGAATGCATTTTAATGAGTTATCAAGAGGCAGCAGGTTAACTGAATCTCAACACCCCAGAAAAATGACCATATTTATTAATACTTATATTTTAAATATATGCTGGAGTTAGTCACAGTAGGGAGATACAAAATGTCTAAGTGTAAAACATGTACTTCAATAAGATCAGAGTTATTTGTACAACTATATAACTATTAACTTATCAAAATCTCACCTTGATAGCTACCTTGGGAAAATACATCATTTAACCTCTGGTAGCCTCAGTTTTCTCATCTGTAAAGAAAATAGGCTGGACTAGGTCTCTGTTGCCATATATCTAACATGACAATCTATAAAATTTCTTTTGGTGCTGAGGCATTGGGAGCTCAGCATCATTACTGAGAGAAACAAAAGACTGGTTTTGTAAAGGGAAAAAGGAAAGAGGTAGAAAAAAGAGTATCAAGATTGATAGTTTAAAAACATAATTTGAAAGCGATTCAAATATGTAGTATTAGAGAATTCCTTATCTTCTTCCTCTAAGTCAAGGAAAAGGAAGAAACTATATCACAGGTAAACTATCTCGTTAAAAAGATAAAAAAGTTTCTTTATTTCTATTATCACAGTCTTTGAAAACATTTACTAAGTCAGAAAGGATACTTCTTAAATTCTCTTCAAGATAGAAAACATGTCCTTGTATCATATGATCTCACTGATATGAGGAATTCTTTTTTTTTTTTTTTGAAGATTTTATTTATTTATTTGACAGAGAGAGACACAGCGAGAGAGGGAACACAAGCAGGGGGAGTGGGAGAGGGAGAAGCAGGCTTCCCGCGGAGCAGGGAGCCCGATGCGGGGCTCGATCCCAGGACCCTGGGATCATGACCTGAGCCGAAGGCCGACGCCCAACGACTGAGCCACCCAGGCACACGATGATATGAGGAATTCTTAATCTCAGGAAACAAACTGAGGGTTGCTGAAACAAATAATACATTATACGTTTTAAAAAAAAAGAAGATAGTAGGAAGGGAAAAATGAAGGGGGGGAAATAGGAGGGGGAGATGAACCATGAGAGACTATGGACTCTGAAAAACAAACTGAGGGTTCTGGGGGAAGGGATGGGTAGCCTGGTGATGGGTATTAAAGAGAGCACATATTGAATGGAGCACTGGGTGTTATATGCAAACAATGAATCATGGAACACTACATCAAAAACTAATGATGTAATAATGTATGGTGATTAACATAACATAATAAAATAAAATTTAAAAAAAGAAAACATGTCTTTTCTGTTTTTCAGTTTTAAAGATTAAGTTAATTTTGATATTCTTCTTTCAAATTGTCTGACCACCTGCTATACAGTAGACCATATGCTTTCATGGCTTATTTATAGAAATAATTATATTTAAAGTACCAGTTAAAAGTTCATGGCATAGGCCAGATCATTTATCATTTAGTAGTTACCACTTAACTTGGTGCAACTGGTAGGTTTTGATACAAGGGAAATTTGGTGATAACAACTTTCAAATTTTATAATCAATTAAGTTACTCCAATGTAAACTGAGGGAGAAAAACTGAAGGAGGTTGACTAATGTTTTTAGGAGATCTCTCTGGTTGCTGTGTGGATAATGGTTTGTAGGGAGGGCAAGAGTGAAAGTAAGAAGTGCAACTAAGACACTAAGCTATACCTCAGGTAGAAAATGATACTGGCTTGGTCCATATCAGTGGAAATCCCTCCATTCAGGTATCAGTGGAGATAAATAAAAGAAAAAAGAAAAGGCTTTTCTTTTGATGGCCTCAATAAGGTCAAACATTTTTATAGAGGATACTAAAGTAACTGAGTTGGAAATGTAGATGGTGGAGAGAAAGAAATATATGCTAACAAGATATAATTTGGAGGTACAGCTGGTGATAATGACAAGCTTGTTAACTTTTTAAGATGTGACTATAGGACAGTAGAGCATGTGACTATTGACCTCAGGGCCAAGAGTTTGAGCCCCACATTTGGCGTGACTATAGGAGTAGGCAGCTTAGAAAGGATAGAGACAAAGATAGTTACAAGTGAGAAAATAGAAACTAAATGAGAAGTAATGCTATCATTATTAGCAAATACCTGGACAGTCCTCTACTAACATCTGTTGGTCAGAATGTTTTACACAACATACACAGTACACTGTATGCAAATGAGAGCATTACAACTGCTCATAAAATATCTAACTTATAAGGTCTCTCTTAATAATATTATTACTCTAACCACATACCCAAACTTATCAGTCCACTAAAATAGCAATGGCTTTTAGAACTTTCATGGAGACATTCAGCAACATAATAATATCTTAGGCAATATAATAGTTTATTTTACTATGGAAAGTAACTAGACCTACTGTGGTGATCATTTTGCAGTATACACAAATATCGAGTCATTATGTTATTTGTGTATACTTCAAATGATCAAAACTAGGGTCAAAAACTAATATAATATTATACATTAATTATAACTCAATTTAAAAAATAATAGTAATAATAGTTTTCCAAAACTATTTGTACACAGCACACCTAAAACGGACCATATACTGCAAATTGTTGGAAGTAAAAGATGGATAAATTGGGTTCTTTATACCAATCTCTCACTTTTTTATAAGTCTTAATATTTCTGTAATAAAAAGTTTACAGAAAAACTAAGTGTTGAGAATGTGGACTGGCAACCACAGTCTCGGAATCTATATTTTTGATGAAAAGTGGGCTCCTCTATTTTGAAAAACTGGCATGTTGAGCTCTATAAATCGCCTAAGGCAAAGTGCTAAGCATAGGAAAGGCATCCACTTTATGAAACCTTTGTCCGGGAATAGACACTATGAATCTTTCAAAACAAAGGAGTGCAAGTTTGCTGCTCAGGATAACACACTGAACATCAAAGATTACTAATGACTTATGAACTCCTAATGTAGCATGAATCATGCCAGCAACACTAGGATATTGGTTTCAACAAATAGCCTATTTTATTTTATAAACTTCACCAGAATATTATCAACAGCAGTATTAGAAAATGGAAAGCTAATAAAATTAGGAGGCGGCATCGGCATACTGCACACAGTGTTTCTCATCGCTCTAATGCAGAATCTAATGGATGAGAGATCCATCTTTTAACTTAAAAAAAAAAAAAAGGAGCCAGTAAACCTAGAAAAATAGACCTCCATTTGACAAAGTTATTAGAGAATATTTTGCTACCTCAATAAACTGCATTAGTGAAACCAGTTTCTTTTATAAGAAAAAAAAGAGAGGCAGCACACTTTCTTCTTGTGTTTTATTATAGTTCAAAAAGCCTGATTATATTAACATTTTCTTGTTTTCCTTGAGCGATATCTGAAGTAGAAGACAACTGAAAGATTAGAGGATTATAAATATTCTCTTTCTATAAAGATGTTTTCCTAATTCTACAATAGAGGATATTATAAATACTGGATAATATCAAACTTTCAGAAATCAATGCTTTTCACAAACACCCAGGTTGCCTACCTGTGAAATAGAGCTTTTAATATCTAACCCTGATTTTATTTGATATCATGACCAAGTATTCTTCTGAAAAATAAATGGTTATTAGCAATTTCTACTATAGTTCCATAACAGCAAAGGCAGAATCCATGTTTAGGTGATTACTTTATGTTTTGATTCAGTTATCTGCAGGGTGTCTGCATGGTACTCTAACTATTTAAAGCCAGCAAAAAAGATTACAGCTCACACTAACTGGATTTTCACAGCTCCCTATCATTCGGCTTGAATTCCTCATGGGCAGATTAAAAGGGCCAAGGCAAACAATAGTCTTTTTACAAGGTGGTTATTGAAAAAAAAAAAAGAAGAAGAGACAGAAGAAGAAAAGAGAAGAAAAAACTATATTTTAGGGTCAAAACGAAATTATTTAAGGAAGCAGCCACATAAAAACAAACTTAAATGTCTAACAGAGGTAAAACTCTAGGTGTTGCCATATAATGAATCCAAATCAAGAAATTAATAGCATCTGAAAAAACGGACGTTTTTATTCTGAAATCTGTAACATAGATGATATGGTTTTAGAGTTCAAAGATGGTTAGTTAGGCATCAAAGAATAGTTAAAAGTACCTCAATGATCACTTAGTCTAACTTACTATTATGGTATAGATAGGCTGAGGCCCAAAGAACTCAACATGGCATTTTCAAGTCAACTACTGGCAGATTACCAAAATAACCATGTAAGTATTTCATGTTCTTTTCCACTTTGACGTAACCACCCTCTCATTCTCTACCTTCACTCATTTCAAATGATCAAATGACTTCCCAATCTATGATTAGCCTTTCTCAGTGAGTCCTGGATACAAGGCCTTCCTTATATATTATCTCCTCTAATCCTCATGCAATTCCAGGAGGTAGTTATTTTCATCATGGCCATTTTACAGATAAAAAACCTAAGACTTAGAGAGATTAAGTGACTTGCCCAGGATCACACAGCTAGTAAATGGAAGAGTTGGATTTAAAATCAGGTCTAGAGAACTCTAGTGTATGAGCTATTTTTTTTAATAATTTTTTTAATTATGTTATGCTAGTCACCATACAGTACATTATTAGTTTTTGATGTAGTGTTCCATGATTCAATGTTTGCATATAACACCCAGTGCTTCATGAAATACGTGCCCTCCTTAATACCCATCATCAGGCTCACCCATCCCCGCACCCCCCTCCCCTCTAAAACCCTCAGTTTGATTCCTGGAGTCCATAGTCTCTCATGGTAGTGTATGAGCTATTAACCACTGTACTATTCCAGCTTCTCTATTAGCTTCTTTTCCTCATTTCATGGATTAGTCCCAATGGTTTACACCTTTCTTTCCATGTACCATTTATTCACACAACTCATTCAAATACTACCCTTAGTGTCTCCACACTACTGTTTAGTATTAAATAACCAGTTGGTTTCCGAACCCAAGTCAGATCAAGATCCAGTTGGATAACATTCTTTACTTATTTTCTACTTATCTTATTCTCTACTACCACTACCTTAAGTAAAGCTTCATCACTGCTCTCTCAACAGTACTTACTATAAAACTTCAAAATGGTCTCTCAGCCTTCAATCCTTTCTCCTTAGTGCTGCTTTCCAGATTTAAAATTGTTCAAGTCAAAACTCCTTTGGCACCTCCTTTTATAACCTCTGCTTAAATTTATTTTAGTCACAATAATCTCAAAAGGAAAAATAAGTTTAAATGCATATATTTATATTTGCCTATAGCTTTCTTAAAGAAATTCTAGAAGGATGTGCAGGAAACTAATAAATGTGGCAACCTTTATTCTGGGGGTTGGTGTGAGGATAGGAATTGGGTGGATAGGAGACAAGGTGGAAGAGAGATTCTTTACTGCATGTGTATATCATTATATAATGTTCAGTTTTGAACTATGTAAGTATACTATCTATTAAGAAAAAAAGAGGAAAGGAGAAGGAAGGAAGGAAAGGAGAGAAAGAAACAAAAGAAAAAAGGAAGAACAAAGCTAAATGTCACGCTCTTGTTTCCAGAAAGTACCTTCTGCATTTTGTCTGACAATAAAATGGTAATTTCACCCAAAAGGGAGGGAATAAAAATAATTCCCAAACACTCTGTGATCCCTCTTGCTTCAGTCCTTTATTTTTCCCTCTCCTTCTTACTTCCTCTTCCATGTTCTGTTCTTCCAGATGGCTTAGGTATCAACACCTTTAGAAAATCTTCCTTGACTAACTCATTTTGGGTTAAGTAGCCCTCTGATATGCTCCCCTAGTAATACTGGGCATCTCTCTATCATAGCACTCACACTACATTGTTATCATCTATTTACCTGTCCAACTGTCAAACTAGATGAAAATCTCCTGAAATCAAAGACCATGTCTTATTCATCTTCACAATCTCCAATAACCATAATAGTGCCATCCACATTTTAACAGCTCCCAAAGCAATCCATGGCAAATGGCATTTATCTTTGCTATGGGCCATGAGTAAGATTCAGTAGTCATTGTCATTTAATCTTTCCATATGGGAAATACCGCTTTGGTCACTATAGCCTCCCCTTTATAGGTCTCTATAGTTATCAAATTCCAAGTAAAATACCTAAAGATTTAAAGGTAAACAGGAATTAAAAACCCAACACTCCAGGCCAGAACACTCCTCAGCTCAGTACCTACATATCCTCTTGCCTACTTTATTTTACTTCTTGAATGTCCAAAGCAAACTTATGATCTTCTGTCATACCATGATATTCCAGGATAACTGCTGGTCAATTATATATATATATATATAACCATCACTTCAATGATACAAACCAGAAAACTACTGGTTATCCTTAGTATCTTCCTCTCTTTTACCAAATTGAATCCATCATTAAATACATAAATATGTCTCAAATCCATCAAGTTCTCTATCTCCAATGCCAAATCCCTGTTTCGAGCTACTATTACATCCCTCCTAGACTCCTGTGCTACTAATCTGGTTTCTCTGCATCCACTCTTATCCTCTGCAATCTGTTTTCCACACTGCAGCTGGAGTGATCTTTTCAAAACACTAATCTGATCATGTCACCAATCAGATTAAAACACTTCAAAGGAATCCTGTTATTCTTAAGATAGAGACCAAAATCCTTAACCAGGTTTACAAGGCCCTGCCCAGTCTAGCCCCTATCTGCTTCTCCGGCCCCAACTCGTACTGTGTTCCCCCATCTTCTGCATTCTAGTGACTCTGACCATCTTTTTCAGTCCCTGTTCTTATCAGTCTCTCTCCTATCTAGGGACCTTTGCAGGTTATGTTTCCTCTGTCTATAATGTTCTTCTTCCTTCTTTCACTGGTTTCAATTCATCCTCATTTCTTTAGGAAAGTGTGCCTGACTATTGTAAATCAAATTTCCTCCCCTATTATATGCTATGTAAAGTATTATGCATATCTCATCCATGATATTTATCACCACCGGAAGTTTATATTTATGTGATTTCATAATTGCTATTTTCCCTCACTGGACTATAAGCTCCATTGATTCAGGAACCATAACAGTTATCAATCACCATGGGATCTCTAAGAAACAACTCAGTGCTAGACACAGTAGGAACTTCACAAATACTCGATAAACTAGTGACAGAAAGAAGGGAGGGCATGTCTTAGGTAGTAACATCTAGGCTATATTCAGTCACCATTGTCCTTGCTATGGAAAAGGTAGAGACTCCAAATCAGGGTAATTAATTTAATATGAAGAGCCTAATTGTCATAATTTAAAGTTCCTACTGAGAACCCACTCCTTCCCCTTCAATCACAGAATATCATATATATTCTTCTTTGTTCAAGACTGGTAAGGTAATCTTCCACCACAAAAAAAGAGACTTCAGAGACCATGTACTCTATTCCTCTCATTTTACAGTTAAAGAATATAAACCCAGAAATGTTAAGTGACCAACCCAAAATCATATGTAAATTAGAAGAGCCAGGACTAGAGGCCACACTTACCAATCTAATATAATATCCACTATATCTACTATGGTGAAACATTATGGAATTATTCAGAGAAAAGAATGCAGTACTCATTAATAATTTATAATCTAGTAACCCTGTAGGTACATACAAGTTTGTCTGATCACATGCTCTAATTCTGGGTTAAGAAAATGGTAAC
>NC_138369.1:97556955-97637472 GCF_054177405.1 Leptonychotes weddellii | reverse complement strand
CGCCTGGGTGGCTCAGATGGTTAAGCATCTGCCTTCGACTCAGGTCATGATCCCAGGGTCCTGGGATCGAGTCCCACATCGGGCTCCCCGCTCAGCGGGGAGCCTGCTTCTCCCTCTGACCCTCTCCCCTCTCATGCTGTTTCTCTCTCGCTCACTCTCTAAAAAATAAATAAAATCTTTAAAAAAAAAAAAAAAAAAAGAAAATGGTAACCATTATCTCCAAAGAACCATGAAAAAGTTGTATACTCAACAACAGCAGTTTTTACCTATGGGATGAATGGTCTAAAAGCAGTGAGTTGGACGTCATCAGAAGTTTAATCCCATAGAAAATTTTTTAAACTATTTTGTGGATGTGGAAAAACTTTGGGTGGATTCATGAAGTTAGGTTTAGATAGGTTGGACTTAAGGCTCTGGAACATGCACTTATACATATGTATCTGAAGTTCCAAGAGCTCTGGCCTACTGAAAACTTAGATAATGGATTCAAGGACAAGAAAACAGTAAGCCAGATGCCAGTCTTCAGTGAAAGAGGAATATTATCTAGGAAACACACGGAACCAAAAGAAAGGTAAAGAAAGTTTCATGATGAATGGCTCAAGCCTCACAGAAATATATTTTAACTTATTCTATTTGAACTAATGGTTGAAAGAACAATCATCTGGAAGGGAGAATAGAAAGTACAAAAGATAACAAATTGATCTCCTCATACTGAAGTATATTGGAAGTAATAAAATAAGATGGAAACTCAGATTCTAATAATCTAAATAAATCCAGATCAACCCTTTTTCTGAGAAATACTACAATGGGTAGAAATTTTTTAAAAATATTTATGGCATCTTTGACGGCATTTAAAAGATAGAGATTCAAGGGGTGCCTGGGTGGCTCAGTGGGCTAAGGGTCTGCCTTTGGCTCATGTCATGATCCCAGGGTCCTGGGATTGAGCCCCAAGCCAGGTTCCCTGCTCAGCGGGCAGTCTGCTTTTCCCTCTCTCTCTGTCCCCACCCCCCTCACTTGTGCTCCCTCTATCACACAAAGAAGTAAAATCTTAAAAAAAAAAAGCAACTCAATTACTGAGAAAAAAATTAAGATAATCCCAGATTGCCCTCAAAGGCAACAAAAATGAACCCATTTGGAACCATACACAATGAAGTCATAGATTATAAAATAACTAAGCTTAGTAAGTTAAACATACCAATTAAAAGAGAGTGGCTGTAAATACGAATCTTTTAAAATCCATACAGGCCTACCTCAAGAAACAAGAAAAATCTCAACTAAATAATCTAACTTTACACCTAAAGGAACTAGAAAAAGACTTCCAAAATTAGTAAAAGGAAAGAAATACTAAAGATCAGACTGGAAATAAATGAAATAGACTAAAAAAGTAATAGAAAAGATCAATGAAACTAAGAGCAAAATTTAAAAAACCCTTTAGCTATAGTAAGAAAAAAAGAGGACACAAAGAAATACAATCAGAATTGAAAGAGAAGTTACAACTGATTACAACCAAGAAGTTACAACCAAGGAAATACAAAAAATCATGAAAGACTATTACAAACAATTATACGCCAATGAAATGGAAAGCCTAGAGGAAATAGATAAATTCCTAGAAACATACATTCTTCCAAGACTAAATCATGAAAAAATAAAAAATCTGAGTAGATTGATTACTAGTTAAAAGATTGAATCAAAAAACTCCCAACAAGCGTAAGTCCAGGACCAGACAAATTCACAAGTGAATTCTAATGAAAATGTAATACCTATCCTTCTCAAGCTCTTCCAATAAATGAAGACAAGGGAATATTTCCGAACTCATTTTGTGAGGCCAACATTACTGTAATACCAAAACCAGACAAGGACACCACAAAAAAAGAAAATTACAAGCCAATCCCCAATGAATGTAGATGTAAAAACCCTCACCAAATTTTAGCAAATTCAATTAAACAATACATTAGAAGAATCATACATCAAGTGGAATTTATTCCAGGAATGCAAGGATGGCTCAACATCCACAAATCAATCATTGTTACACAAATATATTGACAAAATGAAGGATAAAATCACCTGATCATCTCAATAGATGCAGAATAAATACTGGACAAAATTTAACTTCCATTTCTGATAAAAATGCTCAACAAAGTGGGTACAGACAGAGCATAATACTACAACATAATAAAAGCCATATATGACAAACCCACAGTTAACAGCATATTCAATGGACAAATGCTGAAAACTTTTCCCTCAAGATTAGGAACAAGAGAAGGATGCCCACTCTTGCCACTTTATTCAATATAGTATTGAAAATTCTAGCAATTAGGCAGGAAAAAGAAATAAATGCATCCAAATCGGAAGGGATGTAAACAGTAAATGTTGCTGTTTCTGAACAACATGACATATAGAAAACCCTAAAGACTCCACCCAAAAGCTCTTAGAACTAATAAATGAACACATTAAAGTTGCAGGATACAAAATCAATATGCAAAAATCTGTTATGCTTGTATACACTAACAATGAACTATCAGTAAGAGAAATTAAGAAAACAATCTTCTTTTCAACAGCATGAAAAAGAAAATCTAGTAATAAATTTAACCAAAGAGGAAATGACCTGTACACAGAAAACTGGAAAACACTGATGAAAAAAAAATTGAAGATGACACAAACACATAGAAAGATATTCTATGTCTCATGGACTGGAAGAATTTATAATGTTAAAAGGTCCATATCACACAAAATAATGTACAGATTCAACGCAATCAAAATTCCAATGACATTTTCCACAGAAATAGAACAAACAATCCAAAAATTGGTATGGAACCATAAAAGATCCCTCGTAGCTAAAGCAATCCTGAGAAAGAAGAACAAAGCTGAAGGCATCATGCAACCTGATTTCAAACTATACTACAAAGCTACAGTAATCAAAACAATATGATACTGGCACAAAAACAGATACATGTATCAGTGGAACAGAATAGAGAGCCCAGGAATAAACCCACACACATATGGTCAATTAATTTATAACAAAGGAAGAAAGAATATACAATGTAGGAAAAGACAGTCCAGTCCCTTCAATAAATGGTGCTGGAAAAACTGGACAGTCACATGCAAAAGAATGAAACTGGACCACTATCTTATACCACACACAAAAATTAACTCAAAATGGAATAAAGACTTGAATGTAAGACTTGAAATCATAAAATTTCTAGAAGAAATCATAAATGGTGGTAAACTCTTGACATTCATCTTAACAATACCTTTTTGGATCTGACCCCAGATGGCAAGACAAATGGCAAGAAAAGCAACAACAAACAAATGGAACTACATATGCACAGCAAAGAAAACCACTGACAAAAATAAAAAGGCAACCTACTGAATGGGAGAAGATATTTGCAATCATATATGTATCCAATAAGGGGTTAATATCAAAACATACAAAGAATTCATACAACTCAATAAAAAAATCTGATTAGGAAAGCTGGCTGGGGATTGAACAGACATTTTTCCAAAGAAGACAAAGGATGGCCAACTTGCACATGAAAAGACTCAGTATCACTAATCATCAGGGAAATGCAAATAAAAATGAGTTCTCACCTCCCAACTATCAAAATGACTATTATATAAAAGACAAGAAATAACAAGGGTTGGCGAGGATGCAGAGAAAAGGGAACCTTTGTCATTCTTGGTAAGAATGTAAAATTGAGTAGCCACTTTGGAAAACAGTACAGAGGTTCCTCAAAAAATTAAAAATAGAACCATCAGGGGCAACTGAGTGACTCAGTCTGGTAAAGCATCCAACTCCTGATTTCAGCTCAGGTCATGATCTCCGGGGTCATGAGATTGAGCGCCATGTTGAGTTTCATGCTCACCATGGAACCTGCCTAAGATTTTCTCTCCCTCTCCCTCTGTAGCCCCTCCAATCTCTAAATAAATAAATGAATTAATGAATTAATGAATGATAAATAAACAACCATACAATCCAGCAATTTCACTTCTGCAAATTTATCTCAAGAAAATGAAAACAATAATTGAAATAGATATATGCACTCTTATGTTCATTACAACATTATTTACAATAGCCAACAATGGAGAAAATCTGAATGACCACTGATGGATAAATAGATAAAGATAATGTGTGTTTGTGTGTGTGTGTAATGAATACTACTCAGCTTTAAAAAAGAATGAAATCTTGCCATTTGCGACAACATGAGTGGATCTCAAGAGTATTATGCTAAGTAAAATAACTCAGAGAAAGACAAATACCAGATGATTTCACTTATAACTGGAATCTGAAAAGCAAAACAAACAAAACAAAACTCATAGATACAGAGAACAGACTGATGCTTATCAGAGAGGAAGGAGGTGGGAATGGGCAAAATGGGTAAAGATCAAGAGATACAAATTTCCACTTGTAAAACAAGTAAGTCATGGGGATATAATGTACAGCATGGGAACTACAGTCAAAAATACATTATCACAAATTTGAATGTTGCTAAGACACTAAATCTTAAGTCGGCCTTATATGGAAAAATAATGGGAATTTGTATGGTGACAAAGGGTGAACAGACAATATAGTAATCATTTCACAATGTACCCAAAGGAAAAATCATGATGTTCTACAACTGAAACTAACATAATGGTGATCTCAATTATACTTCAATTAAAAAAAATAAAGCCTCCTCAGGACCAGGAAAAGAAAGTTCTACCTATCTGCAAGAAACTCATTTCAAAGATAATGGATATCTGGCTTAGCTATATTAATATCGGACCGTGTTCACTGCAGTGCAATAATAGAGTCAAGAAAAAAGAGAGACACCATATAAGAGTCAATTCACCAAAGAGATTTAACAATCTTAAATGTATATACACCTAACAAAAGAACTCAAAAATACACATAGCAAAAACTGAAAGGAAAAACAGACAAATCCAAAATTATAGTTGGAAACTTCCTTTCTTCTAAATAACGGCTTTATTGAGATATAATTTACATCCCTTAAAGTTCACCCTTTTATTTAAGGTATACCATTCACTGGTTTACACTATATTCATGTTGTGTGTTAATCACCTCAAGTTCATCCATGTTATAGCATATAACAGTACTTTATTCTTTTTTATTACCAATAATATACAATTACAGTTGACCTTTGAACAACATGGATTTGAACTACATGGGTCCACTTGTATGCATACATTTTCTGTTAATTCCAGTACAGTTAACATACAGTGTTATATTTAGTTTCAGGCGTATAAAATAGTGATTCAACAATTCCATACATTACTCAGTGCTCATCATGACAAGGGTACTCTTAATTCCCTTCACATATTTCACCCATCTCCCCACTGACCTCCTCTCTGGTAACCACCTGTTTCTTGAATATAGTTAAGATTCTCTTTTTTGGTTTGTCTATTTTTTTCCGTTATTTGTTTCTTAAATTCCGTGTGTGTGTGTGTGTGTGTGTACACTTCTTTATCCATTCATCCATCAGTGGACACCTGGACTGCTTCAATAATTTGGCTACTGTAAATAATGCTGCCATAAATACAAGAGTGCATGTATCCTTTTGAATTAGTGTTTTTGTGTTCTTTGGGTAAAACCCAGAAGTGCATTTACAGGATCATAGGGTAGTTCTATCTTTAATTTTTTGAGGAACCTCTGTACAATCTTTCACAGTGGCTGCACCAGTTTGCATTTCCACCAATAGTCCACAAGAGTTCCCTTTCTCCACATCCTCACACCAACATTTGTTGTTTCTTGTGTTTTTTAGCCATTCTGACAGATGTGAGGTGATACCTCACTGTAGTTTTGAGTTGTATTTCTCTGATGATGAGTGATGTTGAGCACCTTTTCATGTGTCTATTGGCCATCTGTATATCTTCTTTGGAGAAAAGTCTGTTGATGTTGTCTGCCCATTTTTAAATTGGAACATTAGTTTTCTGGTGTTGAGTTGTGTTAAGTTCTTTATATATTTTGAATACTAACCACTTATCAGATATGTCATTTGCAAATATTTTCTCCATTCAGTAGGTTGTCTTTTTGTTTTGTCAATTGTTTCCTTTGCTGTGCAGAAGCTTCTTATTCTGAAGTAATGCCAATAGTTAATTTTTGCTTTTGTTTCCCTTGCCTCAGAAGACCCATCTAGAAAGATGGTGTTATGTCCAAAGTCAGAGAAATTATTGCCTGTGCACTCTTCTAGGATTTTTATGGTTTCATGTCTCACATGGTCCTTAATCCATTCTGAATTTATGTTTGTGTTTGGTGTAAGAAAGTGGTCCAGTTAAATTCTTTTGCATGTAGCTGTCCACTTTTCCCAACAACATTTATTAAAGAGACTTTCTCCCACTGCATATTCTTGCTTCCTTTGTTGAAGATTAATAGACCATAAAATCATGGGTTTGTTTCGAGGCTTTCTACCCTGTTCCATTGATCTGTGTCTATTTTTGTGAGTACCAAAATGTTTGGATTACTACAGCTTTGTAGTGTCGCTTAAAATCTGGGATTGTAATGCCTCCAGTTTTGTTCCTCTTTGTCAAGACTGCTTTGGTTATTCAGGATCTTCTGTGGTTCAATACAAATTTTAGAACTGTATGTTTTATTTCAGTGAAAAAGGCTTCTGGTAATTTGATAGGGATTATACTAAGTCTGTAGATTATTTTGGGTAATAGGGACATTTTAATAAAATGTGTTCTTACAATCCATAAGCATGGAATATCTTTCCATTTCTTTGTTCAATCAACTTCTTTCATCATTGTTTTATAGTTTTCAGACCACAGGTCTTTCACCTCCATGGCTGAGTTTATTCCTAGGTATTTTATTATTTTTTATGTAACTGTAAATGGGATTGTTTTCTTAATTCCTCTTTCCCCTGCTTCACTATTAATTATATACAAATTCAACAGATTTCTGTACATTGATTTTCTATTCCGCAACCTTGGTGAATTCATTTATCAGTTCTAGTAGTTTTTTGGTGGAGTCTTTTTAGGGTTTTCGATATGTAGAATCATGTCATCTGCAAATAGTGAAAGTTTTACTTCTTCCTTACCAATTTGGATGACTTATTTCTTTTTGTTGTCTGCTTGCTGTAGCTAAGACTGTCAGTAATATGTTTAATAAAACTGGTGAGAGGGGAAATCCTTGTCTTATTTCTGACCTTAGGGGAGAGCTCTCAGTTTTTTTAACATCTGAGTATGATGTTAGCTCTGAGTTTCTCATATATGGCCTTTATCATGTTGAAGTATGCTCCCTCTAAACCTACCCTGTTGAGGGTTTTTATCATGAATGGATGCTATACTTTGTCAAATGCTTTTTCTGCATCTATTGAAATGATTGTATGGTTTTTATCCTTTCTGTTCCTGATGTGATGTTTCACATTGATTTGTGAATATCCAACCACCCCTGCATCCCAAGAATAAATCCCACTTGATCGTGGTGAATGCTTTTTTAATGTATTGTTGGATTCAGTTTGTTAGTATTTTGTTGAGGATTTTTGCACCTATGTTCATGAGGGATATGTGCCTCTAGTTCTCTTTTTTTTGTGTGTGTGGTGTCTTTATATGGTTTTGATATCAGGGTAATGCTGATTTCATAGAATGAATCTGGAAGTTTTCCCTCCTCTTCTATTTTTGGAATAGTTGGAGAAAAACAGATATTAACTCTTCTTTAAATGTATGGTAGAATTTACCTGTGAAGCCAGCTGGTCCTGGACTTTTGTTTGTTGGGAGTTTTTTGATCACTGATTCAATTTCATTACTTAATCAGTTTGTTCAAATTTTCTATTTCTTCCTAATTCAGTTTTGGGAGGTTATATGTTTCTAGGAATTTATCCATTTCTCCTTCGTAGTCCAATTTATAAACATACAATTTCTCAAAACATTCTCTTACAATACTTTGTATTTTTCTAGTGTCAGTTGTTATTTCTCCTCTTTCATTTCTAATTTTGAGTCCCCACCCCTCTCTTTTTATGAGTCTGGCAAAAAGTATATGAATTTTATTGATCATTTCAAAGAACCAGCTTCTGGTTTCATTGATCTATCAGTTTTGTTTTGTTTTTTTAGTTCCTATTTCATTTATTTCTGCACAAACCTTTATTACTTCCTTCCTTCTACTGGTTTTGGGTTTTGTTTGTTCTTTTTCTAGCTCCTTTAGGTATAAAGGTAGGTTATCTGAGATTTTTTCTTGCTTGAGTTAGGCCTGTATTGCTACAGTCTTTCCTCTTAAAACAGCTTCTGCTGCATCCCAAAGATTATGGACCACTGTGTTTTTGTTTTCATTTGTCTTCATGTATTTTTTTATTTCCTCTCTAATTTCTTGGTTGACCCATTCACAGTAGCATGTTATTTAACCTCCATGTATTCGTGGTCTTTCCAGATTTGTGTATGTGGTTAATTTCTAGTTTCACAGCATTGTGATCAAAAGAGATGCATGGTATGATTTCAATCTTTTTGAATTTGTTTATACTTGTTTTGTGGATTAATATGTGATCAATTCTGGAGAATGTTCCATGTGCACTTGAAAAGAATGTTTATTCTGCTCCTTTAAGATGGAATGTTCTAAATATATCTGTTAGATCCATTTGGTCCAATGTGTCATTCAAAGTGACTATTTCCTTGTTGATTTTCTGTTTAGATGATCTGTCCATTGATTTAAGTGGGGTATTAAAGTCCCCTACTATTATTGCTTTACTATCAATTACTTCCTTTATGTTTGTTATTAACTGCTTCATATATTTATGTGCTTCCATGTTGGGTGCAAAAATACAATTTTATATCTTCTTGTTGGATTGGTCCCTTTATAGTGTCCTTCTTTGTCTTGTTACAATCTTTGTTTTAAAGTCTATTTTGTCCAATATAAGTATTGCTATGTCAGCTTTCTTTTCACATCCATTTGCATGATAAATGCTTCTCCATCCCTTCACTTTCAATCTACCTGTGTCTTTAGGTCTGAAACGAGTCCCTTGTAGGTAGTATATAAATGTGTCTTTTTTTTTTTTTTATCCATTCTGTCACCCTATATCTTTTGATTGGAGCATTTAGTCCATTTACATTCATCGTAATTATTGATAGGTACATAGTAATTAACGTTTTGTGGTTGTTTTTGTAGTTCTCTGTTCCTTTCTTCTCTGGCTTTCTTCTCTCATGGTTTGCTGGTTTTCTTTGGTGATATACTTGGATTACTTTCTCTTTATTTTTTGCATATCTATTACTGGTTTTTGATTTGTGGTTATTAGGTTTGTATATAACATCTTTTGAATATGAAGCAGTTCATATTAAGTTGATGGTTGCTTAAGTTTGAACCCATTCTTTACTCCTCTCACCCTGACATTTTACATATACTTTACCATCATTTTGTGTGTGTGTGTGTGTGTGACTAATTTTTATAGATGTACTTATTTTTACTACTTCTGTCCTCCCTTGTTTTACTCTTACTCATGGTCTTTCCTTTCCACTCAGTCATCTTTAACATTTCTTGTAGGGCTGGTTTAGTGATGATGAATTCCTTTCACATTTTGTGGCCTGGAAATTCCTTATCTCCCCTTCTACTCTGAATGAGAGCCTTGCTGCATAGGGTATTCTTGGCTACTGATTTTTTTCCTTTTAGCACTTTGAATACATTATGTTACTCCCTTCTGGCCTGCAAAGTTTCTGCTGAAATATCAGCTGATATTCTAAAGCAGTATGTAACTGCCTTCTTTTCTTTCACCACTTTTAAAATTTTCTCCTTATCACTTATTGCTATTTTAATTACTATGTGTCTCGGTGTGGACCTCCTTGGGTTAATTTTGTTGAGGTATCTTGGTGTTTCCTGGATTTGGATTTGTTTCCTTCCCCAAGTTTGGAAAGTTGTCAGCTATTATTTCTTCAAATAAATTTTTTACCCCCTTTTCTCTCTCTATCCTTCTGGGGTCCCTATAATGCAAATGTTATTATACCTGATAGTGACACTGAGTACCCTAAGTTTATTCTCATTCTGCATAACTTTTTTCTCTCTCACCTGCTCAGCTTGATTACTTTTCATTACTTTGTTCTTCAGGTTGCTTATTCATTCTTCTGCTTCCTCTAGCCTATTACTTGTTACGTTTCATTTATTGTGTTCTTCATTTCTGACTGGTTCTTTATTATCTCTTTGTTAAGAGTTTCACTGATGTCCTCCAAACTTTTCTCAAGTCCAGTGAGCATCTTTATGCCATTACTTTAAATTCTCTATCAGGTATATTACTTTTCTCCATTTCACTTATGTCTCTTGCTGTGACTTTCTCCTTTTCTTTCATTTGGGACGTATTCCTCTGTCTCTTCATTTTGTCTAACTCTTGGTGTCTATTTCTGTGTGTTAGGAAAGTCAGGTACATCTCCTGACCCTGAAAGTAATGGCCTTATGTAGCAAAAATCCTAGAGTGCCCTGCAGTGTACTGTCCCATGTTCACTGGAAGCTGTCACTTCAGGGTGTTTCCTATGTATGTTGCATATGCCCTGCTTTTGTGGCTGAGCTGCTTTTTCCTTTAGTCCAGTTGTCTGCAGTGGCTCTCTCTGCCTGTTGGGGGCTATCTTTGGCCCCTCTGGTGTTAGTAGGCCAGTCTGGAGATGCCTTGGGCTTCAGTTGAGTCAGACCAGGTGCTCACCATTGATGCAGTAGCACCAAACTGCAGGGCGCTTTCCCTGTGCTGTCCCCTGAGGTTTCATTGGTGGGCAAGGACCTGCAATCAGACTAGCCCACTGCTGGGGCCGAAGTATGATTGGTCATCTTTCCCTCTCCCTGGGGCAGGAGTTACTTTGGAGTGGTGTTTTGTGTCTGCTTACACACTGCAAGGTCTACAGCACCACCCTGGATGGGTTCCGGCCAATAGCATATTTGGGGGGCAGATCCATAATGTACAGGGGGCCGGGGTGGGGGGCAGTACTGTTAGCAAATTAGGTAGTGGGGGTGCCTGGGTGGCTCAGTCATTGGGCGTCTGCCTTCGGCTCAGGTCACAATCCCAGGGTCCTGGGATCGAGTCCTGAATCGGGATCCCTGTTCCACAGGAAGCCTGCTTCTCCCTCTCCTGCTCCCCCTGCTTGTGTTCCCTCTCTTGCTGTGTCTCTCTCTACTACTTAAAATACACACATTTTTATATTGGAAAGGAAGTTCTCAAATGAAAGCTCACCTGAAGACACTATATAAATAAGTCCAAAGTAAATTCAAAGTAAGAAATAATAAAGAAGAGAAATCAATGAAATTGAACAAAGAAAACCAATAGAAAATACTCAGTAAATGCAAAAGAAAACTCTTAGCAATATTTACAAGGAAAATCAAAATATGAAAAAAGGGTTATCATTTCAGATCTACAAACATTAAAAGGATATTTCAAAAATCCTCAAAACAACGCTATGCATATAAACTCACCAATCCAGATGCAATTCCCTGATAGCCAAAAACGACCAAAATTCACCCAACATGAAATAGATCATTGGAATAACTATTTAAAAAAGACTAACTATTAAAGGAATGAAATTCATAATTAGAAACTTTCCAAAAAAGAGGGCTCCAGACCCAGATGGTTTGACCAGAGAATTCTACCTAATATTTTAAAAAGAAGTATCAATTAGGCACAATCTCTTCCAGAATAAGAGGGAATATTTTTCATTTATTTTTTAAAGTAACCTCTATGCCCAATGTGGGATCCCAACTCATGATCCTGAGATCAGGAGTCACATGCTCTACCAACTGAGCCAGCCAGGTGCCCTGGAATAATTTTCATTGTATTGTATGAGACAAGCATTAACCTGATAACAAAACTTCTAGAGAGCAATATCCCTTATGAACAGACATAAAAATCCTCAACAGAGTATCAGCAAATTGAATCCAGCCATATATAAAAAGTATACACCACAACCAAATGAGATTTATCTCAGGAATGCAAAGCTGGCTCAATGTTCAAAAGTAAATCAGTGTAATCTATCATATTAGCAGTCTAAAGAAGAAAAAAGAACACATGGTTGTGTCAATGCTGGAAAGGCATTTGACAAAATTCAGCATCCAATACAAGAAACAAAATTAGTAAAGTAAGAATAGAAGAAAACTTTTTCAGCATAATAGAGGATATCCAGAAAAAATCTGCAGCTAAAATCTTCATGATAAAAAATTGAATATTTCCCCCCTAAAATGTCCTTGCCCAACATTCCTATTGAAAGTAGAACTGGAAGTCATACTCAGTGAAAAGGGCAAGAAAAATAAATTAAAAATATACAATTTGGAAAGGAAGAATTAAAAATGTCCCCATCTACAGAAGATAAAACTGTATGTAAAAGTCCTGAGGAATCTACCACAATAACTCCTACAACTAATAAGTATATTTAGCAATGTCATAGACTACAAAGTCAATACATGCACGCACATGTGCACACAGACACACTCACACAAATTATACTTCAATTATTTATATTACATTTCTTTTTTTTTTAAGATTTTATTTATTTATTTGATAGAGACAGCGAGAGAGGGAACACAAGCAGGGGGAGTGGGAGAGGGAGAAGCAGGCTTCCCGTGGAGCAGGGAGCCCGATGTGGGGCTCAGTCCCAGGACCCTGGGATCATGACCTGAGCCGAAGGCAGATGCTTAACAACTGAGCCACCCAGGCGCCCCTATTACATTTCTATATATTAGCAACTAACAATTAGAAACTGAAATTTTAAAAATATTATTTAAAATAGCTCCCACTATGTGTTGTAATGGGCACTGGGTATTATATAAGACTGATGAATCACAGACCTGTACCCCTGAAACAAATAATACATTATATGTTAATTAATTGATTTTAAATAAAAATCAATTAATTAATTAAATAAAATAACTCCCCCCAATGAAAGAGTTAGGCATAAATCTAACAAAATATACACAAAACCTATATGCTAAAAGGAAGGCTAATAAAATAATTAAAACCATTTTCATGTCAATTCTCCCCTGTTGATATGTAAATTTAACATAATTCCAACCAAGATAATTTTTGTACATATAGCCAAATATGATATTTTGTACAGACAAACTTACATTAAAATTTATATTGAAAGGCAAAGGACCTAGAACAGCCGAAAAAGAAATTTTTAAAAAAGAATAAGGTTGGAGTACCAAAACAACTGGTTTAAGACTTACTATAAAGCTATAGTAAATAATACAGTGTGATATTGGCAAAGGAATAAACAGATGACTGAAACAAAATGGAAAACCCAGAAATAGACCTGAACAAATATGACCAATTGATTTTTGACCCAAGTGCAAAGGTAATTCAATAAATAACAGTCTTTTCAACAAATTCTGTTGGAACAACTCAACATTTGAACATCCATATGCACCCTCCCCCAAAACAACACTCAATTTATACCTCACACATTATACAAAAAAAAAAAAAAACCTCAAAACAGATTACAGATCTAACTGTAAAATGTAAAACTACAAAACATTTTAGAGAAAATCTTCATGACCTGAGGTTAGCCAAAGAATTTTTAGACATCCCATAGAATGCATGGTGCATTAAAACCATAATAAATTGGTCTTCATCAAAATGAAAACATTTTGCCTGCAAATGACACTAAGAAAATGAAAACACAAGCCACAAGGTTGGAAAAAATATTCACAGCACATATCAGGCAAGTGCAAGTTCTCAAAATACACAAGTTTGAGTACAAGTTCTCAAAAAATATAAGAACCTCTTATAATTTAAGAATTTTTAAAAAGCGAATAAACAATTTGAAGAAATATAAAAGGAAGAAATATAAAAGAAATATAACAATATATAAGAAATATAAATGACCAATAAACATGAAAAGATGCTTAGTATCACACTTTCAAATCACAGTCAACAAAGGACTTCTATGCAGAATACATAAAAATCTTCCAAAACTCACCAGTAAGAAAATACAATGTAATTTAAAAGTGGGCAAAAGAGTTGAACAGATATATGGATTGCAAGTAAAATACATGAAAATATGTTCAACATTAATTATTAATTAATTCTTAGCATTAGGGAAATTCAAATTAAAACCATGATGAGGGATGCCTGGGTGGCTCAGTCAGTAAAGCATCTGCCTTTGGCTCAGGTGATGAACTCAGGGTCCTGGGATCAGCCCCGCATTGGGCTCCCCACTCAGCGGGGAGTCTGCTTCTTCCTCTCCTTCTGTCCCTCCCCTCCCTCCGTTCATGCTCTCGCTCTCTATAATAAATAAATAAAATCTTAAAAAAAATTTGATGAGACACCACTATACACCTATATGAAAGGCTAAAGTAAGTAGTATTTAAAATGCCCAGTGCTGATAAGAATGTGGAGCAAGTGAAACTCTTACACATTGCTGGAAAGAATGCACAAAACCCTAGAATACAGTTTAGCAGTTTCATATAAAGATTAATGTACACTTGTTATATTTTATTAAGTCCTTCACCCAGCTGTTTACTGAGAGAAATGAAAACTTATGTTCACAGAAAATCCTGTACACAAATGTTTATAGAAGCTCGATTCAGAATCACTAAATTTCCTTCAACAAGTAGAAAGAATAAATACTGATACAATGGAATACTACTCTGCAATAAAAACAAATGGAGTGGAGGGTGGTAGGAGGGATGGGTTGGCTAGGTGATGGACACTGGGGAGGGTATGTGCTATGGTGAGCACTGTGAATTATGTAAGACTGATGAGTCACAGACCTGTACCCTTGAAACAAATAATACAATTATGTGTTAATAAAAAAAAGATGGAACTGTTGAGCTTACTACAACTTGAACAAATCTCAAATGCATTATGCTAGTGGAAGGGAGCCATTCTCAAAGGTACATGCTATATGATTCATTCATATAACATTTGCAAAAAAAAAATAAACCTTTAAACAGTGGTTGCCAGGTGCTAGCAATGGGCCAATAGTATAAACACAAGGGATTTTTGAAGGGTGATGGAACTGTTCTTTATCTTTTTTTTTTTTTAAGATTTTTAAAATTTATTTATTTGACACAGAGAGAGACAGCGAGAGAGGGAACACAAGCAGGCAGAGTGGGAGAGGGAGAAGCAGGCCTCCAGCTGAGCAGGGAGCCTGATGCAGGGCTTGATCCCAGGACCCTCGGACCATGACCTGAGCCGAAGGCAGTCGCTCAACCAACTGAGCCACCCAGGCGCCCCAGAACTGTTCTTTATCTTGACTGTGGTGGTAGTTACATGAACCTACACACATGCTAAAATTCACACACTGTCCACCAAAAAAAAGTCAATTTTTACTATATCCTACTTTAAAAATAAAATTAAACATAGCAAAGATAATTAGAAAATCCCTGTTTGGCAATTCAGAAAATGCTCTTTTAAATAGCTCTTAAGTCAAAGGAGATGTTGCAATGGAAATCAGAAATTTTGAAGTGAATGATAATGAAATATGGGATGTACTCTAAAGCTGTGATTGGAGGAAAATTCATAACCTTAGATGAATATATTAGAAAAGGAGAAAAATTCAAAATAATGGCAGAAAACAAATAGCACATAAAACCTAAAGAAATAAAAACCTAAAAAAATTAAGAATTAAAAGAACAGTAAGAATTAATGGAAAACAATAATAAGAAGAATTATGGACAAAATAACACCAAAATTACACAAAGTCTTTGACAGTATAAAAATAAAAGAATATAATCTCTTAACTCTCCAACTGGTAAATGGATAATAGTTTGTGGTAAATCCATAAAATGGCATACTACTTAGCATTATAAAGGAATAACTTGATACATGAACAGCCTAAATGTATCCCAAAAGCATTATGGTAAGTAAAAGAAGCCAGACACAAAAGGCTACATACTGTGTGATTCCATTTATATGATATTGAGAAGAGGTGAAACTTTTCAATTTGACAAGGGGTGGGAGTGGAGGAAGGTACACACAGAACATAAGGGAACTTTTTAGGGTGATGGAAATACTCTATCTTGATTGTGATGAGAGTTAGATGCCCATATAACTGTCATATGACTGTCAAAACTCACAGAACTACATACTTAAGAAGTGAATTTTACTGCATATAAATTATATCTCAAAAATCTACTTAAAGAAAAACCTAATACAGAAAAAAGACATTTGAGTATTTCTAAAAAAGTATCAACAGTAAATATTTTAAGCAGATACTGCTTTTTAACTCAGAAGCACACATATTGTGATATAATATCAGTGTAATTTCTTGGGCTTAGGTTATGCCATGACAATTTTTCAAATTAACTTTACAGTCGCAAATTTACTGGACCTAACACTACTGATGGATGGATGACATTTAAAGATCTTCATTTAAAGAGTAAATAATCAAAGAGTTACTTATCAATTTGAGTGACTGTGTATGTCTGTTTACACAAAAGCACTACTCTTATTTATCTAGATAGCTTTGAAAGATGAAAACATTTTCCGTCTACTTTTATCTTTCATTCTTGTGGTTGAGTGGATTTAATTTCTAAGTAGTCACAATATAAGTTTTAACTCTGGCTTTTTCCAAATTCACATTACTTTTCAAACTTTGATATCTACCAGTTTCTTTTTCTAATGTGGAATGCCATCTTTTATCTTTCTCAAGAAAAAGAAGCTAACACTGCAACATTACAACCAAAGTGGTCTACTCCCCGGTGGCCTGTCACAGGCTGGCATATCCAGAGGCCAAAGGCTGCCATTTCAAAACTTCCTCTAAGAGTTCATAAAGAATTAAAACAGCAGCACTCATTGTTCTATTTCCCTAACTGCACTTGCTGTGTTAGTGATCATCACACATGTAACAGCATTTACAAAGTGCTTTGTGTTTATACCCACAATTTTCAATTTCTGACTGGGATTGTTTCCAATCTTCCTATAGTTATATATGCAATCTCAAAAACCAGGGACAATATCCTTAGCACTAAATGAAAAGCGTTAACACCAATGACACCATCTGGAGTTTTTATTTTAGAATACACTTTCAATGTCTTGAAATCTAAGCTATGTTAACAATACTTAGATGAATGGAATGTATTATTACAACTTACTCTGCTTTAGTGGAAAAGGGCACTCCATAACTACATCATCCAAAAAGACATATGCTATTCCTATCATCTGGCTATACACACTCCATTTACCAGGATATTAAGAACAGTTAAGCTAGCCTTTTAAAAACTGTCCTATAATATCACATTAGGCTATAAAAATAGATCATCATACAGGTATCTATTTCCCAATCTTCGCTGTTTAATCAAAGGAGGTTAAATTTCTGCTTTTCTACTTGTGCTGACCAAGATTTACCTAATATGTCAAGCATATATTATGGTTTATACCAATCTGTTCTATTTTGGAGATGCTACTCCAATGCTCACTAGACTGAGAAGAAAGCCTATGAGAACTGAATAAAGTAGATTTAAAAAAAATATATTGAACAGACTGTTTCTATTTGGATTAGCATCATTCATATCTGGGATACTCAAGGTGCTTTACAATGAGGTATAAATTAGAACTATCGTGAGTACTTACAAGCAACAGCTTAGCTTTTAGGGGAACTGCTTGTTTATTTAGGAAGAAAAGACTTGGCTGACACTCCAAATTTATTCCCTCTACATTTCTCTAGCAATAGTGCAGATTTTTTAGCTTACAAAGCCATACATAACCTAACTGAAGGCAAACACCAAGGCCTTCAGTAAAGGATCTCTATGGAATTGTATACTTAAGTCTAGTCGTTTGCCCTGTAACCATGTACCAAATTAACAGAGTAGGTGATACCAATTAGGATCCTGAAATAAATTAGATCAGGCATGAAGAGTCATCAATGAGGACTGGAATTTTAATCAGTATTTAAAATATAAATTCTACAAGTGACATTCAATTTTTTAAGCAACTGATGCTAAATGGTATTAACTAAAACATAACCGGTAACATTTAAAGTACAGAAAAAGATAATGAAAGTTATGTAGACTTGTTAAAAAAAATGTAGTCTGGAGACTTTGATGGAGGTGATATATATATGTGTGGGTACCCATGCACACTTAAAATAGGCATGAGGTAGTTGCTTATTTTTCTAATGTCAAAAATTCAATTTTGTCATTTTCAAATGCTTTAAAAGCTAGATTTTATTACCTAGAAACAACTTCTAAAACCATCTCTACAAATACATCAGTACTTACTATGGTCCAGGTAAATACAGTGTTGAATAAGACAGACAAAGTATATACCTTACAAAATTATAAAGCTCTCTATTCAGATTAAGTATAAATACTATGAGTGCTAACTGCAGGGCTATTTAGCACACTCATGAGGGGCAGAGAATATCTCATGAAGGAAGTGATATCTGAAGTGAGCCTCAAAAGATGAATGGAACTAGCAGGAGACGTGGAGAAAAAAGAGTATTTCAGGCTGAGAGAACAGCCTTTCAAAAGACTCAAAAGTTAGAAAAAAGAATGATAGTTGAGAAACTGGTAAACACAAGTATCAATAATTAAATTTGTGTTGTTAATAAAAAATACCATTTATTGAGATCCTACTCTATAGTACTAGCCTTCTTACACATACTGCTTCTAATATTTACAGCTTTTCAATTATCATTATCTCCATTTTACAGAATAACACATTTAAGGCTCAAAGAAAATAACTTGCCCTGTCAAGAAAAAAATTTAAATGACTTGAGATGGCCAAAAATTACTAGGTATCTTATCTAGGGTGCCTTTCCAAGTTATCTCCACCTTTCTGCCTTTCTTTGCCTATTTTTAAATTTCAAAATTATAGATAATTTATAGCAATGCAAATGATTATTTTCCATAGATATGCATATGGATTTTGTCTAGTGGAGTTGTCACTGATTTCCATCCTGCAAGAAGCCAGTTTGACTGTATTAAACAATTTTGTATCCTATAAATATGTGTCTGCTCTTTGGATTCTCCTTGGAGCTATTGTAGTAACATCTTCATGGTTCCCTCATTAATTAATGAGTTAAATAATACCTCTGGCATATGTTCATGAGTATTTTTATGAGTCATGATTTTACCTTTTTAAAAAATTATCCTTTAATGGCTCCAAAGCACAGTGAATCAGAATTTGAAAGTTTGTGTGGATTCTGTTATGGTTCCAAAGATAAAGTTCCTTCCATTACACACAACTCACTATTCCCTCCTTTTATTCTTGAATATTAATGCTAACACAATTTTTTGTAGTACCTCTTATAAGGGTCTCACCAAATTTTTTATAGTCAATGTGATGAAACATACTAATAACTCCAGCATGAGGCTACCTCACTCTCTCACTGACTTCACGTAACTGTAATTCCTAAGCCTCCTATGGAATGAAAAAGGAAAATAAAAATACCTTCTCTCATTCTAAGGCTTTTCACAGCCAGGCAACCACAAAAAGAAAGAATGAACCTACGATTCATGCCATTTAATGCTCTATCAGGCATAATTCAAGTCAAATCCCATTGGGCAAACTCGGATAATTAAAATGTACTGATATAATGAATAAGAGAAAGGTGGCGACCTGAGGGAGAACTTCTAAAACCCTCGCCTCCTGCTTTTGCTGATTATTCTTTTTGTTAGTTAGACTCCCTTTCTTGACCTTGTCTTTTTGAAAAAAATTACAGATTGTTTCTGTTGAACAAAACTAATACCTAGTGCAGGGGCGCCTGGGTGGCTCAGTCGTTAAGCGTCTGCCTTCGGCTCAGGTTATGATCCCAGAGTCCTGGGATCGAGCCCCGCATCGGGCTCCTGCTCGGCGGGAAGCCTGCTTCTCCCTCTCCCACTCCCCCTGCTTGTGTTCCCTCTCTCGCTGTGTCTCTCTCTGTCAAATAAATAAATAAATAAAATCTTTAAAAAAAAAAACAGAACTAATACCTAGTGCAAACCTACACAATAGAAATTGGGTGGTAAATTTTATTGCAATAAAAAATACCTAACAACATAAAGGGCCACTGTTACGGTATTCATTTAATTCACAAGGAAATTGTAAAAATTTAATTTAAAAAGGAAGAAAAATCCAGTGCACACATTTATATAAAAATGTATTTGTTTACCTCCTTAACAAAACTGACAGTGCGAAGCTTCCTTTGCATGTTACAATGACATGTGATAAAGGTATATGCTTCTGTCGAACCAAACATTTACCCTTCGCCACTGGTGAAAGGCAACAAGATCTCTTTACAAAGCCTCGTCTTTTTCAATAAATTTTGCATGAAAACATGTTATACTGGCACAAAGTTGCCTGCTGTCACATTCGAAGTGTGATAAATGTTTAATGAAAACAACACCACACAGCTTGGTGTCAGACAACAGCTATCACACAGCCCTGCTTTGATCCAAACAGACACTTAAAAGGAGTTCTAAGCACGCTCTGCACCACAGAACGCTATAACCTATATGCAAATAGGGGTAAATTAGCATAAATGACTTCCTGCTGCATAAAGAAATAAGAGGTAAGGAAAAATATGACAGCATCTAAGAGTATGTAACTGCTGTCAAAACTCAGAGTCCAGCATTCCCAAATCACTTCAACATCTTCTGCCAAGCACTAGGTAGAAAAGATCTCATCAACTGAAACTTAGTGCATGAAACTCTACAACTGAAGACTCTGGAACACTGCCAGGTCAAAGCCATAACCAACAGTACATCTCTAAAATATGATTACTACATGGTACTATATTTCTTATACACACTGCTTGTAATACTTCTAGTTTTTTAAGTATAGTTATCCCCATTTTACAGAAGAATAAATTAAGGCTCAAAGAGAATAACTTATCCTATAATGAAAAAAATTGTAAATGATTTAAAATGAGCAAAAATTATATTTTTTCTGCAACTTAATTTACCTTTCCCAGAATCTAAATACCTTAGCACACTTTTAAATGTGTGTGTGGGTGCCTATATTTCAGAATACTACATGTTCAAAGGCAGTAATTCCTATGAACAAAAAGTATATGCTGCTTCTGTTGATAAGCTTTCAGTGCTTTTAGTCTATAAAGACATACCTGAAATAGTTTTGATATAACTTCTAATTACACTGCATAGTAAACTTTTTAATGAAAGATTTTATAAACAGGTAATATACAGGCTATGAAGCCCAATTTCACTGCTGTCCCAGTAGCTTCTAATATATTTTCAGAAAGGTTTAAAGACAATTGATGTAGTGGGAGTCACACTTCAGTATAAGAAATTCTATTTAAACATATTCCCCTTCCATTACCCACCAAAAAGAACTGCTTCAGTTGTTCAGATATGAATTCCTATGTCCACTGGGAAATACTTAACTCTCTCTAAAAGCACAAAGGTTTAAAAAGTTATATAAAGAAAGAAAAGAAAAAAAGTATAAACTCAAGTTTTCAAGCAAAATATTCTAGAAATCTTGATGGGCACATTTCTGAAAACAATATCCATCTACTGAAAAGTCAATAGGGGGTTAATAACTGAAAGCCTTTCATAGTACCACATCTAAAGGAGAATATGTTCAGGAATACTAAATTAGATTCCTGATGAATTCCAAAGTTACTCAAATTAAGAAAGTATTTTACTAGGCAATAACTGATTTAAACAAAATTTTCCTGGCTAGTGATTTAAATCCTGATAGAAAATAGATTGAAATCAAATCCATCCAAATTCTACTCTTAAGGATGGCACTATGATTTAAAATAAACAGTACAAGGGGGGAGAAGCAAGATGGCGGAGGAGCAGGAGACCTAAATTTCGTCTGGTCCCAGGAATTCAGCTAGATAGGTATCAAACCATTTTGAACACCTACAAACTCAACAGGAGATCGAAGAAAAGAACAGCAACAACTGTATAAACAGAAAAGCAACCACTTTCTGGAAGGTAGGACGTATGGAGAAGTGAATCTGAAGCAATATACAGGAAGACAGATGGGGGAGGGAGCTGGCTACCAGCAACGGATAGAACAGCGAAGCACAAAATCAGAACTTTTAGAAGTCTGCTCCCCTGAGGGATGTCACTCCAGTGGCTAAGCGGGGGGTGGAACCCTCGCTGGGACAGTGTGGTCTAAGGACCCTTGGGGTCACAGAAAGACCAGGGGAGCCTGAGTGTGGCAGAGCTCCCAGTTATCAGAGCGGGGAAGCCGGCTGCAAAGACAGAGTGAAGGAGTGGGCTCTCAGCTCAGGTTGCCATAAACTGTGATCTGTGGCACAGTCGGGCCACTGCTCTTAGAGCAGGGACTCAACTAGCGGCAGATCCAGGGAGACTCCCCTTCCTGCCCCGGGATGAGTGGCATGGTAGCGCACCGCAGGAATCTGCTGGGTTTGGAGACACCAAACAGGTCCTGTGCCAGAGACAGAAATGCTCTGTCACAGGCCAGGTGAGCACAGAGTGCAGCCGGAGACCGGGGAGAAAGGAATGACTGACTGCTTTTCTCTGAGGGCTCACTGAGGAGTGGGGCCCTGAGTTCTTGGCTCCTCTGGGGCCAGAGATTGAAGGGCCGCCATATTGACTCTCGTTCTCCAAAGCTGTACAGAAAGCTTTCAGGGAACAAAAGCTACCAAGAGCAAACCCAAACAGATTACATAGCCTAGCCCCTGGCAATGGCGGGGCAATTCCGCCTGGGCAAAGATATTTGAGAATCACTGCAACAGGCCCCTCCCCCAGAATATCAGCAAGAACATACAGCCAAGACCAAGTTTACCCATCAATGAGAACTACAAAACTCCAGCGCGAGGCGGAATACAGCACATAGAATTCATGGCTTTTTCCCCATGATTCTTTAGTCTTTCAAAGTGAATTTTTAAAATTTTCTTTATTTTTTTCTTTTTCTTCTTCCCTTTTTTCAACCAACATCCTTTTAAAATCTTTTTTAAATTTCATTTTTACATTCAGATTTTATCCCTTCATTGTATTTAACCTTATTTTTTGTATATATATAAGTTCTTCTTTAAAATTTTGGGATACGGTTTCTTCTAACAGAACAAAATATACCCTAAATCTAGTGTATGATGTTGTCCTAGTCTCCTACCTAATCACATTCTTTCTTTTTTTTTGAATTTTTTCATTCTTTTTTTAACCAACTACTTATCAATTCCTTTTTTAAAATCTTTTTAAATTTTCATCTATAAAATCATATTCCATCCCTTCATTGTATTTACCCTTATTTCTGTATATATGTAAGTTTTTAATTCTTTAAAATTTTGGGAGCCAATTTCTTCCAACAGACCAAAATACAACCAAAATCTAGTGTTTGGCTCTGTTCTATTCACCAGCCTGATCATAATTTTAATTTTTTTATATTTCCCTTTCTTTTCCCCCTGATGTCGGGTCTCTTCTGATTTGCTTAGTGTATATTTCTCTGAGGTCGTTGTTACCCTGTTAGCATTTTGTTGTCTCATTCATCTGTTCTCCTCTGGACAAAATGACAAGACAGTAAAATTCACCTCAAAAAAAAAAAAAAAGAAGAGGCAGTACCGACTGCCAGGGACCTAATCAATATGGACATTAGTAAGATGTCAGAACTAGAGTTCAGAATGACGATTATAAAGATCCTAGCTGGGCTTTAAAAAAGCACAGAAGATACTAGAGAATCCCTTTCTGGAGAAATAAAAGAACTAAAATCTAACCAAGTCGAAATCAAAAAGGCTATTAATGAGGTGCAATAAAAAATGGAGGCTCTAGGGGGGGAGTCAGAGGGGGAGATGAACCTTGAGAGACTATGGACTCTGAGAAACAAACTGAGGGTTCCAGAGGGGAGGGGGGGTGGGGGGATGGGTTAGCCTGGTGATGGGTATTAAAGAAGGCACGTATTGAATGGAGCACTGGCTGTTATATGCAAACAATGAATCATGGAACACTACATCAAAAACTAATGATGTAATATATGGTGATTAACATAACATAATAAAGTAAAATTTTAAAAAATGGAGGCTCTAACTGCTAAGATAAATAAGGCAGAAGAGAGAATTAGTGATATAGAAGACCAAATGATGGAGAATAAGAAGCTGAGAAAAAGAGAGATAAACTACTGGATCACAAGGGGAGAATTCAAGAGATAAGTGATACCATAAAGCAAAACACCATTAGAATAATTGGGATTCCAGAAGAAGAAGAAAGAGAGAGAGGGGCGGGGGAAGGTATATTGGAGCAAATTATAACAGAGAACTTCCCTAAATTGGGGAAGGAAACAGACATCAAAATCCAGGAGGCACAGAGAACCCCTCTCAAGATCAATAAAAACAGGTCAACACTTCCACATCTAATAGTAAAACTCACAAGTCTCAGAGACAAAGGGAAAATCCTGAAAGGAGCTGGGGACAATAGGTCTGTAACCTACAATGGTAGAAACATTAGATTGGCAACAGACCTATCCACAGAGACCTGGCAGGCCAGAAAGGACTGGCATGATATATTCAGAGCACTAAATGAGAAAAATATGGAGCAAAGAATACTATATCTAGCTAGGCTGCCACTGAAAATAGAAGGAGAGATAAAACGCTTCCAGGACAAACAAAAACTAAAAAAATTTGCAAACACAAAACCAGGCTTACCAGAAATATTGAAAGGGATCCTCTAAGCAAAGAAAGACTCAAAAAAGTAACATGGACAAGAAAGGAACAGAGACAATATATAGTAACAGTCACCTTACAGGCAATACAATGGCACTAAATCTTTCAATAGCTACCCTGAATGTAAATGAGCTAAATGCCCCAATCAAAAGACGTAGGGTATCAGACTGGATAAAAAAACAAGACCCATCAATATGCTGTCTGCAAGAGACTCATTTTAAACCCAAAGACACCTCCAGATTGAAAGTGAGGGGGTGGAAAACCATTTACCATGCTAATGGACATCAAAAGAAACCTGGGGTGGCAATCCTTACATCAGACAAATTATTATTTTAAACCAAAGACTATAATAAGAGATGAGGAAGGACACTACATTGTACTTAAAGGGTCTATCCCACAAGAAGATCTAACAATTGTAAATATCTATGCCCCTAACATGGGAGCAGCCAATTACATAAGCCAATTAATAACAAAATCAAAGAAACACATCGACAACAATACAATAATAGTAGGGCACTTTAACATCCCCCTCACTGAAATGGACAGATCATCTAAGCAAAAGACAAACAAGGAAATAAAGACTTTCAATGACACACTAGACCAGATGGGCTTCACAGATATATTGAGAACATTCCATCCCAAACCAAGAGAATACACATTCTTCTCTAGTGCCCATGGAACATTCTCCAGAATAGATCACATCCTGGGCCACAAATCAGGTCTCAACCGTTACCAAAAGACTGGAATCATTCCCTGCATATTTTCAGACCACAATGCTTTGAAACTAGAACTCAATCACAAGAGCAAAGTCGGAATGAACTCAAATACATGGAGGCTAAAGAGCATCCTACTAAAGAATGAATGGGTCAACCAGGAAATTAAAGAAGAATTAAAAAAATTCATGGAAACTAATGAAAATGAAAACACAACTGTTCAAAATCTTTGGGATGCAGCAAAGGCAGTCCTAAGAGGAAATTATATACCAATACAAGTCTTTCTCAAGAAACAAGAAAGGTCTCAAATACACAACCTAACCCTACACCTAAAGGAGCTGGAGAAAGAACAGCAAGTAAAGTCTAAAACCAGCAGGAGAAGGGAAATAATAAAGACCAGAGCAGAAATCAATGAAATAGAAACCAAAAGAAGAGTAGAACAGATCAATGAAACTAGGAGCTGGTTCTTTGAAAGAATTAATAAGATTGATAAACCCCTGGCCAAACTTATCAAAAAGAAAACAGAAAGGACCGAAATAAATAAAATCATGAATGAAAGAGGAGAGATCACAACCAAAACCAAAGAAATACAATTATAAGAAAACATTATGAGCAACTATATGCCAGCAAATTTTCCAGATAATCTGGAAGAAATGGATGCATTCTTAGAGATGTATCAACTACCAAAACTGAACCAGGAAGAAATCGAAAACCTGAACAGACCCATAACCAGTAAGAAAATTGAAGCAGTAATCAACAATCTCCCAACAAACAAGAGCCCAGGGCCAGATGGCTTCCCAGGGGAATTCTACCAAACATTTAAAGAAGAATTAATACCTACTCTTCTGAAACTGTTCCAAAAAACAGAAATGGAAGGAAAACTTCCAAACTCATTTTATAAGGGCAGCATTACCTTGATCCCAAAACCAAGACAAAGACCCCATCAGAAAGGAGAACTACAGACCAATATCCCCGATGAACATGGATGCAAAAATTCTCACCAAAACAGTAGCCAATAAGATCCAACAGTACATTAAAAGGATTATTCACCACAACCAAGTGGGATTTATTCCTGGGCTGCAAGGTTGGTTCAACATCCACAAATCAATGTGATACAATACATTAATAAAAGAAAGAACAAGAACCATATGATATTCTCAATAGACGCAGGAAAACCATTTGACAAGGTACAGCATCCTTTCTTGATTAAAACTCTTCACAGTGCAGGGATAGAGAGTACATACCTCAATATCATAAAAGCCATCTATGAAAAACCCACAGTGAATATCATACTCAATGGGAAAAAACTGAGAACTGTTCCCCTAAGGTCAGGAACACGGCCGGGATGTCCACTATCACCACTGCTATTCAACGTAGTACTAGAAGTCCTAGCCTCAGCAATCAGACAACAAAAAGAAATAAAAGGCATCCGAATCGGCAAAGAAGAAGTCAAACTCTCACTCTTTGCAGATGATATGATACTTTATGTGGAAAACCCAAAAGACTCCACCCCAAAACTGCTAGAACTCATACAGGAATTCAGTAAAGTGGCAGGATATAAAATGAATGCACAGAAATCAGTTGCATTTCTATACACCAAAAACAAGACAGAAGAAAGAGAAATTAAGGGGTCGATCCCATTTACCACTGTGCCCAAAACCATAAGATACCTAGGAATAAATCTAACCAAAGAGGCAAAGAATCTGTACTCAGAAAACTGTAGAATACTCATGAAAGAAACTGAGGAACACACAAAGAAATGGAAAAACGTTCCATGCTCATGTATTGGAAGAACAAATATTGTGAAAATGTCTGTGCTACCTAGAACAATCCACACATTTAATGCAATCCCTATCAAAATACCATCAACTTTTCTGAAAGAAATGGAACTAATAATCCTAAAATTTGTATGGAACCAGAAAAGACCCCGAATAGCCAGAGGAATGTCGAAAAAGAAAAACACAAAAAAAAAAAAGAAAAAGAAAAACAAAGCTGGTGGCATCACAATTCCGGACTTCAAGCTCTATTACAAAGCTGTCATCATCAAGACAGTATGGTACTGGCACAAAAACAGACACATAGATCAGTGGAACAGAACAGAGAGCCCAAAAATGGACCCTCAACTCTATGGTCAACTAAACTGTGACAAACCTGCAAAGAATGTCCAGTGGAAAAAAGACAGTCTCTTCAACAAATGAGTGCTGGAAAAATTGGACAGCCACATGCAGAAGAATGAAACTGGACTATTTCCTTATACCAAACACAAAAACAGACTCAAAATGGATGAAAGACCTAAATGTGAGACAGGAATCCATCAAAATCCTTGAGGAGAACACAGGCAGCAACCTCTTTGACCTCAGCCGCAGCAACTTCTTCCTGCAAACATCGCCAAAGGTAAGGGAAACAAGGGCAAAAGTGAACTATTGGGACTTCATCAAGATAAAAAGCTTCTGCACAGCAAAGGAAACAGTCAACAAAACCAAAAGACAACCGACAGAATGGGAGAAGATATTTGCAAATGACATATCAGATAAAGGGCTCGTATCCAAAATCTATAAAGAACTTATCAAACTCAACACCCAAGGAACAAATAATCCAATCAAACAATGGGCAGAACACATGAACAGGCATTCCTGCAAAGAAGACATCCAAATGGCCAACAGACACATCAAAAAGTGTTCAACATCACTTGGCATCAGGGAAATCCAAATCAAAACCTCAATGAGATACCGCCTCACACCAGTCAGAATGGCTAAAATTAACAAGTCAGGAAAGGACAGATGTTGGCGAGGATGTGGAGAAAGGGGAACCCTCCTACACTGTTGGTGGGAATGCAAGCTGGTGCAGCCATTCTGGAAAACAGTATGGAGGTTCCTCAAAAAGTTGAAAACAGAGCTACCCTAAGACCCAGCAATTGCACTACTGGGTATTTACCCCAATGATACAAATGTAGTGATTCTAAGGGGTACGTGCACCCCAATGTTTATAGCAGCAATGTCCACAATAGCCAAACTATGGAAAGAGCCTAGAAAGAGCCAACAGATGAATGGATAAAGAAGATGTGGTATACACACACACACACACACACACTGGAATATTATGCAGCCATCAAAAAAATGAATTCTTGCCATTTGCAACAACGTGGATGGAACTAGAGGGTATTATGCTAAACGAAATAAGTCAATCAGAGAAAGGTAAGTATCATAGGATCTCACTGATATGAGGAATTTGAGAAATAAGACAGAGGATCATAAGGGAAGGGAGGGAAAAAATGACACAAGACAAAACCAGAGAGGGAGACAAACCATAAGAGACTTAATCTCAGGAAACAAACTGAGGGTTGCTGGAAGGGAGGGGGGTTGGAGGGATGGGTGAGGGACACTGGGGACGGTATGTACTATGGTGAGCTGTGAACTGTGTAAGACTGATGAATCACAGACCTGTACCCCTGAAACAAATACTACATTATATGCTAAATAAATAAATAAATAAATAAATAACAGTACAATGTCACTGGTCGTATTGACATTTTTATTTACAACCAATCTTTTTTTAAAAAGATTTTATTTATTTATTTGAGAGAAAGAGAGAAAGAGCACGAGCAGGGTGAGGGGAGAGGGAGAAGCAGACTCCCCACTGAGCAGGGAGCCCGATACAGAGCTTGGTTCCAGGACCCTGGGATCACAACCTAAGCCAGAAGCAGCCACTTAACCAACTGAGCCACCAAGGTGCCCCTCACAACCAATTTTTCAAAAAAGTCTATAAAAGATGTTTTATAATAGCCAACTATACTTGATGGAGTTTGATCAAATGTTGCTAAGAACGACACAATATGAATACACAGAAGACTCAGATGGGGTGTCTAATGTTCACAATCATTAAACCAAGCTGTAATTATGAGATGTCATGACAAGTTTCATATTTCTGATTTTTGACTCTCAGTATAAGTGTGCTTAACAAAATAATGTTGTGTCCAACTTCAACATAATAACTACTATTAATAAAATTTGTTTTCATATTTCAAAACATTTCTATAAAATAAATACAAATAGCTAATGATACGATAAATATTTTAAGTTTTAAAAATTTGGGGGGAAGCTAATAAAAACAAAAATCTGTATCAATGTTTAAAGGCAAAATAGTCTGAAAAAGCAAATTGTATAAATGTAAAACATTGAAAATTAACATCATTAAACCATCTTCAAAAAAATGTAAGACAAGGCTCAGTTGGTGTCTTTTTCTTTTTTTTTTTAAAGATTATTTATTTATTTATTTGTGAGAGAGCATGAGCAGGGAGAGGGGGAGGGGCAGCAGGAGAGGGAGAAGCAGACTCCCTGCTGAGCAGGGAGCCAGACATGGGGCTTGATCCCAGGACCCCGAGATCATGACCTGAGCTGAAGGCGGACGCTTAATCAACTGAGCCATCCAGGCGCCCCAGTTGGTGTCTTTCTTAAATTAATCCTTCATATAGTGTTATAAGGAAAGACACCTTTTAGCCCCTACAAACTCCTGATACCCTCCCAGCTTTTATTAGGCCTTCCTTATTCAGTAGCTTAATAAAATGAAAAGATCAATTTACAACCCTATAAGATGTAATCATTCAAATGTTCCAGGAATTCCAAGAACTATATTTAATTATCTGCTGTATTTATAAGATTTTTCAGAATTATCTAATTTGGTATCTTCTTCCTCAAAAGTTTAATAAAGTAACTCTTCCTCATCATTAGGCTCATTAAATTCTTCTTGCACATTCCTTCCTCTCCCACTTTTATTCTTCCCAATTTGTAAAATAGTCCTTCACTATTATTGTTCTTACTCTTCTTAATTTGTACTTTATAAATGTATGCTTTATATTCTATCAATTTTCATATAATATTGATATTTTCAAACTGGATTGATAAAAATAAACATTGTTATACATAAAGAAGCATAAGTGTTATCTTCTCTTATGTGGGGAAGCAGCCAGGTTATTTAGTGTAACATAAGCTAAAATATTGTTCTTGGGTCGCTCAACCACAATGAACTAATATATAAGTCCTAATTATATGATTTGTGAATTTTTTTCCTTTTTCTCCAACCACTTTTTTCGCAAGGGGGTGAAATCATTTGGCAAGAGACAGCTCATAAAATGATCATAGAAATAAATTTAAGGACTCGAAATTTTGTGGTTTTTATTAAATATAATTCTAAATAAACATATGAAATGCTATTGTAGGAAAATACGTGAGAAAGAATATAGGGAGAAAAGAAAGAACCAATCTTTACTAATGACAGATTTCTGGCCTGATCAAAGAAAAATAAGGCACAGAAATTCTTTCAGTTCTCTTTACATATTTTCTAGGGAAGTTTAAGCAACAGCATACCACTTGATCTCAAACATTATATCTCATCATCAATGATTATGGATTACTACAGGAATGAGGATAATGTACTGTTAAGAGTCAAAATGCTCTTGTCAGGAAACATGGATTAGAAGCCTAACTCTACCATTTACTAGCTCTATGACTACAAGTTTTCATCTATATGAAGGATAATAAAAGTTCCTATTTCATGAGACTATTATGATAAGTAAATAAGATAATGCATGTCAACTGCTTAGCAAAATTCCTGATACTCAGAAAATATATTTAAAATGTTAAACACTTATTATTATTGTGTCCGCGGTAAATAAAGCATTTTGTTCATACCTCATGTAGACCTGATCGTATCATTACCCTACTTGCAACTTCATCAGCTTCTCACTGCCTTTAGAATTAACTCTCAACTTAACTTATAAGGTACTCCAAATACTCATTTCTCACCATTATTCCTCTTCAACTCTAAACCAAGCCTCATTAGATTTTAGTTCCTCAAATATGCCATACCCCCCTGCTTGCCTCTAAGTCCTTCCACATGAAGTTCGTTTTGCACATAACGTTCTTTCTCATCTCTTCCTTCAAGAACCACTTCTTCTGAGAGTCCTTCCCTGACATGCTGACTAGTCTGGACCAAAAAGCTTAATGTTCATGGAGATATCTTGCAACCACAATGCGTCAAGACTGAGGATGAAAGCCAACAGGTTAAGTAAGACTGGCCTGTTGGAAGAGTTAAAAAGTACCCAAATCTGCTTACCTCTAAACTCTTTGTTTTATTAGCAATAAACGTGCTCATGGGGGCACCTGGGTGGTGCAGTCAGTTAAGCCTCCAACTCTTGCCTTTGGCTCAGGCTGTGATCGCAGGGTCGTGAGATCAAGCCCCGCATCGGGCTCTGTGCTGAGCGGAGTTTCTCTCTCCCTCTCCCTCTGCCTTCCTCCCCACTCTCTCTCTATATATAAAATAAATAAATAAATCTCTAAAAAATTGTGCTCAAGGTTTAAGCCAGAAGCTGACAAACTACAACCTGTGGGCCAAATCTGCCAATTGCTCATTTTGTAAATAAAAGTTTTATTGCGATACAGCCATATCATTCATTTAACATTATCTGTGGCTGCCTTGGTGTTCAGTAGTTGCAACAGAGACACATGGCCTAAAAAGCCTAAACTATTTGCTATCTAGCCCTTTACTAAGAAGTCTGCTGTCCCTGGTTTAAGCTACTATTGTTTAGGTTTTGTTAATTATGGCCAAAAGCATTCTAACTCATACACTGTTTCCAAGCAAACTAGTAAACATTCATCTGATTTCACTGTAATTACTTACACATCTTCCCTTCTATCTATGCTTATTTTGCCATCTGCATGAACTCTCCAAGTAGGACTGCCTACTATTATGACCTTGTTATCAACACAGTACTTCATAAATAGAAGGCATTTAAATATTGTTGACTGAACAAGCGAACGAATGAGTATATCTGATCAATAACCAATCAATATTTATTAACAACTAACATGTATATTAGGTACTCTAAGTGATACAAAAGAGTAAAAGATATATTCTCAGCCCTGAATGGCTTAAGAAATCAGGTCTAAGAAATAAACACATAAGCTTAAAAAAAAAAAAGACAAATTATTTCTGAAGCAAAGCAGGGTACATCTGTACATATATAAATACTATCATTAAATGTGTACGTGACCCCCCCAAAAAATTCCTGATTTTAGATCTTACCAAAAGGTAAGAATCTGGATGTCCTCGGCACAAACCACAAGAGAGAATATCCTGATACAACACCGTGACCTTATACTATGGTCCACTAAAACCATGGAAATTACTGAATCAAGCAACTCAACAGCTTTTTGACATTGGTTCCCAGAGCCCTTCAACTGACACCTCTTGTTTTGATCTTGTTCATCCCCTTTGTTGAGATTTAAAAAATAATGAAGAATACAACATTATTACCTTGTAAATCTGTCATCCAGGATTTAGTCCCTCGAACATAATCGCCACTGAGTTCAATCTGTAAAACTGGCCCAAACTTTCAAGATTGATGTCACCATATTAGAATCTTTCCTGAAACCACCCAACCTCCCTTTTTTATCCATGCACTCATTTTTCTTACCTTTAAAATCTCCATAATAATGCTTTATGTAATATTAATTTTATACAACTGTGTAATTATTCTGGTGAAGTGGAAAGCAAATATTTAATGACTACCAGAAAGCATAGTCACTCTTCTCATAGCCACATAACATCTAAAGTATAAACCAAAAGAAAAACAAAAAAGGGACAAGGAGCAAGGTAGTTCCTTGACTGACATAATTATTCATCCTCTTGGTCCATATTTTCCAGTCTCAAAAAGCCATTCTCTATCCTCTCTTCAAATCTATCATCCTCCTGACTTTCTCCCTCTCTCAACAGATTTCTCTCATATCCTCTCTGATCTTAATTCCACTCTACCACTCTAGCTAACTCAGCCTCCCTATCCTTATGGCCAGATATCCAACCCCATCTCCGCTCCTATAACATTCAACAATCCTTAAAACTAGAAAAAGACAGAACTCGGAATTTTGCAGGACCACAACTGCTCGGTGTGCATTAAAAGTTGTGAGGTCATCAGGAAAAAGAAAGTCATATAATAATACTATCCTCTTCCAAAGTCCACCACACATTTATCATTTCAAAGAATCTGACAGGTTTTATAGTATCACTGTAAATCTGGAAATAAAAAATAAACACACAGACAACTGTGAAAAAGAAAAGGATGAGAGATGAGTTCCATATCCTTTAATAAATTTAATTCTTCATAGAATCAAGATCTCAAGGAACTACATTTAAGATCCTGACAAGCTCTTTGATTTAACACTGAAAACTGATACATTACAGATAAACACTTTAGTACTGAAGTATTACAGTGAATATACATGGGGTGTTGAAAGACTCACAAAGGGGGATAAATTCCAAGATGTTCTACCTTTTATAATAAAAGAGCCCAATGTCAGTTTTGAATAAAACAAACAAGAAGCTATAATTCAAACTACAAACCAAGATTTTGTTTCATTTTAACATTTTCTAATTTAACAAACAGTTATCAATGGATTTCAACCTCCAACTGGACAAAGTTAGACTAATTGTTTCAATAAACCAATTCCAGAAAAAATAAATTCTGGGTCTCACACATACATACACTCACTCTAACACACACACAAACACACCCCTAACAGTGGTCAAGTCCCATTCTATATAGAAAGAAGTCTAACCAATAGTAAATCACATGGTTCCCTACCTTCGTTTTACTTTTACCCTTTTCCCCTAACAGCTTTACAATAAATTAATAGACATTTTTAATCATGAGCTAGTCTTTAAATTTTAAAATCATATTCATGGTAAGGAAATTGAATGTAGAACTTTCCTAAAGAATTATGTAAATTTTCTTTTACTGACATACTAAGCTTTGATCATGCCATTTATTTTGTTTCTAAAATTTGTTATATAAGTCTTAAATGAAAACAGGAATATAAAGGAAGCACAGTAAAAGTCTGAGATAACCATTTTGATTTATCCTTTCTTCTTTATGTAATTTATTTTCCTCTTTTGTCAATCTAAGAAAAATCTCAGAGAATGAAAATTTAGTTTGAATATTGCCATGGAATCACTGAGTCATCACTACTTAAGATTTGTTTCAACTTACCCACGTTTGATGTTGTGTAATTCCTTATCCTTGCATTTATCCTTCTCCTTTTCTCTTTTCTCCTTGTCTCTGCCTTTACGTCGTTCTCTATCCCGAGATCGACTACGGGTTCTTCGGTGACTGGACCTTTCACTGCTTCGACTATGGGACCGTGGACGAGGTCTTGACCGGGACCTATATTAAGTAGATTTTATTACATTCATTTAGTGTATATTTTGTATTATGAAATGCAAATATTCTTAAAAACTATCTAAAATGATTTAGTTTTTAGTTATGGATTTGGTAACTAAATAACTGTGTGAAGTAAACATCTGTATAGGATTCTTTATGAATAAATATACTCAATTAAAATGACATGAGGGAAATATATGTTGCCAACTTTAGAGGAAATTAAGGTTTGGTCAAAAAATGTCTGCAAGTGTAAGTCTTAAAGGTTCAAATCGAGTCTTGATTACTCAAGTCTCCTCAAATAATATAACAAATCTAAATGTATTCAAAAATAGTGTCTTCCCTATCTCTATAATCTTGGCTTCCATATCTATTCAACTTCTTTTCTTACATCTATTACAATAAAACTATTACTCTCCTCCACCCTTATCCAGCTATTCTTTTTTTTTTTTTTTTTAAGATTTTATTCATCTATTCATGAGAGACAGAGAGAGAGAGAGAGAGAGAGAGAAGCAGGCTCCCAAGGAGCAGGGAGCCCGATGCGGGACTCGATCCCAGGACCCTGGGATCATGACCTGAGCCAAAGGCAGACGCCCAACCATCTGAGCCACCCAGGTGCCCCCCTTATCCAGCTATTCTTTGTATTAAATGACAGTATAAGCTGGGATATACTGTGGTTTTTTTAAAAAGTAAAGATTTCAAATCCTGCTTACAGTACTGAAAGAAAGCCTCTACCAGACTTATCTTATAGATAACTATACAAAACAACTACCTAAACGCACTTTTGGATACTGACCAAAGAAGTCAGATTCTATAGGGGGCCAACACTTGGGAAAAGAACAGAGCAATAAGAAAGTTTCCCATTTTATATCAGCTTCTTTTCTGAAGGCAAGGTTAACTCTGTGCCATTCAGGGCAGCTAAAACTCCAACAAAAAACTTCAGGATTTCTGTCCTAAAAAAACAGAAGAAAGACTCAGCAATCACTGGAAAAGGAAAAGGAAAGGGGAATCCTAAAAAAGAGGGAGAAGAGAAAGCCAAAAATTCTATATGTAAACACTACTCAGAGTAAGTCCCAGGCTGAACCCTACATTATGCATAGGAGGGGAAAACTCCACAGATAGCTAAGGATAAAAGAACTGAAAACATCAAATGTCCCTGAAGAGACAGGATTTTTACAATTTTAATTCAACTAACTTTCCTGCTAGAACAAACAACTAACAAACAAAAAAATCAGTATTCTTTAGAGGAATAAAACAGAACTCAGTGTATTCAAAAATGTGACATTCGCCATGTCCAGGATAATATCCAAAATTACTAGATAATACAACAAGGCGTGAAAAATGTGATCCAATCTTGAAAGAAAAGATAATCAATGGAGAGGGGCGCCTGGGTGGCTCAGTTGGTTAAGCGACTGCCTTCGGCTCAGGTCATGATCCTGGAGTCCCGGGATCAAGTCCCGCATCGGGCTCCCTGCTCAGCAGGGGGTCTGCTTCTCCCTCTGACCCTCTTCCCTCTTGTGCTGTCTCTCACTCTCTCTCTGAAATAAATAAAAAATCTTTTAAAAAAAAAAAAAGATAATCAATGGAGATTAACCCTGAGATAATCCAAATCTTAGAATTAGCACAAGGATTTTTAAAAAGTATAACTATACTTGCAATAAATACAAAGAAATCTCAGCAGAAAAACTAGAAAATGAAAAAAAAAATGAAATTCTATAACTAAAAAATACAATATCTGAAATTTAAATTATGCTGAATGAGATTAAAATCTACTAAACACTAATGAGATTAGTAACAACAGAGGAAAGAATCTGTATACTTGGAAATAAATCAATCAAGATTACCCAATCCAACAGACTAAGAGGAAAAAAGACTGTCAATAATAAAAACAGATCCTCCAGGATCTCTGTGACAATATCCAAATGTCTAACATGTTTATTTAAACCCAAAAGTAGAGAACATAATAAGATAGAAAACAACTTTTTTGTGGGCCAAAATTTCCCCAAATTTAGTGAAAGACAAATTTTCAGGTCCTGGAAGTTTAGTGAATGCCAAGATAAATATGGAGAACCATGACTACTGATGAAACTAATGAAAACTAAAAGTAAAGAGAAATCTTGAAAGAAAAGTAAAAAGAAATCTTGAAAAAAAACTGACACATTACAAGCAAGAAGGAGAGCAATGATATCCATTACTGCTGGCTTCTCATCTGATACAGTGGAGATCAGAAGACAGTAGAATGAAGTTCTTAACGTGGTGAAAGAAAAAAAAAAAAACAGGGCGCCTGAGTGGCTCAGATGGTTAAGCGTCTGCCTTCGGCTCAGGTCATGATCTCAGGGTCCTGGGATCGAGTCCCGCATCGGGCTTCCTGCTCCTTGGGAGCCTGCTTCTCCCTCTGCCTCTCTCTCTCTCTCTCTCTGTCTCTCATGAATAAATAAATAAAATCTTTAAAAAAAAAAAAAAAGAAAAAAAACACAATCAGCCCAGAATTTTATTTTTAGCAAAAATATCCCTCAAAAAATGAAAGTAAAATAAAGACATTTTTAAGATAAAGGGAAGAATAAACCATAATCATCAATACTAAATCTGTATTACATTAAGTTCTAAAGAGAAGGCTGAAGAGAATGATGACAGATGAAAACTTGGGATCTTTAGGAAAGAATGAAGACCACTGGAAATGCTAAATATATGTGGAAATATTAAAAACTACTTCCCTTAATTTATTTAAAATATATATATGTGCTTGGGTGCCAGTCACTAAGTGTTTGACTCTCAATCTTGGCTCAAGTCTTGATCTCAGGGTCATTGAGTTCAAGGCCTGCATTGGGCTCCATGTCAGGCATGGAGCTTACTTAAAAAAAAAAAAAATACATATGTGTGTGTGTGTGGCACACATGTGGGCTTAAAGTAAAAATTACAGTGTTTCATTGTAGAGCTTATAATGAAGGTAGATATAATACATATAATCTCTATAAAATAAAACACATGGCATGTAAATGGAGACCATACAGTTATAAGGTTTCTGTATTTCATATGAATGGTGAAATAGTAACTCTAAGTACAATGAAATGGTAAGGGGGTGTTGTAATCCTTAGAAAAAGAAATGCAAATATGTATAGCTAAAAAGCCAAAGGATGAGATAAACAAGAATTCTTAAAAATATTCAATAATCCTCTGCATGGAGCACTGGGTGTTATGCACAAACAATGAATCATGGAACACTACATCTAAAACTAATGATGTAATGTATGGGGAGTAACATAACAATAAAAAAATTTAAAAAAAGAAAAAAAAATTCAATAATCCAAAAGGAGGCTGGAAAAGAAGTACAAAGAAAAATCAGAGGGACAAACATAAAAATTTAAAATAAAATAATATACAATATTATATAAAATAAATATTATGTGTATATAAAATATGTAAAAAAATACATTAAAGTATGCATATAAAATACATAAAATAGATATATATCAGATGGTAGACTTAAATCCAAATATATAAATAAATATCTTAAATATTAATAGAATCAATACTTTAATTAAAAACAGCTTGTCCTTCTTTAAAAAAAAGGGTGGGGGGCACCTGGGTGGCTCAGTTGTTAAGCATCTGCCTTTGGCTCAGGTCATGATCCCAGGGTCCTGGGACCGAGCCCCACATTGGGCTCCCTGCTCAGCAGGAAGCCTGCTTCTCCCTCTCCCATTCCCCCTGCTTGTGTTCCTGCTCTTGCTCTCTCTCTCTCTGTCAAATAAATAAATAAAATCTTAAAAAAAAAAAAAAAAAAGAAGAAGAACTTGTCCTGGGGTGCCTGGGTGGCTTAGTCTGTTAGGTGTCTGACTCTTGATTTCGGCTCAGGTCATGATCTCAGGTTTGTGAGATGAGCCCCGAGTTGTACTGTGCGCTGGGAGTGCAGCCTGCTTAAGATTCTCTCTCCCTCTCCCTCTGCCCCTCCACCCCTTTACTCTCTCTCTTAAGAAAAAAAAAACAAACAAAAAACCTTGTCCAAATGAATCAAAAGGCAACACACAACTACATGCTATCTACAAGATATTTACTTTAAAAAGTTAGCCATTACTTTGAAAGTAATGGCTAAAAATAGATATATCATGCAAACAGTAAGCACAGGAAGGGTGGAATGAATATATTAATATCAGATAAATTAGACTTGAGAAACTAAAAGTATCACCCAAAAAAAAAAAAAATAGATACTTCATCATGATCAAAGGATCAATTCATAAGTAGAAATCATACAAAATGTTTATCTTACCACAACAGAATTAAACTAGAGTTTAATAACAATAAAATATCTAGAAAAAGAGAGAAATTAAATACTCTTCTAAATAATTCATTAGAAATCATAAGAAAAATTAGAAAATATTTTGAACTGAATGACAGTGAAAATACAAATAGGAAAATTTATAAGATGAGCTAAAAGCAATGTTTAGAGGTAATCTTATAGCTTTAAATGTTTATATTAAAAAAGAAGAAAGGTCTAAAATCAAATGCCTAAGGTTTCATCTTAAGATGCCAGAAAAAGATGAGCAAAAAGTAAACCCAAAGTAGGGAGAAGGAAGGAAACATTAAAGAGCAAAAATCAATAGAATAGAAAGCAATAATGAAAAAAAGCCAAAATCTGGTTCTCTGAGAATACCTACATATTTGGTAAATCCTTAGCTAGACTAAACAAGCAAAACAGAAAAGAGCAAACACAAATTACTCCCCCAAAGGATGACAGAGAGATTGCATAAATGAGACCTGGGTATTTAGGACATATGTAGGTCTTGAAGAGAATTACATGGGTTGCAACAACAGTAATGCCTATCTTCTTTCATCCCTAACTGGTTTACTCAGTGAATGAAGAGCAATATTATATGATAAAGTCACACACATTTTTTAATATATGATTTTGAGAAGTTACAATATTTCTTGCTACGATGAAAACATGGGTTTATTATCCTAATTTATAAAAATTAAATTTCTATCATTTTCTCTTTAAGTTTGATTGCTCCTTCTCTTAATTTTGACACAGGACTTCTTTCCACATAAAGTTTTAATTTATCCTGACAATTTATTTCCCCCACAAATGTTAGTTTATTCATTTCTAATTAAATCTATTATATGTGAATATATAGAAATTTTAACAGATTATTCTAAAATCTTTGACCAGTAATCATATAAAATTTAAAGTTTTCTATTAAAAGAACGTAATAATAATAAAAATGGAGAGGGGCCTTTTTTGTGATAGCCTCAACCACTATACATATATATTTTATGTATATACACAGAGTATATTATTTTAATTTGGTTCTACATTGTTCAGGACCAAAATATGATTCTTGCAATTAGTTTTCATTTAACTAGTGAAAATGCGGAGTATAAAAGACAAGTTAACATAGTTTAAACTCTAACAACAAAACTAAGTTTCTCTTTTTTAATGAATCTTTAATGTAAGCTCATTTCTTAGTGGTTTGCCCTTTTGTAAAAAAAATACACTGACAAAAATGTGCAACCATTTGTGGTTTACAAATGAGGTGGATTTGGGTGAAATCATGTTTTCTCACTGTATCTTAAAAAACAGATGTATCTGCTATTAATATACCCAAAGTTATACAAGTATTAAGTTAAAAAAAAATAAAGGATTTCTTATATAGTGGTGTCCTCAAACAAGTTATTTCCTCTCTGGGCATCTGTTTCCTTATCTACAAAAGGGGGATAATAACTACCTTTCAGGGTTACCTAACTGAATTGTGAGATAGCAGACAAGTGATTTGGGAGCAGGCAGGCACCGAGAAAGACATAACTTAGGGATGGGCTAATCTGAATGAATGAGTAAAATCTGAATCGGAAGCATATTAAGTATGTTTCCCTCATGCTATAGCTAATCCAGTAAAGAGCAGCATTTTGATTTTGATAAACCTTTAAAATCTTAAAGCTGGCATAAGGATTACTCAAGTCTCAATATATTTCTTTTATACAGGAAGGTAAGGAATGATAACCTTGGCCAACAATCCACGTCTTCTCCCCAGGAAACCCACAGAAGCCAAATACATGATCTTCACAGATTTGCTATTAACAAGAAAATCACATCACCTATCATATAAGCTTCTGAAGAATAGGGGATATTTTTGAGAGTCGAGACGGGCACAGTAACATAAAGACAACAGGCCTAAATTGGCACTGCCCCAGAGAAACCAGAAAGTAGGATTACTCTACCACCACCACAGCAAAGCTAGATACCACAATTAGAGGCCTTCTATCAATTACTATCTGCCCACCCTCCCACAGCACCTACTTTCCAAATCTCTATTCCTCCCAATATCCTCAATTCATAAAAACACACAATTATCTCCAAACTCATCTCATGGTTTTCCCTAACACAAACATTATGCTGTAGAAAACCTATGACTGCCATTCTCCAAAACATCTTGCCCATTATTCACCATATGTGAATATATGCAACCCATGCCATTTTGGAATGTTGCTGATGTGGCTCAAAGAACTATGATAGCAACAGCAGATCTGAAAGTTAAGCCATCCATGACGTCAAATTTAAAGAAAGTAAGAAGTTTTAAAATATCACAGTATGCAATATAAGCTACTGGGCTTTTCCCCTCTAATGTTTTAATGTTTTTATTTTAATTATCATAGTATAGGCCTCTTAATTTTGCTTATAGGCTACAAGAAGCAAAAAATTACTCCAGAGAGAATACAGGGGGAAAAGATTAAGTCCGAAATACAGGCAAAATGACATTATTAAAGGCTGTTTAAAAGGACCACAAAATTCAAACAAAGATTTAAAATGAATTAAGCTGCTGACTTCTTAGTTGTCATGAGAATTACTTTATATATCTTACACATATGAACAACTCCATTTACTTTATTAAGTAACTTTATATATTTGAAGGATCTCCATCAAGAAGAAAGTATCAGATCACAATAAAGAGATTTCCTACCCTGACCAAACAAAAAAGTTAAAGAAAGTACACTAAAATTTAAGATGTTATTTGTCCCTTGTTCATTAAATAAATACCATTCTGATAAATCACTCTGGAAGTCTCTAGAGTACCATAACCAAAATGGAGATATATTATAAAGCAAAGAAACATTTGATAAAAAATGTGGCACTCTAGAACACATAATATATAAGCAATAAATGGACAGCAGATGTCCTATTATACCAGATAAATGCTTTCAATATCTACAGAATAGGAACAATCACCATAACATCCCTACATAAAATGAATTACTGCCCTCAAAAACCAATACGTCAAGTTTCTTAATTGGCTAATAAGTTCTAAACACATGTAATCAAAACAAATATCCTAATATTTTATCTTTCAAAAAAAACACCAATACTTCAAATAGTCTCTTAAGTAGAGTTCTATAAATAAAGACTATATTTACCATAAAGTAAAACTATACTTAAATTAAATTTTAAAATTATACATTGAATAAATTAACATGAATTCCATGTCAGAATGACATTTTGAACATGGATATCTACTTTCACACCCAACTGAAATCCAACAAAAAAACATAACCACAGGGGGAATTTTTTTTTTTTTTTAATGTACACTCTAAGAAATATCCTATGAAAAGGGAAGCGTCCACTGGTGGCTCAGGGCTCCGTAAAACAAGATGTCATCGAAGGATCTGAAAACAAACTTAACTTTTCCCAAAAAGTTCCCCATTTATTAAAGAAACTCCATTTCACTGTATTAATAATGTACAGTGCCACTCAAGAAACCTTGTAAAGTCACCTAAAACCTTTAGTCCATTCACAGAATTGCCTATTACCGCTGATCCAGGAAAATTCTGCACATTATCATGAACAACAACAACAAAAGGAATCAACATCCATACAAAGCAACTACAATTGAGCCTTAACACAGGTCTGAACTGTGCAGGACCACTTATATGTAGATTTTTTTTCAATAGATGCAGTACAGTACTGTAAATGTATTTTTATTATGATTTTCTTAATAACATTTTCTTTTTTCTAGCTTACTTTATTATATGAATACAGTATACAACATATAACATACAAAATATGTGCTAACCAATTGCTTATGTTATCAATAAGGCTTTTGATCAACAGTAGGATATTAGTAGTTAAGTTTGGAGGGAGTCAAAAATTTTATGTAGATTTTTGACTGCATGGTGGACTGGCACCCCAAGAGTCAACAATATTAAAAAAACAACAACAAAGTTAGAATCAAATATGCCCCACAAAAATACCCACAAAGCAGAGGAGTCTATAACATAATATTCCAACATTAATTAAATATAGCATAGAAGAGATACGTTACTGATAAAAATTCAAGAAAAAGAATGAATCATGGAACACTACATCAAAAACTAATGATGTAATGTATGGTTATTAACATAACAATAAAAAATTAAAGAAAAAAGAATACTCTGATCAAGTCACTAACAACGAAAGAAAGTCACATTGGCATCAGTCTTCTCAAATGCAAGATAAATGGCAAAACAATGGCTTTAATTTTCCTTGAGGAGCTCAAGGGGGGAAACTGTGTTCACAATGTTGTATCTAGTCAAGTTATTCTTCAAGTATCAAAACTATAGAAAAAAAGTGATAAAAGTACTAATTTATGTTAGACTCTAATAAGTCAAGGACATGCTACAATTTCCAGGTTAAGCACTCAAAGTAAATTAAAAGAATGTAAGCTAACAAGCTAAAAAGAAAATGCAATAACATTAAACCAAAGAAGGTAAGAAAGAAGGGGAAAAAAAAGAAAATGGATTGGAACAAATAGAAAACAAAGAAGAGAGATTTAAATCCAAATATAACAGTAATCAATCAATAAATAGACTAAATAGCACAATTGAAAAAGGCTGTCAGACTGAAAAAAGCAAATTATAGACAGCTTTCAAAATGAACACATTAACTATAAAACAAAGTGTGAAAGTAAAAGTATGGGAAAAATATCATGCAAGCACTAAAAAAAGAAAAATGAGATAATGTCAATATCGATACACTTCAATGTAAGAAATATTTGTAGAAATAGAGACATTGCATGATGATGAGGTCACTCCAAAAAGAATACAAAACAATTTTGAACTTGCAAGTCTACAATCAGGATTTGTCTGTGAGTTCTTTCAGTAACTAATAAAATAAGAAGGTGTTGGGGGGTGGGGAGAAGGTAAGATATAAGATTTGAACAAATGGTAGTTAAATTCACTTATTTAACTACATCCCAAAACTGTGTAATATTCATTCTAAACATGTGTGTCTGTTATACTTCTTAAAATAAACCTATGATGTGCCATAAAGCTAATCTCAATACATTTCAAAAATGAAAGGTGTTCAGGGGCGCCTGGCTGGCTCACTAGGTAGAGCATGTGACTCTCGATCTCAGGGTTGTGAGTTCGAGCCCCACATTGGGTGTAGACATTACTTAAAAATAAAATCTTTAAAAAAAAAAATGAAAGAGTTCAGATTATGTTCTGTGACTACAGTGAAATTAAGCAAGAAAAAAACAAGACAACTAGAAAAGCCTCTAAATGTTTGGAAATAATTTTTCAATATAACCCATGGGAAAGAGGAAATTACAATAGATATTTTTTAAATATTTGAACTGAATAAAAACTAAAATATGGCATATCAAAAGTATGTAGGCTAGCTAAAGCACAGTAAAGATGAAAATTTATAGCATTAAAAACACACACCAGAAAATAATAAAAGCTAAAATAAATTATCTAAGCAGCCATTTCAAAGAGTTAGGGGAAAAAACCAGAAAATTATACTCAAGACAAATAGAAATAAAGGCGAAAATTAATGAACCAGAAAGATAGTTAATTTTTTAAAAAGACTCATAAAGTTGATAAATTCTCAGTGGAAATGACAAAAAAAATAGAGAAATCACAAATAAAATAATATTATAGTTAAGTGACCTTTCACCCACAGGGATGTTAAAAGCTCTGGGAATAGCTGTCTCACCACAAACGATTAGAAAAGTAGGCAAAATGTATGAAACAATTATTTCAGACACTGAATAATAAGGTAGCACAAAACTGTGATTCCCCAAGAAAAAGGAAACAAATAAGGGAACCCTAGGATTGCCCCAGCTTACTGCCTTGAGTAAGTTTCCAAGCCACAAAGCAAGGAGAGGGAACCCAAACAGAACTTTGAAGACTTCCTGACTTAAGGAGATAGACCTTCAAGGAGGTCAAGGTGGCTAGAATCTGTAAGGCCTTAGGAAGTTGGACAGAGAGGGATCCAGATATCTGCAGTGGGCTCCCCTAGATCTTCTGACAAGTTCTACTCTATAGATACGTGAGGTGAAATTCCATGCTACATGGGAAAAATACACTGGAAAGCAATAGAAATCCCGAATAGCCTACGGGGGGGAGAAACAGTATTCCACCAGCCAGAGTGGAGACACTTTGTACATGGGGCACTGTACAAAGTATTGATACTAGAGCTAAATAAGCCATACAGTAAAGAGGTATTCTGGACCCATGCTAATGAAGTTTAAAAGCAAGCCTTGATATTGGCAAAATACCATCTGAAGAAGTTAGACCACGGGTACATGAGGGTGTATTATAGTCTTCTCTGCTTTAGTGGATGCTTATAATTTTCAATCAAAGGCTAAAAAAATTATTTGAAACTTCATTTATAAGTTATTTAAAACTCACCATACCAATCACAATGGTTTTTTAATTCAATTCACATAAGCCTACCGACAGAAAGTACCTGAAACCTTATGCCAAAAGACTATTTCAAATACAACCACCACCAATAATGCTATTTCTTTGGAGAAAACATACACATTCTGAATTTTAAGATGAATTCAGTGGGTTAATATTCTTCGACTTTGGTCAGTAATGGACCCTACATCTGCCTCAGAGAAATCTATCTAGATCAGTCAAGTTGCCAACTATTCTAAACTGGAGAACCAAGATCAACTGTCCTCACCAGGGGCAGAGGATCAAGCTTCTAGTTGTGGTAGATCAAGCGATTGTGAACAGGGGTTGCTTGTATATTCCTGACACAGTAATTCCCTATCTATAGTGCCCTAACTGAAATGTTTCTTATCAAAATTTCAGATACATTTATCTGGACCTATAACTGACATCAAGTTTTAAAACAGACTTAACAGAATTCAAAGCTGATAAATAAAAATCAAAACCAATCTCTCATTTACCATGATAGTTTATGCTCTAAAATGTGCATAATAATATGCTTGCTTATTATATCTCTTATTTAGCAATGTTATAGGGCATAACATTTTTCCCTGTTATTACTAAGTATCTTCTACATGCTAAGAAGCATGCTAGCTGTATTCATCTATTTTATCTTTTAATTCTCCACAGTATTTAAACATATAGTTGTTATTGTCCTCTTCTTTTGGTGTTTGGGGGATTTTTTTTCTTGCTTTGGGTGGAGGCGGGTGGGTTTTTGTTTTTTTGTGGGTTTATTTATTTATTTATTTATTTTTTGGTTGGTTGGTTTGGTTTGGTTTTTGCTCTGAGAAAACTGAACTCTCAAGTTTTCAGAGTTCACAGGGCCAATGTGTGATGGAGCTGAAATTTGAACCCAGGTTTCTCCACATCCTTTCAACTACAACACACTGCCAGTAAGATCTGATTGCAGTATCATTTTCAAATAAACTCCATAAAAAAATAAATATCTATACAAACTCATTTCCAAAATATTACCAAAAGACTTAAGTCCACCTTATTACATACAGGTAGATCCATTCAACTAAGTGTCTTGGAATTCTCATCATGTCAATCTTCAAAAATTCCCAATCATCATCTCTAGTCCCCCAATTTTTAAGAGAAGATATTAAAAGATACAATGGGGAAGAGAAAAAAAAAAGCAAAAGAGAAATGCGGAATGCCAGTGCCTCCCCCCTAAAAAAGCATATAACCCACCCACTATGCCAAAGGTTAAGTCATTTAGTTAAGTTCAAAGATCTTCAAAGACTTCTTAGATCCAGATAAGCCCATATGTTACCAAAATTCTAAGGAAAAGCTATTACTTTCCAATCTGCTTCTCATGTTTAAGATACAGAACACACAGATGCTTGGCATCACTCATCAGTCTTCCTAAATTTTCACACCAGATAATCAAGGTCCACCAATAACTTTCCTATCTAAAAATCTCAGAAATGTCTTTATTCCATCAGTGCCTGGTTCACTTGTTAAATCTGAAAGTAACCATAAAAGACCATTCAGTTACTGTACAATAAGTGTTAATTTGCTAATTTCTTCACAGGTAATCAATTAAAATGTAAAATATTAGATAAAATTAGTTGCACTAAATTTAACAGCTGTTCCATAAGCATAATTAGTTTCACAAGGGCCATATGTATTCTGAACAGAGACAGAGTTGAAACAAACAGACAGATTTTAAGCAAGTTCGAGAAAATCTGCATTTAATTAGCAGGTGGGCACTACAACTGCATAACGTTTTTATACATTTATATTTATGAAGTGACAGAAGATCTAAAGGCTTTTTAAAATGGCGTTTATTGTTTGAATGGGAACTGTTTTGCTGCATGCTAAAGTGATTTAAGTCCTTATAGCTCTGCTTTGAAAAAAATCATAAATGGTGAAAGAAAACATGTGGAAAACTGTAAAACTAGAAAGAATTTGCGACAAAAAACAGATACACATACCATAACTAAAAGGAAACTACACTTAATTAAATGTACACTACATCTGGAATATCAGCCTAATAAAATGTGAAACTATTAATTTTCATTGTTCTAAAGGAAATGAGGTCAGTGTCATTTAATAATTCCTCCAATTACATTGGACTAACTCATTGGACTGTATGTTCTGGATACCATCTAATCTTAAAATACTATATATTTTACAATATCCTTAAGTTAAACTTTTTAAATAAAGGCATTTAAATTACAAAGGAGTAGAAGAATAAAATCTGTAAATGAAATTCTTTAGCAGCTGGTAGCTACCAGCATTACATTTTAAACTGTATGACTTTTGCATAAAGTTTTTCATGGATGCCCATAATAAGTAAGAGATTACACTTGTTAGTTCTTATTAGCACAAAAATCATCACTTTAAATATGTAAGTAGAATACATGATTTTAAAAATTAAAATGTTTACCCAGCCAATAATTTCATTAGTGGGCTATATCCATCATATTTAAATATTATAAAAATGTTATTTTTTCAAAGGCAAATGTTTTAAGAAGTCCTTAATTGAGTAATATTTGAAAAAGAAAATGATAATTTTCCAAAATAAAACAGAAAATTGAAGCAAATTCCGGCACTGTCTGTATGTGTGGGAAAGAATTAGAGAGGAGGAGAGTGCTTGCTTATCAACTAAGTGAATGTAAAAATCTTAATGTTTCTTCACCTAGATAAATAATGTACCATCGCACTTAGGTATCAAAGATACTAAACTTCAAATTTTTTCTTTAAAAAGAAAAATGAAAAAATTTAAATTATTAAACATAAATTTTTATTTTGGCATCCTATTTTTGGAAATCAAATATGAACTTAGCACACTTTCTAATTTGAAATACTTAAATCTCTACATGAAAAATTTTAAGTGTCATGGAATTCTTACATCAAAAACAATCTTTTTAAACAAATTTGATTATAAAATCAAACTCTAATAACTTCATGTGTTTTATAATTAACATTAATAATTACTTCATATTCAAAAATAAAACAGAAAAATACAGATTCCTCTGCCCCGAAATAATTAAGTTTTTTTAACTGAAATTTTTCATTAAAGGATTACTTCCTTATTCATAATAGATAAAAACTAAAAAGAACAAAAATCTTAACATATTTCAATTATATAGCAAATTCTATGGTTTTAAAGCTGGAGGGAAATCTTAAGACACTGAACAGTTTAGTTTTAAGTTATTTACTAAAAACATTTTTTAAATTATTTTTAAAAAGCCTCAAGTGACTTGCTGCAAGACTTCATACAATGCAAATACATAAAACATAAAACTTAAATGGACAGACTGATGAGTTTATAAATCAGACCACATTCTGCTGCCTTTAAGTAGGAGTTCCAATTCTTTGTTTTTTGCTGCTCTTCCAAAAGTGAACAAATTGTGCAACAAAGGCAATTAATGGTAATAAAACAATCAGAGAAAACAAGATACCTACGGCATGGAACTTTCCTCAATACTCAACATATAAGTGAAAACCAGGATGGCTACACCCAGCATTATTGTGTACTGTACTGTACTGAATTGTATGCTCAGGTACAAGATGAATTCTTGAAATTGAGGTATGTATGTATTAGTTTATTCCTGATTGCAAGTGAGTACTCTAAAAATAATCCTAGTGTGGTTTCTCCCCTTATAAACTATACAATAGGAAGCAGGGGAGATTTTTTTGAAGAAACCATCTATATATTTAAGGTCTTATTCCAAAGTACAAGAAGAAACAAAGGCAAAATAGAAATGTGGAAGAATGTTTTAAATAGTTAAATCAAAATTCAAAAGTCATACTTTTTCCTGGTTCCCTCCTGGATCTTTACCCTGCATGTTTCCAAAGTGATTTGATAAAGGTATTCACAAATTCAAGTTCAAAATGCAGTACAAATAATTGATTATATACTATTGGAAATAGCATCAACAAGTAAAGACCTAAACCTAACCCTAGAAGTGGGAGCTCACCTCAACAGCACATAGCAAGTGTGGAATTTTATCAACAATAAAACCAAAAACAAAATCTTCAGGCTCATATTTACACTTAAAATTATCATTTTACTGTTTACTATTACATAATTTCTTTTCTCTTCAAAGGTCCTTGATAAAAAGAAATGGTTTCAATACATAATTATGTCTAACTACTTTAAGCTGACATTTTCCTTTTTAAACAAGACAAGCAAAAACAACTTTCAAACTAAATCAATATTAAAATGAATAGCCCATAAGTTCACTAGAAGAACAAATTACTCAGATAATACAAAAGTACTTCTTTTTTTAAATCATTCATTTCCCTTTCACTACTGATTAAGGGAAGAGGAGGCTACATATTTTAAAAAGTAACTTTGTAAAAAAAAAAATAGGGTAATTTTGTAAGTATCCTTTGACTTGGCACAGGAAAAAGAATATTAAAACCCACTTTATTCTCTTGAAAATAAGATTAATAAAACCAGTGTATTCTCTTAAAAATTATTTTTTAAATTCTCAAATTATCACCCAGAGTTTTCTTTATAAACAGAAAGTAAGCTACTTTCCCATTAAATTACTTACATTTATTTGCATTAATAGAGATTAATGTGGAGGAAGTGTGAGAACTGGAAGCAGTGACAACTGACAACCTAATTATAAAAGGAGAATAGATAAAAATAGAAGTACCTTACAATCTAGTAATTGCACTACTGGGTATTTAGCCCCCCCAAAACCCACAAAAACTAATTCAAAGAAATAGATGCACCCCTATGTTTATACCTGATTTTTCAAAATAGCCACATTAGGGACACAGCCCAAGTGTACATCAATAAATAAATGGATAAAGAAGATGGTGTGTGGGGGGGGGTAGGGGGGGTGTACAATGGAATATTATTCAGCCATAAAAAAGGAATGAAATCTTGCCATGTGCAACATGGATGGAGCTAGAGGAATAATACTAAGTGAAATAAGTCAGTCAAAGAAAGATAAATACCATACGATTTCACTCATATGTGGAATTTAAGAAACAAAACAAACAAGCAAAGGAAAAAAAAAAAAGGAGAGAGAGAGAGAGGGGCCAAGAAACAGACTCTCTTAACTAATGAGAACAAACTGTTGGTTACTTGAAGGAGGGGAGTGGGGAGATGGATGAAATGGGTGATGGGGATTAAGAAAGTGCACTTGTCGTGATGAGTACCAGGTGTTGTATGGGAGTGTGGAATCACCATATTGTACACCTGAAACTAATACAACTCTGTATGTTAACTATATTGGAATTAAAATAAAATAAAAAATAATAAAAAAAGAGATAAGCAGAATATACTTAAAAATAAGACACTGGAACTATCAAATCAGAATACTGTGGGACTATCTAGCCTACTAGTCAAAAATGCACTTTATAGCATTACCATACAGCTCAATATACCATGTCATAATTGATATTCATAAAGGTCCCAAGTCATTAGCAAAAACAGAATACAACTGCACTTGAACTTCCTTTTCAAAATCAAAAAACAAAACTGCTACTCATGAAAACTAAAACCCGAAATACCTATCCTTAGGGAGGAATATTATCCAAACCATCTTAAATCATAAAAAAAAAGAATTCTAATTATTATTTGAACCATTCTGTCCTTTGAAAGCAAAGTACTGAACCTGTGCAAAAAAAAAAAAAAAAAAAGCTTAAAATGAAAAAAGGTTTCCACACAAACTCTCAAAGTATTTTCCATTAACACTTAGCCTACAGTATTAACTCTTAGAGCCTGAAGAAACCTAAGACTGCCTTACATACTCATATTTGGACCTGAGTAAGCCAGACTCCAGAATACCAAGAAAAATATCTTATGAAGGGATTTAAAACAAAGTTTATAATCTCAGGCATACTGACAAGCCAATATGAATCCCAGTTGGGGTTTCCCTAACACCCTAATAAAAGAATTTATACATGTCAGTTATATATTTGACATTACAAACTTTATAAATGATTTGTGATTAATGTATAAAACTGAAAAGACAAAAAAATTAAAAAGTAAACTGAGAAGACAAAAACACATAAACACCTTCCTGCCTTATGTCATTTGCATTGGCTCTTCCCACTGTCTCAACACTGTTTCCCAAGCATATCAGACTCCTTTACTTCTCAAATCTCTATCCAAATGTCATCTTTTCATTAACTTCTATAATGGCCACTCCGCTAAATACTGAAACCTGACCTCTCCCCTGACATCCACAGCACTCAATTCCCCACACCTTGTCCTATTTTTCTTTTTTCATTACATTAAACTTAACATTTACATTGTTTACTTATATTTATTGTCTATTAACTAACCTCCTTGCTAGAATGTAAACTCTAAAAGGACAATCTCTTTTATTAACTGACATATCCCAAGTGCTTAGCCACAAAGAAGAGACTAAAATACTTGTTAAAAATAAATTCATATACAACTTTCCTGATTTTTCCCATTTTCTTTTAATCTTGCATGATTATTTAATATTTTTCCTTAATAAATTCATTTAAATATTTGTTATCTAATTTGTCATTTCCATGTATCTAAATTATCTTACTATTAGAAAGTAATGACATCTCTTCTTCCTAATAAAATGGCATATGTACAACTACAAGATAAATTATAATAACACTATGAACTATTCTGGTTCAAATTTTCATTGCTTTGTGTCTTTCACACTATACCAATAACAATTAAGAAAACACATTAAGAAAACTGCAATGAAGTGGTTACTCTAAGCCAGTCTATGTTATGAAGTTCCAAGAAGGATCCTTACTATGCCACATTTATCCAATTCATTTTGTTCCCTTATCCTAACTGCTCCTCAATACAGTTTATGAAAAGCATTTCATAAACTTGCAGGACTCAAATGAGTTTACTGATCATCTAGTTCAAGGATTGTCAACCTTGGCCCATCCTCTGTCACCTTGACTTTTAAAAATATAATTATGGCCAAAAATAAAAATAAATAAATAAACCTTGACCTACACCTCATATCTTATACAAAAATTAACTCAAAGTAGATCAGAGAATTAAAAGTAAAACAGGAAATTATAAAACTTTTAGAAGAAAAATTGGGAAAAAAGCTGGGAATCTAGTACTTAGCAAAGAGTTATCAGATTTGATAACAAAAACACAATCCATTAAGGGAAAAACTGAAAAATTAGACTTCATAAAAATTTAAACTTTTGCTCTGCTCTGTAAAAGACCCCATCAAGAGAATGAAGATTAGGAGAGAGCTAATAGATTAGGAGAAAATATTTGCGCCACATATCTGACAAAAATATCATGAACTCTTAGAACACAAAAGCAAAAAACAAAACAAAACCCTCAAAACTCATCAGTTAAAAAGAAAAAAAAGGACAATTCCCTGGGAAAATGAAAACACATTAACAGAAATTTCACCAAAGTGTATATACAGATAACAAATAATCAGATGAAAAGACAAAAATTAGAATCATATGGATTTGGGGGGTAAAATGGAAAATAAGAGCACACTGAGGTCACCCCATCCCACATTTACAACTAGATATCATCCTTATCCAGATAAATAAACTGGAGAGCAATCTGAAGACTGGCAGAACAAACTCCACAACTAAATATAAGAAGACAACATATAGTGATAAAGAAAAAATTTTAAAAGCAGCAAGACAAAAGAAGACGGTAACTTAAAAGGGAAAACCCATAAGGCTAGCAGAAGATTTTCCAATAGAAACTTTGCAAGCTGGAAGGGAGTGGGGCATGATATATTCAAAGTGCTGAATGAGAAAAACCTGTAGCCAAGAATACTCTATCCAGCAAGGCTATCATTCATAATAGAAGGAGAGATTAAAAGTTTCCCAGACAAACAAACACTAAAAGAGTTCATGACCACTAAACCAGCCCTAGAGGAAATATTAAAGGGGACCCTTTGAGTGGATAGGAGAGACCAAAAGTGACAGTATAAAGGAAGGAGACACAAAAGTGTAAAAATGAATATGTCTGTAAAAAATCAGTTAAGGAATTCACAAAATAAAGGGGTATAAAATATAACAACATATACTTAAAATCTGAGGAGGAGAGGAATAAAGAATGGGATCAAACCTAAAGGACCATCAACTTAACATAGACTGCTACATGCAGAAAAAGTTATACACAAACCTAATTGTTACCAAATATCAAAAACCACTAATAAACATGCAAAGAATAAAGAGAAAGACATCCAAATACATCACTAAAGAAAATCAGAAAACTGAAAAAGAGCAAGAAGAGAAAAAGGAACAGAGAAAATCTTCAGAAACAGCCACAAAATACATAATAAAATGACAATAAATAAATATCTTTCAGTAATTACTTTGAATGCAAATGGACTAAACACTCCAAGACACTGGGTGACAGAATGGATAAAAAGAAAAAAACAAGACCCATCTATGTGATGCCTATAAGAACTCATTTAAGACAGAAAGACACCAGCAGATTGAAAGTGAAGGGATGGAGAAACATCTATCATGCAAATGGATGTCAAAAGAAAGCCAGAGTAGCAATACTTATAATAGGACAAAATAAATTTTAAAAATAAAGACTGAAACAAGAGACAAAGACATTATATAATCATAAAGGGAACAAACCAATAAGAAGATATAACAATTGTAAATATTTATGCACCCAACATAGGAGCACCCAAATATATAAAACAGTTAAAAGCAAACATAAAGGAACTAATCAATAATAATACAATAATAGTAGGGGACTTTAACACCCCACTTATATCAATGGACAGATCAACCTAAAGAGAAAATCAACAAGGAAACAATGTCTTTGAATGACACACTGGAACAGATGAATTTAACAGATATATTCAGAACATTCCATCCTAAAACAACAAAACAGACATTCTTTTCAAGTGTACATGGAACAAAATCCAGAATAAATCACATATTAGCTCACAAAACCAGCCTCAACAAATTCAAAAAGATCGAAGTCATACCATGCATCTTTCCTGACCACAAAGCTATAGAAGTCAAAGACAAGAAAAAATCTGGAAAGACCACAAATACATGGAGGTTAAATAACATGCTACTAAACAATGAATTTGTCAACCAGGAAAAATTAATTAATTAATTAATTAAAAATACATGGAAACAGATGAAAATGAAAACATAATGGTCCAAAACCTTTGGAATGCAGCAAAAGTGATTCTAAGAGAGAAGTTTATAGGAATACAGACCGGCCTCAAGAAGCAATAAAAAAAATGTAAAATAAACAACCTAACATCACACCTAAAGAAGCAGGAACAAGAACAACAAACAAGACTTAAAACCAGCAAAAGGAAGGAAAGAGTGAAGATTAGAGCAGAAATAAATTATACAGAAACTAAACAAACAAACAAATAAACAAAAACCCACAATAAAACAGATCCATGAAACCAGTAGCTGGTTCTCCGAAAAAAAAAAAATAAGTAAAATTGATAAACCTTTAGCCAGGCTTACTAATGAAAAAAAGAGATAAGACTCAAAATCACAAATGAGAGAGAAGAAATAACCAACACCACAGAAATACAAAATATGAGAGTATTATGAAAAACTATATGCCAATAAATTGGACGACCTACAAGAAATGGGTAAATTCCTAGAAACATAAACTACCAAAACAGAAACAGGAAGAAATAGAAAAGTTGAACAGACCAATTACCAGCAAAGAAGGTAAATCCATAATCAAAAAACTCCCCCAAAATGAAAGTTTTTTGTACTGGCACATAATGTACAGGAACAGACCAGATGGCTTCATAGGCAAATTCCACTAAACATTTAAAGAGTTAATACCTATTCTTCTCAAACTATTCCAAAAAAATAGAAAAGGAAGAAAAACAGAATTCTAAGTTCATTCTTGAGGTCAGCATTATTGTGATACCAAACCCAAATAAAGATACCACTAAAAGGGGCACCTGGGTGGCCCAGTCATTTGAGCATCCAACTCTCAATCTCAGCTCAAGTCTTAATCTCAGGGTCCTGAGTTTAAGCCCTGTGTTAGGCTCCATGCATGGAGCCTACTTAAACGAACAAACAAATAAATAAATGATACCACTAAAAAAGAGAATTAATGGGCCAAAATCCCTGAGGAACATAGATACAAAATTCCTCAACAAAACACTAGTAAGCCCCTATGTTTATAGCAGCAGTATTTACAACAGCCAAGATATGGAAGCAACCTAACTTCTTTGTGCAGATGAATGCTACTGACTTTTTTATTTTATTAACATACTATATTATTTGTTTCAGGGTACAAGTCTGTGATTCATCAGTCTTACACAATTCACAGTGCTCACCATAGTACATACCCTCCCCAGCGTCCATCACCCAGCTACCCCATCCCTCCCACCACCCTCCCCTCCAGCAACCCTCAGTTTGTTTCCTGAGATTGAGTCTTATGGTTTATCTACCCCTCCGGTTTCATCTTGTTTCATTTTTCCCTCCCTTCCCCTATGATCCTCTGTCTTGTTTCTCAAATTCCTCATATCAGTGAGATCCTATGATACTTATCTTTCTCTGATTGACTTACTTCGTTTAGCATAATACACTCTAGTTCCATCCAAGTCATTGCAAATGGCAAGATTTCATTTAGTAACTTTTAAAATAAATATTTAGGAATAAATGTAACAAAAATGTTCAAAACCTAATTTTTTTAAAAAACAACAAAACTGTAAAGCAATCCTGAAACACCAAAAATAAACTGAAAAAGTGGAAAGACATCCCTGTCATTGGTTATGCTGTCTCAATTTCATCATGGTGGCAGTTCTTAAATCAATTTCAAATTTAAGGCAATCCCAATAAAAACTGCAATAAGTACTTCTATGGAGCTAAAATAAATTGAAGCTAAATTTCATATGGAAAAATAAATATCTAAGAATAGCTAGGAAACCACTAAAATGTAAACAACTCTCAAAAGAGAATAGCTCAACCAGGTATTAAAACATGCTACAAAGCCTTTATAATTAGAATGGATTTGTCCTGGCGCATAATGTACAGGAACAGAACAGAAAGTCCAGAAATATATCTGACTGCATGTAAATGACTAGTATATAATAAAGGTGGTATCAGTGGGGTAAACACAATCTTTTAAAAAACTGGTTTAAGGTTGATGATAATTATTTGGAAGAAAATAAAATCAGGTTCACCACATCATATACAAGAATAAATCTCAAATGGATTAGAGATGTACATGTAAATACAAAATTCTAAAATGTGAATTCACCTATAACCTGGATGTAGCTAGAGGTTCTCTGACTATGTCCAAAATTCCAGGTATAAGACTGCTAAATCTGACGCAAAATAGGGGGAAATATTTGCAAATCTATCACAGATAAAGGGCTAATACTATAATTAAAAAGTAAGTCATAGAAGAACAGAACAATATTAATTGTTGCTTTCAAGAAACATATATAAAACATGAGGACATAGAAAGTTTGATAGTATAAAGATGGGGAAAAGATGTACCAGGCAAACATTAACCAAAATAGTCACATTGGACAAACTAGATTTTAAGACCAAACAAATTTACTACAGCAAAGGACAAACATTTTATAATTATGAAAAGCTTGAGAGAATTGTAACTCATATTTGTAGGCATGCATAATAATACAGCCTAAGAATTCATTAATATAAAGAGAGGAGAAATTTTAACAGATAATTCTCAGTAATTGAGAACTAACATACAAAAAGATCAGGACAGCAACAGGATATCTGAAGAAGATTTAAAAATACGACCTAATCAGTAAATAGACAATTCTACTAATAAAAAAATACACAATTTTTTTTTTTTAAGATATATCTATACCACATTTACAGAGCTTGGCTTTCTATACGCTGGACCATGGAGCAGTCCCAACAAATGTTAAAGGACTGGAAGTGTTCAAAATATGTTCACTCAGCAAAGAGCCATAATAAAATTACACTAGAATACAGTAACAGAAAGATAAAACTAAAATAAACAAACTAAAAACAGAAACAAAAAAAACCACAAAGAATACTTTTGCTTGGAAATTTCAAGATGAACTTCTAAATAACCCATGGGTCACAGAAGATACTAGGATGTAGATCAGAAAATATCCTTTATTGAACAATAGTAATAATAATCCTTGCAACTTATGAGATACAGTTAAAGTTGTGCTTAGAGAAAAATGTATAACCATATATGGACATATTAAGTGAAAAAAAGACTAAAAAACCAATGATGTAAGCATCCACCTCAAGAATTCATTAAAAAATGACCAGCAAATCAAATCCAAAGAGAGGAAGAAAATACGTCAAGCAAAAATTAATAATTAGAAAATAAATGAGAAAGGGCAGTAAAACAAAGTTAATACTTTGAAAAAACTTTAAAAATTGATGAATCCTAGAATGGGAGAACCCAGAAATAAACCCACACTTATATGGTCAATTAATCTACGAAAAAGAAGGCAAGAATATACAATGAGGAAAAGATAGTCTCTTCAACAAATGGTGTTGGGAAAACTGGACATCTACATGCAAAAGAATGGAACTGGATCACTTTCTTACATCATACACAAAAATAAATTCAAAATGGAATAAACACCTAAATGTGAGACTGGAAACCATAAAACTCCTAAAAGAAAACATAAGCAGTGATTTCTTTGACATCAGCTAGATGTAGAAACATTTTTCTAAATATGTCTTCTTACAAAAGAGAAACAAAAGCAAAAATAAACTACTGGGACTACACCAAAATAAAAGCTTTTACACAGAGAAGAAAACTATCAACAAAACCAGCAACCTACTGAATGGGAGAAGGTATTTGCAAATGATATATTCAATAAAGAGTTAATATACAAAATATATAAATAACTTATACAACACAAAAAAACACAAATAATCCAATTTAAAAATGGGCACAGCACCTGAACAGCGATTTTCCAAAGACAACAGATGGCCAACAAATGCTCATCATCAGGGAAATGCAAATCAAAACCACACTGAGATATCACCTCATACCTGTCAGAATGGCTAAATTCAAAAACAAAACAAATAACCAGTGTTGACGAGGATGTGGAGAAAATGAACACTCATGCACTGTTGGTTAAGAATGTAAATTGGTACAGCAACTATGGAAAACAGTACAGAAGTTCCTCAAAAAATTAAAAATAGAATTACCATATGATCCAATAATTCCAGTACTTAACCAAAGAAAACAAAAAAACATTAATTTGAAAAAATATATGCATCCCTATGTTTACTGTGGCACTATTTACAATGGCCAAGATATGGAAATAACCCAGTGTCTATCCACAGATGAATGGATAAAGAATTTGTGGTCTGTGCGTGTGTGTGTGTGTGTGTGTGTGTGTGTGTGTGTGTATAATGGAATATTAGTCATAAAAAAGAATGAGATCTTGCCATTTGCAACAACATGGATGGGCCAAGAAGGTATAATGCTAAGTGAAATATGTCAGTCAGAGAAAGACAACATGTGATTTCACTCATGTGGAATATAAGAAACAAAACAAGAAAACAAGAGACAAACCAAAAAACAGACTCAAATGCAGAAAACACACCATGATTACAGGGGCTGAGGTGGGGGGAGATGGGTGAAATAGATAAAGGGGATTAAGAATACACTTATCATGATGAGCACTGAGAAATATATAGAAATGTTGAATCATTATATTGTACATCTGAAACTAATATAATGCTGCATGTTAATTATACTTCAAAAAAAAAAACTGATGAATCCTTGGTGAGATCAAGAAAAATTAAGAAAAATGGAGGAACTTCAAATAACTATTACCAAGAATGAAAAAGGGATCATCATCACAACAGAGTCTATGATATAAAAAAAAAATGTGTTAGAAATAATTTCCTGTGAATAAATTTAAAAAATTAAATTCAATGAATAAACACCTGACACATACAAAATTAGAAAATCTGATGTCAAGTCTCTCCATATTGATTTATAAAGCCAATAAAATCCAATCAAAATCCCAGTATTTTCTTTTTTTCTAGAAATAGGGAAGATGTGGGGCGCCAGGGTGGCACACTCGGTTAAGCGTCTACCTTTGTTCGGTTCAGGTTATGATTCCAGAATCCTGGGATTGAGTCCCACATCTGGCTCCCTGTTTCCACAGGGAGTCTGCTTCTCCCTCTGCCCCTCCCCCTACTCATTCTCACAATCGCTCTCTCTCTCTCTCAAATAAATAAAATCTTAAAAAAAAAAAGAAATAGGCAAGATGATTCAAAAAATTCATGGATATAGGGCGCCTGGGTGGCTCAGTCGTTGAGCATCTGCCTTCGGCTCGGGTCATGATCCCGGGGTCCCGGGATTGAGTCCCACATCGGGCTCCCTGCTCGACGGGAGGCCTGCTTCTCCCTCTCCCACTCCCCCTGCTTGTGTTCCTGCTCTCGCTATCTCTCTCTGTCAAATAAATAAAATCTTTAAAAAAAGAAAAAAAAAATTCATGGATATACACATGGTCAAAATTAGCCAACATACTCTTATGGAAAAAGAACTAGATTGAAAAATTAATCTGATATCAAGACTTAATTTAAGCACCAGTAATCAATTAAGATGGTATAGTAAGGATAAACAAATCAATGGAATGGAATTGAGAATTCAAAAGATCCATGAACATATGGGCACGTGATTAGGACAATCCCCTAAAAAGCAGCGAAAAAAGGAAAGTCTTTTCTTTCTTTTATTGAAGAATAATTGCCAAACCACATTGTATTAGTTTCAGGTGCACAACACAATGACTTGATATTTATATAAATTATGAAATGGTCACCACAATAAGTCTAGTTATCATCTGTCACCATACAAAGTTTTCATAATATACTGGCTATATTCCCCATGCTGTACATCACATCCCCATGTTTTATTTATTTTATAACTGCAAGAAGTTAAAGTCTTTTCAATAAGTAGTATTTGGTCAACTGAATGACCATTAAAAACAAGAACAAAAACAAAAAACTTCACACTGTACATACCACACATAAAAATAAATTCCAGATTTCAGGGTTAAATGTAAAACTAAATAGAGTTTCTAAGAGGTTTGTTCATGATGTTGGGATAAGCAACAATTTCTTTACAGAGACACAAAAAGCACTAACCACGAAAGAAAGCCTACATTAAAATTAGGAAGTCCTGAATTTCAAAAGACACCCTTATAAAAGCAAAATGACAAGCCAGAGAGTGGAAGAAGATACTTAACATACAAATTAACAGACAAAGGGCCTTATAACCAGAATATATTTTTTTAAAAAATACCAAAACCTTAAAAACTGCTACAAATCATTAAGAAACAGACTTCCTAATATAAAAAATAGACAAGAGATTTAAACAGACACTTCATAAAAAGAGAATATCCAAATGGCCAATAAAGGCATGAAAATGTGCTCAAGCCAACAGGGGAATAAAATAAAAACCCAAATAGATATCCATCTAAATGGTTAAATTAAAATAACCGATATCAAATGTTGGTATGGATGTGGAGTGAAGAAAACTCTCATACACCTCTAGTGGGAATTTAAATGAGTATAAAACATTTTGGAAAATAGTATGGCATTAATTTAAACATATACATATTCTATAACACAGCAATTTCACTCCTAAGTATATACACAAAAGAAAGGGATACACATAGCCAAACCAGACATGAAGGAAAGTGTTTAGTACCATTCTTTGTAACGCCAAAAATGCGAACAACCCAGCATTGGTAAAATAAAGAAATAACGTAGATAATAAATTGTGGGATATTTATATTATAGAATAATATTCAGTAACAAACTACAATGACATGAAAAAACATAAATGAATCTCATAAACAATGTTATGCAGAAGAAGCCATGTAAAGAAGATTACATCTAATGAATCCATTTATACAAAGTTCAAAAAAGGCAAAACTAATCTACGTATTTAGAAGTCAGTAGAGTGGGTGCCTGGGTGGCTCAGTTGGTTAAGCGACTGCCTTCGGCTCAGGTCATGATCCCAGGGTCCTGGGATCGAGTCCCACATCGGGCTCCCGGCTCAGCAGGAAGCCTGCTTCTCTCTCTCCCACTCCCCCTGCTTGTGTTCCTGCTCTCGCTGTCTCTGTCTCTGTCAAATAAATAAATAAAATCTTTAAAAAAAAAAAAAAAAAGAAGTCAGTAGAGTGACTACCCATGGCCATCTATTGCATATGTGAAGAATTGAAAAAAGGAAATGATTGTAAGGCGTATGAGCAGGGATTCAAGGGTATTCTTAATATTCTATTTCTAGACCTCAGTAGTGTTTAGAGGGGTATGTTCATTATTTGATAATTCTTGAGCTCCACACTTATGACTTCTGCATTTAATCCATTATATGGGGCACCTGGGTGGCTCAGGTCATGATCCCAGGGTCCTAGGATGGAGCCCCGCATCAGGCTCCCCGCTCAGTGGGGAGTCTGCTTCTCTCTCTTGCTCTGTCATTCCCCCTGCTTGTGCTCTCTCTCAAATAAATAAAATCTTTAAAAAAAAAAAAAATCCATTATGTGATATTAATAAAAAGCTTTAACTAAATTAAAGTTCATCTATCTTACTTATTGATTTGAGACTCATCTTTCTGAAATAATTTCCTAGGTACCAGGCTCAGTTTAATTTTGAAAGCACAACTAATTAAAATTTAAATCAACCCTTCATTAAGCAATATCAAAATGCCAAGCATTAAGCTAAGTCTTGACATGGCTACAATGCCAATGGTGAGATAACAAATACGATCTCATACTCTTGGGGGTTTTTTTCTTTTTTAATGACTTTATTGAGATATACTTTAATATTTGTACAATTTTCAATGACTTTTTAGCAAATTTACCAAGTTCTACAACCACCACCATAAATCCATTTTAGATCATTTTCATTATCCCAAAAGAGCCCTCATATTCATTTACTATTAATCCCCACCCCTCACTCCACCTTAGTCAATCACTAATCTATTTTATGTCTTCATAGATTTGCCTTTTCTGGACATTTCAAATAAATGAAATCATACAGTATGTGCTCTCATACCTGGTTTCATTCACTTAGCATAATATATCCAAATCATAGCATGTATCAGTAGCTTGTACCTGTGTATTACTGAATAATATACCATTACATGGCTATGTCATATTTTTTAATCCATTTATTAGCTGGTAGACATTTGGGTTGTTTCCACCTTTAGGCTATTATAAATAACGCTGTTGAAAAACATTCATGTGCCAACTCTTTGTATGGATATATGTTTTCATTTCTCTTGAGTAAATCCCTATGGGTGGAATTGCTGGTTCATACGGTAAATTTATGTTTAACTTTCTTGGTTAATTAATGTATATTCAATTAGATAGATAGACAGATGTACAGAATCTAAGTAGAAAGCAAGAATGGTGATCAGGAAGGATTTATAGAAAATTTAAGATTTGAGGTTAATCTTAAAATGTCTTAAGATTTGAATATCAGTAATAGGTGTGCTTTTATTAAAAACAAGTATTTCAAATTAATGTTTGATGCAAAGCATCCAATTTTTAGTTAAAGCAACAGATTCTGCACAGCTAGAAAAATGCAACTGACACTGAAGGACTGAGTTATGAGCAAATGGTCCATATTCCCCAGCAATATGTAAATCTTAAAGTATTAAAATAACCATAATTTTCAAATAAAAACTACTAATCATTTCTAACATAAAAAATACATTAAACATCCTACAGATGAATGCTGAATAACTATGTTTAATTTTAGGAACTTTTTCAATGGCCCAAAAGCTCATTCCCTGGATTAAAATGTAAATAAATATATGCTAACTAAGCTTTTTAACCTAGAGTGGTCAACTAAATCAACGAACTATCAAGTTAACTCTAAGTTTGGAAGAGAGATGTACTGCTAACATATTCCTTTTCTTTTAATATCTCACTCAACACAACATGCAAAAGTTGTTCTTTAAAAAATTATCTTCACAATTGCATGAAAAAAAATATTGTTTTCTTCATTACTTATTTTTCCTAGTTAAGCACAACAGGTAATATACCAATGTCTATATGAGTGGCAAAGTACAATAAATACATAACAAAAAGATAAATATTTCACTCAACAGTAAAATCATGAACAGTTAAAACCATTCTCCTTCATGGGTTTTAGCAATTTCATTAAGATACATCTAGGTGTGGTTTTGTTTGAGTTTATCCTATTTGGGATTAACTGAGCTTACTTCTTATAAAAATTGTATGTTTGTCATCAAATTTGAGCAATTTCTGCCCATTACTTCCTGAAATATCTTTTCTATCCTATTCTCTCTCTTTTTCATTCTAGGACTCTAATTACATGCATGCTAGATATTTTATTACTGTTCCATGTGTTCCTGACTTTTCATTCACTGTTTTTAATATTTTTCTCCTCATTATTTTTCAGACTGGATTATTTATGTATCTTCAAGTTCACGGATTCTTTGTCATTTCCATTCTAATACTGAGTCCATTCAGTACATTTTTTATTTCATATACTGTATTTTTCAATTCTAAAATTTCCATTTAGCTTTCTTTTCTAGTTTCTATTCTCTACCCAGAAGTTCTTTCTATTCATTTCAAAAGGGTTTACCTTTACCTCATGTGCATAGTTATAACAGCCGTTTTAAAGTCTTCATCTGACTTTAAGTCCAACATCTGGTTCATTTTGGAGTTGGCATGTTGTCTTTTCTGTTAAATACTGGTCAGATTTTTCTGGTTCTTTGTACTCTGAGTATTTTGGTTTGTATTCTGGACATTTTGAATATGATGTTGCAAGACTCTGGGGCTTGTTAAAGTTCTCTGTAAATTGATTTTGTTGTTTTGTAGGCAACTAACCTGGTTGGGTTTAGATCAAAAGTTCTGCCTCACTTTCTGTGGGTTGTAGTTCCAATGTCAGTTCAGTTTTCAAAGCTTTTGCTATGTTGCTTATATTTTTTCAAAGCTTTTGCTATGTTGCTTATATCTGTGTATTTATGTGCAGCTCATAGGTGAGCCCAGGCCTTGTAGCAGTCATATACACAATGAGAGGATCTCTTTCTCTATTCTCTTTTTTCTGGGATTATCCGCATATTCTCCAGCTCATAGAACTTCTTTCTCCAGGCCTCTGGAGGGAAATATGGGGGTTTTCTTGGAGCTTTAGCTGCCTCTGCTGCCATCATGCAGTTCTACATGAGTAGGATGTCTCTGGAGGCCAACAAAGCAGTGAGAGAAAAGAGGAATAAAAAGATAACAGGGACTCCACAGTCCACATCTGGGGCTGTCCTCAGGGCAGGGCCAGGAGAAAAAAAAAAAGGAGGGGGTATGAAAATGAACAAAAAACAAGTATTCCCCCTACTTCTCTGACTCATAGGGTCTCCTTTTTCCTTCTTTTAGCCAGACATTTGAGGCTTCCTAAGAGCTTTTGCTGCCCATTACACAATTCTGCAAAGACAACTTGTCTGGGTCAAATCTGGGACAGTAAAGAGTAAATAAAATGGGCAACTCTGAGCACATGGGTCACTTCTTCATGTTTTGGCTCTCCTCCCCCATCTACCTGCTATTGTTTCTGAGCCATAAAGTAGTTTCTTTTAGCATTTTGTTCAGAGGTTTAGTTGTATCAATGAGAGGCAGGCTAAATGGACTTTATCTTTTAAAGCATGATACACTATATACCCCTCAAGCACCATAAATCCAAAGGACTTGTATAATTAATTTATACCCCCACACATTGTTCCAAATAAATATAAATATATATATACATATATATATATGATAAAGAAAAATTTCATAACAGAATAAGGAAGAACAAAGGAAAAGAAAAAACAGAACCAGGAAAAAGGTTAATATGAAAACAGAACATAAGTCCCTTTTATTTGCTAGACTTAGACCAAAATCTGGCTTCAAGATTCCCAACAGCTACCTCAAAAGAAGAACATAATGTTCACAGTATAAAAACAAACCAGGTTATCAAACCAAATACAACTCTCTCTGACCCTGAGACCATTGTTAAAATAAACCCTCTAGCGGCACCGGGGTGGCTCAGTCTTAAGCGTCTGCCTTCAGCTCAGGTCATGATCCCAGGGTCCTGGGATGGAGCCCCGCATTGGGCTCCCTGCTCAGTGGGAAGCCTGCTTCTGCCTCTTCCACTCCCCCTGCTTGTGTTCCCTCTCTCACTGTGTCTCTCTCTGTCAAATAAATAAATTTAAAATAAAAATAAAAATAAAATAAACTCTCTAATAAATTTCACAGGATAATTTGCAATAACTTCCCTAAATAAAGGCCACATGCCAAAAACAATCAGTAAAATCAGTTCCAGAGAAGGTCAATATGATGGGTCCAGATATAAGATTCAGGCTTAATTAAGAGGTGGAACTTAAACTAAAAAAGAAATAGATACACTATATATCATTTAATCATTCACCCATATTACTCTTCTTGGCAAAGCTTTTAAAAAGGTTCTGCATAGCAGTGAGTTTGAGATTACATCCCCTGACAAGTACCTACTGGACAACTATTTTACGTGTTTACTGTGGGTACAGAGATCTGTATTGTAACAGTCAACCCAGATGGGGATAGAAGCAGCATTCTCTTACAAGAAATTGAGGACCCTAATAAAAAAGACTAGAGTCTAAACAGAAGGAATAAATCCACCCCATTCATTAGGTAAACCAAGAGAAGCACCTGGAACTAGAGCCAAAATTTCTTTCAAAAATGTAATTTTGAATCTGCCTAAATAGTTAAAAAAATAAAAAAGATAATCAAAACAGAAAAATATGGTAGCAATATTTTTACTCTAAAGAAAATATATTCAAATGATATTAGCTATATAAGAAAATCAATAAAGCGCTTCAAAATATTTTTTAAGCAATGCTAACTACTTGATATAGCCTCCAACATAAAACTAATAAACTTACAAGTTGTATACCCAAAAAACTAAATGTAGTTATTATCTAGATAACAAATACTGAGGCACTTGTACCAAAAAATGATAATCAAAATTGCAAACACTGAAACTTAAGTCAATATTAATCAATTTATAATATAAACCCTTTCAACTATTTCCATCATTTTAATAAAATATTTATGAAAAAAGTTTGCCAAAGTTAAAAAAAATCTATAAATAAAAATAATGAAAATCACTGAGATGTTTTAATATGAATGCCAAAATTATAGCGATTAAACAAATCACATGGAAAACCACTCCTATTCTCTTAAAGGTTCACTTCAGTGTTATACCAGTTAACTTTTGTTGCAAACAAACCAGCCAAAACTTAGAAGTTTAAAACAACAAACATTATTATTTCTCACAATTCTCTAGATCAGCTACGAATTTTATCTGGTCTCAGCTGGCAACTAAGGTCAGTAGTTAGCAAGATGAGCTGGGACACCTGACAGCTTAGGTGTGGGTGGATGGCCTAGGACAATAGTCAGCAAACTTTTTCTTAATGGGATAGTAAACATTTTTTGTCTTGCATGATATATGAGTAAAATTGTAGAACTGCATTTCACAGTGTACCTCAATATGCAGATTTTAAAAAGATTTTATTTATTTATGAGAGAGAGAGAGTGCGTGTGCGTGCGCACAAGCAAGGGGGAGGGGCAGAGGGAGAAGCTGACTCCCCTTTGAGCAGGGAGCCTGACGAGGGACTTGATCCCAGGATCCTGGGATCATGACCCCAGCCGAAGGCAGACGCTTAACCAACTGAGCCACCCAGGTGCCTTCGATATGCAGATTTAAAGCCAACAATATAACATTAATATTATGTCCCATTTTTCTAGAGCACTGTTAATAACACTTTCATAAACACATTCTTTACAAACTTACTAAAAATAAAAAGGATTTACTTAAAGTGAAGCCATTAAGTTTTGTCCATCTCAGTTTAGCAGTAAGAATCTCACAACCACAATTCCTTTAAAGCACCAAAAACTAGGTTCAGAAAATATACTACCACACAAGTAAATGACACTTATTCATGATCTAAAATTTCAGTTTCAGTTTACAAAGTCAAAGGATGAGAACAACTGTGACAACTTGATCAATTACAGAATGTGAATTTCTAATTACATAAAAAGGGAATTCTAACCCAACCTTTAAATTATTTTGCTATGCTTTAAAAGCAGATTAGGATTTCTGAATAACCAAAGACAAAACAAATTCTATTAAGATACAGTCTAAGTTTGTAGAATTTGATATATTACTGTAAACAAGCAATCCATTTACTAAAAGCTTCATTCTTCCTCTTCCTCTTAAAATATACGCTAAAAATACTCAAAAGGCATTATCAAAAACTAAAAAGTTCATAATTCTAGCAGGGGACAGGTTGATTGATTTGAGAGATTAAGTAGTTCAATCCATTGTTTCTAAATATTGAAACAATAGACTAAAATCCACAGTAATTAAGTCAGTTCCTAAGAAATATGCACTGCCTGATTGACATTTAAACCCCCAAATTCCTGAATAATGAAACTGTTAAGGGAACTAAATACACACATCTAGTTTCAATGAAGTTGGCAATACCTTAAAATATTCTGCATAAATAATTTTAACTTAAGCATTAACATTAAGGAAATGATTAAAACCACATTTTTCATAACAAAGGGGTATAATTGACCTTTATTTTATTAGCTTACAATTTGCTTCACCACTGTTTTCTTAAACCACTCAAATGGCATATATACCTTGACAACATCCCACAGATGGTTATGATTAAGTGTAACAAGACAACAAGCTCATTGAAAACCTTTACAGATGCTTAGCTAATGGGATGTCACATTAAATCTGATATAAGATTTAAAAACTTTATATCAATTATATTATAAACAAAGATACAGCACTTGAAATTGACATTCAAACATTTCTAAATTAATTCCATAAAAGCACTAGTTAGTAATATGCCTATTTAAGAACAGCTTTAAAAACAAAGGTAGACATTACACAGCTTATCCACATCACACAACTTGCTTGCAGCATGTGCCTTTGGGGGAGGGGAATATATACATATATATTTTTTGCTTTCAACATCTTAGATATAGATGTTTCTAACTACAAAACTCTGGTAAATGTCAGGATTCGATTTGACTACTTCTTACTTCCTCTCTTAATACTTAATGACTAATTCCTCAGAGATGTCCTTAAAAGCCCTAAAATGTTGTCCTTGGGTAGAAACTTTCACCAGCAATCAATCAGAAGCAAATTAGATGATTGTGTTGAAATGTACTACACTGTTTAAGCTAACAAATGAATGAAGAAAGGTAGTATATCGGAACATATGCCACTACACTGAAGTCGCTAAAAGGGTTTGTTGGAAGAATATTTGGTTTCCAGTGGAGCAAATATGGAATAAGAAGGGACAGTGATAAAAGAATACCAAAGTCATATGGAAATCCAAATATAGTGACAGACACAATTATTTTACTAATTGCTAATGAATACAGTCAAGTGGCTTCAAAAAGCAAAACTTTGCTTGGACTACTTCAGGTTTTGACCTCTGCATGAGCAAATGCATTTAAACTGAAGCCCACCAAAATTGATTAACGGCGCCAGCCAAGGCCAGCATGTAGTTGAAGCTTTTTCCATCTATCACATGGCCCCAAGGATAGTTAAATGAACCTTAAAATGGCTACAAACAGCTCAATGACTACACAGAGTCCTGCCAATTAGAAATAATTAGGCAGTCATTTTGGTGGTAAGTCTTTTTAAGTGCATACATAACGATGCAATGATGCTTATTAACGATCTCGTATGAGCTATGCTCAAACAGCCTGAAATAATTATGCAACTATCACAAAGCCTTGCTCATCTCTGTACTTCACCTTAATGCATTTAAAAATCCACTTCATTACCTCCAGTAATTAATCCTCCATTAATTGCAGGAAAAGCTCAGTTTACCAAGCTTCGTTTCTAATTATCTTATAAATAGTTACGGTTCTAATTAATGTGTTCATTAAAATGAATATCTTTCTCAAAGCCATGCTCAGAGCAAAGGTTCCACTTATTTTCTCAAAAGCCTAACTAGCCATAAGGTGAAGCCATTTTGGTTGCATTTGCTTTTATTTTAGTATACTCAACCTCCTAATTGGCATTTAAAATCTAATATAGAGAAACTTCAAGAAGGCTATATAGGGGAAACAGGGGCAAAAAGATATTTTCAAACTCTTTTCCAATCAATAATCTTAAAATCTTAATAGGAAAACTTTAGTGCATCTTTTTTGATAAAAATTGACTAATATGCTTAAGGACTATATCCAAGTGAATTTAAATTCCATACAAACTAGCTTTTGCCCCTTCTCAATTAGAAAATAAAAAAGATTAAATGTGCTATTAAAACAAATGCATTTAAATTTATATTAGGTTATCTAGCTAAATTGCCACTATAAAACAATTACTCAATATAAATTGTCAGCCATCAAAGAAAAAACTTACACATATCCTGGGATTACCAATATTTCATATCATTTTGGAAGCATAACTATTGTATATACTTTTTAAAAACAGGAATCTAATTCTGTGCTACAAAGTATCCAGCACTTAAACACTGTATACAATCAAAATACAAAATAGGATGCAAAATAGTTTTTATAAACATGAATATTTTTATAATTTTGTCAGTTTTTAAAACAATTATGTAAATAGTCTAGAAACACAAAGTATTCTTAATTTTTAAAAAAACCAATTTTATGTTCCATGAACAAAACAACAAGAACAATTTATTTGGAAAACAAGTAAGTAAAATCCTTTAATAAAAAAGAATAGTTATTAGTATAATCGTCCTGACAGTTAATAATAAAGCTATAGTTCCACATATGATAGATGTCTCCTGCTTCTTTGTAATTTGCTGTTGCTCATTAATCTTCCCCCTTGTCTTCTGGAAGATAAGCCCACATAAAAAGTTTCATTTATGAATTAAAAAAATATTCATTCTATAAGCAAAATTCTTTAAAAAAATTTTCTTCATAAAGAATTATGGTAAGCGTAATTTCTAGCATAAGTTTCTCAAGAATAAACTCAAAAACATGCTTTACACAAAACCACAGTGACCTTGTGTTCCCACATTTAAATTCCTGATTGTAGAGACTAAATAAGATTTTCTAGAAGGGTAGATAGAGACTCACAATGAGGGAAGATTTCATGTTTTATAGCAACATTCATTCATTCACCCTTCTATATTCTAGGCACTTTTCAAGGTGCTGAGGTTACAGTGGTAAATGAGACAGGAATGGGCTCTGCCATAATGAAGTTAAGAGTCTAATTTTTTAAATTAAGTACTCCTAATAACTTAAAAGAAACATTGCTACAACACAGAAACAGGCTGGTTTTAGCTATAACTTTTAATTACTATAATGTAGGTCACCATCAAGTACTCCTTAACATCCAGAGTGTCAATCCTCTAATATATGCAAAAGATCCTTGAGAGAAGACACGTTGACCCACCCATCTGTGTGTTGCTGAGCAAAACACAACACAGGCACCAAGTTGCACCATTAAAACAATAATGCACGCAATTCAGAGACATAATATGAATATAAATGTATCTATGAGAATGTCAGGTTTGGTGTAGCTATCTTCTAACTTTTAACCACTTCAATGACACCTTACCTACTGGCACAGAAGAGTGATCCTCAGCCCTGGCTTTTTAACACTCCAAGATGTCTCCAACAACTTCAAAATGAGAATAAAAGTTCTCATGGCAAAACTTACTAACTCATTTTTATTTAAAAAGGAAGTATCATTTCAAGTGGAAAGGGAAAGGAGAGCAAATGGTGATGATACAATATCCAGGTTAGAAATTATTCTTCCTTTTTTATCTAGAGAAGTTAAAGGATATCATTTCTGTTTATCTTGAAAGTGTTTTATCATCATTTACTCTCTTCCTTTTTACTCCCCTACTGCCACTGAACAATTAAATCTAAAGAAATAAAGCCAGTGAACATCTTTAGTAACACAACAAAGGTTCCCATAATTACCTGACCAATATCACAATAATAATGTCGATGTTAGCCCCTCAGAATCCATTCTCTCTTTTGGTCTAAAATTTCTTCCTGTGTCAACAGTCTTATCCACATAAGTAAACTGAAAGCAAGAGTTCCTAACAGGCAATAATGAAAAGCTGAAAAAAGTAAGCAATCCAAAAAGCTTAGATTCTAATGAACTGAATTTAAATGTATTTAAATAGTTAACATTCCTAACGAATTTGATTAGGCTCTAAATTTCGAGTTAAGTAAAATGCTAATTCCCCTAACTACTAGATTGGAAGTAATGTTAATTCTTTACCATGATACTAATGACAAAAATAAAGGCAACCCATTACAAAATCATTGATATGCCCTTTCCTCACTCCAGTTAGTCAAACAAAGTCAGACTAAAAATATTCTACCAGTAGGCCAGACTAAAAATATTCTATGAGGAAACTTCTGATATCTACAGTTCATACAGTGCCAATTAATGGTGTTGAGTCCCAGGCACCTTAGTTTTTTTTTGTTTTGCTTTTTTAAAGATTTTATTTTATTTATTTGACAGAGAGAGAATGAGAGAGAGAGCACATGAGAGGGGGGAGGGCCAGAGGGAGAAGCAGACTCCCCGCCGAGCAGGGAGCCCGATGCGGGACTCGATCCCGGGATTCCAGGATCATGACCTGAGCCGAAGGCAGTCGCTTAACCAACTGAGCCACCCAGGTGCCCGGCACCTTAGTTTTAATATCTAAATCTAAATACCTTTCACAGACATGATTAACTTACCGTATTTAAAGAAGCCACACAAAACATTAAACAGAAGAGAAAGCTCTGGTAATCCAGTTGTGTTTTTGTCATAAGGCCCATCAAGAGTTAGGCAGTGTTGATTACTATTCAGAATATAGTCATTTTCCCCACCCATACTATAGGCAGAGTATTCTTCCCTTATCCTTGACTTTGAGTTTAGCCACATGGCTTGCTCTGGCCAATGCAATGCTGGCAGAAGTGACACTGAGCATGAGAATTAAATGTGCTTGGGAAGTTGGGCTTGTTTTCCTTTTGTCTAAGAAAAACCTCCTTTGATTAGCTGCTGAGTCAAAGATGAGGAGAAATACAAGGAGCAGGGCTAATCTCAACCCCAGGACTGGAGCCAAGGCCTAGGAGCCCAGCCTAGAACAGAAAAGGCCCAGCTGACTCACATATGTCTGTGTGAGAAATAAATCTTTTTGTTGTGTATGACTAAATTTTGAGATGGTTAGTATGGAACATTGTTGTGGCAATAGCTGAATGACACAAAGACATTATTAGCACCAGAGAATATTTAGGCTTTGGACCCAGCCAAAATGGAACAAAGAGGGGCACCTGGGTGGCTCAGTCGGTTAAGCATCCGACTCTTGAATTCAGCTCAGGTCATGATCTCAGGGTCATGAGATCGAGCCCTGCGTCGGGCTCTGCGCTGGGCAGGGAGCCTGCTTAAGATTCCCTCTCTCCATCTCCCCTACCCCTCTCTAAAGATGTGAAAAAAGAAAAGGAACAAACAGTAAAACTCGGTAGACAATAAGGGTTCAAAACCCAAAAGGTTATGAATCTCCAGCTCTAGCCATGAGAGTATGATCAAAGTTATTTGACCTCTGGAGTCTGTTTCCTCATCTGTTAAGTGAAAGTAAATACAGACTTAAAAGTTAGGCTCTGTGGCCATCAAATAAAATAACCTATCGTGATAACACAATCCCCTAATTCCTAACATATAGTAGATACTCAAGTTTCTTTTTTATCTTTCTTCTTGGCTATAAATCAAGCTATTTTTTTTTATTTCAACATACTTTCACAAAATTTTTATTACATGTGAATAGGTAACCCCATTTTCTTTATTAAACTTTAAAGTAGACACCTGTTAAAAGTAATTCTAGAGTATCTATTTCTGTCTAAGAACCCTCCCCTTTCTCATTGATCCTACTAATCATCTTTCCCTTTCCTATTATAAATCTTAAGTTTTTCATGATGATGCATTTTCCTACATGAAACACAGGACAAACAGACTTTTGCTTGTTTAATAAGCAAAATTCCAGTATCTTTTCTTTCCTATTTTTCTCTATATTTCATCTCTTCCTCAAAAAAGGTGATAAACAGCAGTTAAATCATCAACATATATTTCCTCCATTTCAGAAGAACAGAGCATATTGATCAAATAATACTTACAAAATTATCTGAGTTATTCAGAAGATGCACTGTACAAATTAAAACTTAGTAGTACGAATTTATTTTTTAAATTTTAATAAGTGACTAGCTTGGGGTAGTGATGATTTCTTTAAAAAAAACAGAGGTTTCAGGGAAGGGCAAAGACTCAAAACACAGACACAATCATTCATCATAAAAGACTTCAGGGGACGTTTTAATAACTACCTGTGGCAGGATCTCTCTCATATTCATTATAAAATTCCCAAGGCAGACTTTCTTTCTCATTCATACTCACAAACATACAAAATGGAGGCTTCTCATCAAATGTAGTGTGAGTAGATGCATTTAAGCACCAGCTGTTTGATCACTGCTTTGGTCACCCTAGTTTGCAATGGACAATATTAAAGCTTTACAGGACTGACATGAACACACATACACACGTGTGCACATGTTCTCACAAGGCACTAAACAAAAATTACTGAAGCTATGTGATATTCACTTAAATGCTTGGCCACAAAAAATATGACTGAAAAAGACAAACTCATGATTGAAGATCTCACTCACATTTTTTAAAAGGGCTCCAAATTTTTTAGAGTTCTCATCAAAAAAGTATACATATTTGTATTGTATTTGTGTGTTTAGCTCCTTGACATGGAGTAACAGAATAATTTCTTTTTTTTTTTTTTTAAGATTTTATTTTACTTATTTGACAGAGAGAGACACAGTGAGAGAGGGAACACAAGCAGGGGGAGTGGGAGAGGGAGAAGCAGCTTCCCGCGGAGCAGGGAGCCTGATGCGGGGCTCCATCCCAGGACCCTGGGATCATGACCTGAGCTGAAGGCAGACGCTTAACGACTGAGCCACTCAGGTGCCACAGAATAATCATTTCTTTAACTCTACTGTAGCTTCTCCATTTAAGACACTTTCAAACCCACTGGCTGCATTTCTACTCCTGTTCTACCTTAAAAATGTGCTATAGCCTCACTGAGTTCTGCTACTCTTCTCTCTGAAAAAAACAGCCACAGTGCAATCACACTAGGCTTTCAGGGCTTGAAACTGACACTACAACTTGCCTCCTCTACCTATAAAATGGGATAAATCATAAGTTCTTCAAATATTGTGAGGAACAAACCAGAAGTGTGTGTGAAAGTGTATTTTGTACACAAGCCTAAAGGGCTCCACTAATAGTCCTACAATCATCTTACTGGTTTTCATGTTCTCCTGCCTTTGACACTGACTCCATTACTTCAAAAGCCATTTAGATGAACCAAGCTTGCCAGACAAACAGCCATCAAATTCTGTCCTAGAATTCTCGAGACCACCTGTAATTTGCCCCAGTGACTACTCCTTATTTTCCAGTTTTGTAGCCCATCTTGTATCTTGCTTGGCTCCTACAACTGGTGACCTGGTTTTGACCTTGTTATCCACACATTCCTTCTTTATACCACTCTAATTTACAATTTACTGTCTCCGAACTCTGGCTTCACACCCTGCAATCTCTGGCCAGGCCAGCCAAACCCGCAGCTGCACCTTCCTAGACCAGGGAGATTCTCTGAACAGCTATTCCTCTAAAGCCAACATTTTTAGTTTCTATGTAAGGAACAAAAAGCAGACGAAATGACATCATTAGGAGAGACTGCTTTCGAAGCTATTTTTGTAGGAAGAAGACACCCCTATTTCTAAAAAGCCCCAAAATACTCTCAATAGCTTAGAGAAATACTGATCCATATTTGTTTCTCATTTCCAGAGTTTTGCCAGCCCAAAGTGAAAGGGGCGGGGGGGGTGGAGTGGGGAAGAGGCAATTTTGGGTAGAGGTATTCTAGAATTCTACAAGCAATGTAGACAGTTTGCTCTTAGGGAAACTTTTTAGAAATGTTTAAATTGAATACTAAATGGAATATGTCTTCTAAAAATATATTATTATTTTAAGGCACAGCTATGGATTTCTTCATCAAATAGAAGTTAACTGCTACATGGAAAGCAAAGGTAAGAATTCATACAGAACTTCATCAAGACTCTGAATGCATTTGTACATACTTCATAACTCATTAAATGAGGAGACTACTCATACTCTATAAATTAGTATTTCTGAGAGTGTTTTTGATACTCTTAGACCCTAAGGTTTTACCTTATTCTTTGTTTAAATAGAAACAGTTAAGGGGTACCTGGGTGGCTAAGTTCGTAGGGCAGCTGACTCTTGTTTTCAGCTCAAGTCATGACCTCAGGGTCATCAGATCGAGCCCCACGTCAGGCTCCATGCTGGCCATAGAGCCTGCTTGAGATTCTCGTTCTCCCTCTCCTTCTGCCCCTCCCCTGACTCTCCCTCTTTTAAAAAAAAAGAGATAGTACTGATAATCCAAATAGGCTATATAGATCACTTACTTTTTTAAAAAAAGATTTTATTAATTTATTAGAGAGAGAGAGACGGAGAGCACGAGCAGGTGGAGGGGCAGAGGGACAAGGAGACTCCCTGCCGAGCAAGGAGCCCGATGCGGGACTTGATCCCAGGACCCTGGGATCATGACTTGGGCTGAAGGCAGATGCTTAAATGACTAAGCCACCCAGGTGCCTCTATATATCACTTATTTTTAATTGTTTTCCACACAGTGGAAAAAGACTAAACCTACAGAGCAGTTATGACACTGCCAGAACCTCAGGGTCTCTACAGAGAAAGATCTGTTCTATTCCAATCCAGTTCTCCTTCTGATCAAGATCATTCAGAAGTGACCATTCACTCTATAACTAAAGACACCTAACTGTCATATTCCCACACTGAGTCATGATTTTAGAACAGGCTTTGGGGCCAGACACAGTAAGTTTATCTTCCCCAAAATTCCAGGTCTACTCTTATTGCTGCTGAGTCCTTGGCATAGGTATGAGACCTGGTTTCCTCATCAGCAAATCATGATACCATGATTACCTATTCCACAGAACTGCTCTAAGGAGTAAACAAAAAAACAAACATTAAGCATTCTGTATTAGTACCTGGCCCTTAGTAAGTACTTTAATAGGCAATTCATTATTATTATTACTGTTATAACTCAATACTAATCATCTCAATGTTTAATTTATCCAGTACTTCTTTACTTCTTAGCAACTGTGCTGGATTCCTTATAAAGTTTCAATAATAACAAAGAAAAACTAGAGGCATCTAACTTCTTAAAAATTCTACTTGCTGGGGTACCAGCGTGGCTCAATTGGTTGAGCATCCAATTCCTGATTTTGGCTTGGGTCATAATCTAAGAGTCCTGGGAATGAGCCCCTCATTGGGCTCTGCACTCAGTAGAGACTGCTTGTCCCTCTCTGTGCCCCCATTTGCTCTCGCACTCTCAAATAAATAAATAAATAAATAAATAAATATCTTTAAAGAAATCTATTTGCTAAGTACAATACAGTTAAGGATTCAAGTTGCTTTAGATTGGGGATTTTGTTATGTTTTATTGGGTAAATAGCTACAGAAGAAAGACTAGGAAGCTATACTTAAGTTATATCAGAAACAAATATGGTTGGCAAAAATTACATTTTGCAAACTTGTATCCCAATCTCATAATGATCCTAGGATTTCTGATCACATAAATGTGATCTACCTAAGATCACACAACAGATAAGCAATAGACAAGACCGAGGTTTTATATGCCAATGATAGTCAAAACATAAAATCTCTCAAAAGCATATCCCTGAATCTAAGACAATCTTGGTTCACAAAACTTGATAGCAAAGATTCAACATAATGAACACAATGCGTGAGGTATTCAGCTCTCCTTAAAGATCACACATACTCAAATTCTGATCAAAGCCAATCTTTCTAATTTCTTAGACTGTAAGATCCAACAAGACCTAAGATCAAGAAAGTACCAAGTAACTACCCCATCTATTTACTCCTATACACTATCTTTTCAAATCATGTTCCTTAGCTTTCTAGCAATATCAAGGGAACTCTTAAAAACACTCATTAAGTACAGTGTTCCCCTGCAACACAATGCCATGCTACATTATCTTTCTTAGTTAGATCAGAAACAAATGTGGTTGGCAAAATTGTTGGCCTTGGTTTTATTTAAGAATGAAAAATAAAAAAAGTTCAAGAATAGAAACAAGCAGTAAATATCCAATAAATGCAAAGAAGAACTGCCTCAACAAGCATCTTTAGTAGCAAAGAGTACTATATCCATCCTCAAGTTTCTTCATATAGAAAACACTGGATTATAAAGTGGCTTTTGGCCTAAGAGAAAATGTATAAAACAAATAGAACAGAAACCACATATTCAGAAGTGAAATTGGCTCTTCCAATACAACGAAAAATCATACTAAATGTAAAACTCTAAGACCAAAGGATCATGATTCAATATTTAGTTCAACTCTCATTGCCTTCCAGGAAGAAGAACTATCTTTTTTTTTTTTAATTTTATTATGTTATGTTAATCACCATACATTACATCATTCATTTTTGATGTAGTGTTCCATGATTCATTGTTTGTGTATCACACCCAGTGTTCCATACATGCCCTCTTTAATACCCATCACCAGGCTAACTCCTCCCCCGACTCCCCTCCCCTCTAAAACGTTCAGTTTGTTTTTCAGAGTCCATAGTCTCTCATGGTTCCTCTCCCCCTCCAATTTCCCCTTCTTCATTTTTCCCTTCCTACTTTTATTTTTTTTTAAACATATAATGTATTATTTCTGTCAGGGATACAGGTCTGTGATTCATCAGTCTTACACAACTCACAGCGCTCACCATAGCACACACCCTCCCCAGTGTCTATCACCCAGCCACCCCATCCCTCCCAGCCCGAACACTCCATCAGCCCTCACTCTGTTTCCTGAGATTAAGAATTCCTCATATCAGTGAGGTCATATGATACATGTCCTTCTCTGATTAACTTATTTAGCTTAGCGTAATACCCTCCAGTTCCATCCACGTCGTCGCAAATGGCAAGATTTCGGGGTTTTTTTGATGGCTGCATAATATTCCATTGTGTGTTGGGCGCCTGGGTGGCTCAGATGGTTAGGAGTCTGCTTTCAGCTCAGGTCATGATCCCAGGGTCCTGGGATCGAGTGCCGCATCGGGCTCCCTGCTCAGCAGGGAGCCTGCTTCTCCCTCTGCCTCTGCCTCTCTCTCTCTCTCTCTCCCTGTCTCTCATGAATAAATAAAAAAAATCTAAAAAAAAAAAAAAAATTCCATTGTGTGTGTGTGTGTGTGTGTGTGTGTGTATGCACACATATATTTAATCTATATCTTCTTTATCCATTCATCTGTTGGTGGACATCTAGGCTCTCCATAGTTTGGCTACTGTGGACATTGCTGCTATAAACATTGGGGTGCACATACCCCTTCGGATCACTACATTTGTATCTTTGGGGTAATACCCAGTAGTGCAATTGCTGTGTCATAGGGTACCTCTATTTTCAACTTTTTAAGGAAATTCCATACCATTTTCAACAGTGGCTGCACCAGCTTGCATTCCCACCAACAGTGTAGGAGGGTTCCCCTTTCTCCATATCCTCGCCAACATCTGTCATTTCCTGACTTGCTAATTTTAGCCATTCTGACTGGTGTGAGGCGGTATCTCACTGAGGTTTTGATTTGGATTTCCCTGATGCCAAGCGATGTTGAGCACTTTTTCATGTGTCTGTTGGCCATCTGGATGTCTTCTTTGCAGGAATGTCTGTTCATGTCTTCTGCCCATTTCTTGATTGGATTATTTGTTCTTTGGGTGTTGAGTTTGATAAGTTCTTTATAGATTTTGGATACTAGCCCTTTATCTGATTTGTCATTTGCAAATATCTTCTCCCATTCTGTCGGTTGCCTTTTGGTTTTGTCCACTGTTTCCTTTGCTGGGCAAAAGCTTTTTATCTTGATGAAGTCCCAATAGTTCACTTTTGCCCTTGTTTCCCTTGCCTTTGGCAATGTTTCTAGGAAGAAGTTGCTGTGGCTGAGGTTGAAGAGGTTGCTGCCTGTGTTCTTAAGGATTTTGATGGACTCCTGTCTTACATTGAGGTCTTTCAACCATTTTAAGTCTATTTTTGTGTGTGGTGTAAGGAAATGGTCCAGTTTCACTTTTCTGCATGTGGCTGTCCAATTTTCCCAACACCAATTGTTGAAGAGACTGTCTTTTTCCATTGGACATTCTTTCCTGCTTTGCCGAAGGTTAGTTGACCATAGAGTTGAGGGTCCATTTCTGGGCTCTCTATTCTGTTCCACTGATCTATGTGTCTGTTTTTGTGCCAGTACCATACTGTCTTGATGATGACAGATTTGTAATAGCTTAAAGTCCGGAATTATGATGCCGCCAGCTTTGCTTTTCTTTTTCAACATTCCTCTGGCTATTCAGGGTCTTTTCTGGTTCCATACAAATTTTAGGATGATTTGTTCCATTTCTTTGAAAAAACTGGATGGTATTTTGATGGGGATTGCATTGAATGTGTAGATTGTTCTAGGTAGCATAGACATTTTCACAATATTTGTTCCTCCAATCCATGAGCATGGAACGTTTTTCCATTTTTTTGTGTCTTCCTTAATTTCTTTCATGAGCATTTTATAGTTTTCTGAGTACAAATTCTTTGCCTCTTTGCTTAGCTTTATTCCTAGGTATCTTATGGTTTTGGGTGCGATTTTAAATGGGATTGATTCCATAATTTCTCTTTCCTCTGTCTTCTTATTGGTGTATAGAAATGCCACTGATTTCTGTGCATTGATTTTATATCCTGCCACTTTACTGAATTCCTGTATGAGTTCTAGCAGCTTTGGGATGGAATCTTTTGGGCTTTACACACAAAGTAGCATATAATCTGCAAAGAGAGTTTGACTTCTTCTTTGCTGATTCGGATGCCTTTTATTTCTTTTTGTTGTCTGATGGCTGTGGCTAGGACTTCTAGGACTATGTTGAATAGCAGTGGTGATAGTGGACATCCTTGCCGTGTTCCTCACCTTAGGGGGAAAGCTCTCAGTTTTTCCGCATTGAGAATGCTATTCGCTGTGGGTTTTTCATAGATGGTTTTTATGATACTGAGGTATGTACTCTCTATCCCTATACTCTGAAAAGTTTTGATCAAGAAAGGATGCTGTACTTTGTCAAATGCTTTTTCTGCAACTATTGAGAGGATCATATGGTTCTTGTTCTTTCTTTTATTAATGTACTGTATCACATTGATTGATTTGTGGATGTTGAACCAACCTTGCAGCCCAGGAATAAATCCCACTTGGTCATGGTGAATAATCGTTTTAATGTACTATTGGATCCTATTGGCTAGTACTTTGGTGAGAATTTTTGCATCCATGTTCATCAGGGATATTGGTCTGTAATTCTCCTTTTTGATGGGGTCTTTGTCTGATTTTGGGATCAAGGTAATGTTGGCCTCGTAAAATGAGTTTGGAAGTTTTCCTTCCATTTCTATTTTTTGGAACAGTTCC